>NC_092712.1:74949991-75317054 GCF_047496885.1 Scyliorhinus torazame
TGCCTAGGTAGATCGCACGTTCGGCAGCTCCCGCCAAGAATGGACTTTTGGGCCCTTTTGAGCAGCCTCAGCGGCACTTGTGCGATGGTTCCCAGTGTGGGAAGGTGATAGTAAGGTTCCCCCAGCACTGTATGGGGTGGACCAGGAGTGGAGCGACCAAAAAAGTGGTTTTGGAGCAGCGAAGAGAGCGGGGGAGGAAAAGCAAGATGGCGGCGGGTGGAGATCAAGCAGCGTGGGCGCAGTGGTCGCGGGAGTTCCTTAACAACTGCACTGCGGAGCTGAGAGCAGAAATGCTGGCGCCAATGAAGGCATCATTCGAAAAGCTGGTGGAGACCCAGAGGGCCCAAGGGGCGGCGATTCGAGAGGTGCGGCAGAAGGCCTCAGAGAACGAGGATGAGATTTTGGGCCTGGCGGTGAAGGTGGAGGCGCATGAGGCGCTACACAAGAAGTGGCAGGAGAAGTTTGAGGACCTAGAGAACAGGTCGAGGAGGAAGAATCTTTGGATTCTGGGTCTCCCTGAAGGAGTGGAGGGGTCAGACGCTGGGACATATGTAGTTACAATGCTCAACACGCTGATGGGCGCGGGAGCTTTCCCGAAACCCCTGGAGCTGGATGGGGCTCATCGAGTCGTGGCAAGGAGGCTTAAAGCCAACGATCCGCCAAGGGCTGTAGTGGTGAGGTTCCACCACTTTATGGACAGAGAGTGCGTCCTGAGATGGGCGAAGAAAGAACGGAGCAGCAGGTGGGAGAACACGGAGATCCGTGTCTACCAGGACTAGAGTGCGGAGGTGGCCAAGAAGAGGGCTGGTTTTAATCGGGCCAAGGCGGTTCTCCATCGGAAGGGGGTGAAGTTTGGAATGCTGCAGCCAGCGCGATTGTTGGTCACGTTTCAGGACCATCACCACTATTTTGAGACACCAGATGAGGCGTGGACCTTTATTCAGACTGAAAAGCTGGACTCGAACTGAGGGTTTGTTGTGGGGGGGTGTTTACTGTATTTTCGGGGTGTTCTTCTTCTGGTTTCAGGTTGGGAAGAGGGGAAATGGGAAGGGGTGAGTGGATATGATGTGGGGGCTGTGTGAGAGTGTGGGCGCCGGTATTGTAGGGGCAGGTCCCCGCTGATGAAGGGGTGGTTGGAAGCCTGGGGATGGGGAGCTGGGGCGAAGTCGCAGAAAAAGGAGCTGCGCCATAGGAGGCGGGGCCGGCTCGGGTGGAAAGCGCGGGCTTTTTCCCGCGCTAAGGAAGGGAGGGGTGGGGACTGGGGGGGAAGGGTGGTGCTGGAGGAGAGCGCACATTGATCGACGGGGTGAGGTGGGGGATTCCCACACTGGGGGGTCGTTGGAATGGTGGGACTGGCCGGGGTTAGCAGGAGTCAGCTGACTTACAGGAGTGTAATGGGGGGAGCAAAATGGCTGGGGGGGGGGGGGGTGGAGGTGGTAGGTTGCAGGGGACGCGGGTGGTACTGGCGAACGTATATGGCCCGAGTTGGGTTGATGCCGGATTTATGAAACGTATGTTGGGTCGGATCCCGGATCTGGAGGCAGGGAGCTTGATAATGGGTGGGGGGGGGGGGACTTCAACACGGTGCTGGACCCAGCACTGGACCGTTCCAGGTCCAGGATGGGTAGGTGGCCGGCTGTGGTCAAGGTGGTCAGGGGGTTTATAGACCACATGGGGGGAGTGGATACGTGGAGGTTTGCCAGGCCGGTGGCCAGTGAATTTGCTTTTTTCTCCCAAGTCCATAAAGCCTATTCCCGGATAGATTTCTTTATAATAAGTAGGGCGCTAATCCCGAAAGTGGAGGAAACTGAATATTCGGCTATAGCCATCTCAGATCACGCCCGCATTGGGTGGAGCAGGAGTTGGGGGAGGAGAGGGACCAGCGCCCGTTGTGGTACTCAATGTGGGACCGTTGGCAGGTGAGGCGGTGATCGACGGGGTGAGGTGGGGGATTCCCACACTGGGGGGTCGTTGGAATGGTGGGAGTGGCCAGGGTCAGCAGGTGTCAGCTGACTTACAGGAGTGTAATGGGGGGAGCAAAATGGCTGGGGGGAGGGGGGGGTGGTAGGTTGCAGGGGACGCGAGAATAAACAAGGTATTTAGGGACTTGTATGAGGATCTGTATAGGTCTGAGCCCCCGGAGGGTGGGGGGGATGTGGCGATTCTTGGACGAACTGAGGTTCCCGAGGATGGGGGAGGAGCAGGTGGCTGGTATGGGGGCACCGATTGGGCTGGAGTAGCTGGTTAAAGGATTGGGGAGCATGCAGGCGGGGAAGGCCCCGGGACCAGACGGGTTCCCGGTTGAATTTTACAGAACGTATGTGGGCCTGCTGGGCCCGTTGCTGGGCCCTTTTAATGAGGCGAGGGAGGAGGGGACCCTGCCCCCGACAATGTCCCGGGCGCTGATCTCGTTGATTTTGAAGCCGGATAAGGATCCATTGCAATGTGGATCGTATAGGCCGATTTCGCTCCTCAATGTAAATGCTAAGTTGTTGGCGAAGGTGCTGGCTACGAGGATTGAAGACTGTGCTCAGGGGGTGATCCATGAGGACCAGACGGGGTTTGTGAAGGGCAGGCAGTTAAACATGAATGTGCAGAGGCTCTTAAATGAGATCATGATGCCCTCGGTGGAGGGGGAAGTGGAGGTAGTGGCGGCTATGGACGCGGAGAAGGCCTTTGATTGGGTGGAGTGGGAGTATCTCTGGGAAGTGCTTGGGAGGTTTGGGTTCGGGGAAGGGTTCATAAAATGGGTCAGGCTGTTATATAGGGCCCCAGTGGCGAGTGTGGCTACGAACTGGCGGAGGTCGGAGTGCTTTAGGTTGTACCGCGGGACGAGGCAGGGGTGTCCCTTATCCCCCTTGTTGTTTGCACTGGCAATTGAGCCGCTGGCCATGGCACTGAGGGAGTCTAGGAACTGGAGGGGATTAGTCCGGGGGGGTGGTGGGGGGGAGGTTCACCGGGTGTTGTTATATGCAGATGACCTGTTGTTATATGTTGCAGACCCAGTGGAGGGGATGGTGGAGGTTATACGGATCCTTAGGGAGTTTGGGGACTTCACGGGCTAGAAGCTCAACATGGGAAAGAGTGAGCTCTTTGTGGTGCATTCAGGGACCAGGGAAGGCGATAGACGAGCTACCGCTGAAGAGGACGGAGAGGAGCTTCCGATACCTGGGGATCCAAGTAGCTAGGAGCTGGGGGGCCCTGCACAAGCTCAATTTGACGCAGGTGTTGGAACAGATGGAGGAGGACTTCAAGAGATGGGATATGCTGCCACTCTCCCTGGCGGGTAGGGTGCAGTCGGTCAAGGTGACGGTCCTCCCGAGGTTCCTGTTTCTGTTCCAGTGCCTGCCCATCCTAATCCCCAAGGCTTTTTTTAAACGGGTAAGCAGGAGTATTATGGGTTTCATATGGGCGAATAAGACCCCGAGGGTGAAGAGGGTGTTTTTGGAGCGTAGCAGGGACAGGGGGGGACTGGTGCTGCCAAATCTATGTGGTTATTATTGGGCAGCTAATGTGGCGATGATCCGTAAGTGTGTAATGGAGGGAGAGGGGGCGGCGTGGAAGAGGCTGGAGGTGGCGACTTGTGTGGGTATGAGTCTGGGGGCGCTGGTGACGGCACCGTTGCCGCTTCCGCCGACAAGGTACACCACGAGTCCGGTGGTGGCGGCGACTCTGAAGATCTGGGGGCAGTGGAGACGACATAGGGGCAAGGTGGGGGCCTCGGTCTGGTCCCCGATACGAGAGAATCACAGGTTTGTTCCGGATACGATGGATGGGGGGTTTCTGAGCTGGCAGCGGGCTGGGATTAAAAGAATGGGGGACCTATTCATCGATGGAACTTTTGAGAGCCTAGGGGCGCTAGAGGAGAAATTTGGGTTACCTCCCGTGAATGCTTTCAAGTACATGCAAGTGAGGGCGTTTGTGAGATGGCATGTGAGGGAATTTCCGCTGCTCCCAGCACAAAGGATTTAGGACAGAGTGATTTTGAGTGTATGGGTCGGAGAAGGCAAGGTCTCGGCGATCTATCAGGAACTGCAGGAGGCGGAGGAGGCCTCGGTGGAGGAGTTAAAGGGTAATTGGGAGGAGGAGCTGGGGGAGGAGCTGGATGAAGATCTGTGGGCTGATGCCCTGAGTAGGGTTAATTCTTCCTCCTCTTGCGCCAGGCTCAGCCTAATACAGTTTAAAGTTGTCCATAGGGCGCATATGACAGGGGCGAGGATGAGTAGGTTTTTTTGGGGTGGAGGACAGGTGTGTGAAGTGCTCGGGGAGCCCAGCAAATCACACCCACATGTTCTGGACACGTCCGGCACTGGAGCGGTTCTGGAGGGGCTTTGTGACGACTAAGTGTCCAAAGTGGTGAACACCCGGGTTAAGCCGAGCTGGGGGTTGGCACTATTTGGGGTATCGGACGAGCTGGGAGTGCAGGAGCCGAAAGAGGCCGGTGTTCTGGCCTTTGCGTCCCTGGTAGCTCGGCGGAGGATCCTACTAATGTGGAGGGATGCGAAGCCCCCAAGCGTGGAAGCTTGGATTAACGATATGGCAGGGTTCATCAAGCTGGAAAGGATAAAGTTTGCCTTGCGAGGGTCTGTGCAGGGGTTCTCCAGGCGGTGGCAACCGTTCCTAGACTTTCTTGTGGAACGTTAGGTGGAGGTCAACAGCAGCAGCAACCCAGGGGGGGGGGGGGGGGGGGGGGGGGGGGGGGTGGGGGGGGGGGGGGGGCTGTTTTGTTTAGGTTCGAGTGGGGTGTTTTCCCTACTGGCGTGTTTATTTGTTGAATGGGTGTTATTATATTTTGTTGGAAATATCATGTATAATTTTTGCTTGCTTTGTGCTTTATTCTTTCATTTTCTGGTTGGAGCGTTTTGTTGAAAATTTGAATGAATATATATTTTTTTTAAAAACATTTATGACAGAAATACAAACAGTAGATGACGTGTCGTAACAAAAAAGGGGACCCGTTGAAAAGGCAATCACAATGCTGACGTGAATTTTCAACGTGATAGCACTCATGATAGCGATCTAGACAAGAATTCTTTTCAATAAAGTGTTCATAAGATCAAAAATAAATGTTATATTTAGAAAAGTAAGGTAAGTAATAAAGGTGAAATAGTGTTAGATTAGCCTAAGCCTATTGTTTTTATGAAGAGGTGAACGGAAGGTAAGCTACGACTGCATAGCCTAGGCTAATACTATATTTATGAAAAAGTAATAAAAGGGTGAATTTGTGTTAAATTACAGGTGTTTATTATGATAAGTGTTCAAATAATGGTAAAATTGTGTTACATTACCTTAGCCTATGAGTTTTGGTGGTCAAATAAAAATACTGTGGATCTTTGTACATTGGGGGAATTCGCGATATAAGAGTTCAATGTTGATCTGTGTGTTTTATGCTTTTCTTTTTTCTGTAAGGGGGGGTTTTGTTGAAAATTAGCTAAAATTGAATTTTAAAATATATTTTTAAAATACTGTGGATCAGCAACTTGAAGAACAGATCAGAAAAACCATACAGTACTATTTTGAAGTACTGAAAAGAGTTGTAGCTGTTATAAAGTTCTTAAGTGAAAGGGGTTTGGCATTTAAAGGTCATGAGAAGTGGGGCCCACCAAATAATGGAAACTTCATTGGGGCCATTTAAATTATTGCAGAGTTCGACCCATTTTTACATGAACATCTTGAGAAGTGTAAAAATGAAAAAGTAAATGCTACTTACCTATCCAAACCCGTGTATAAGGAATTGATAGAAATCAAGGGAAAACATGTGCAAGATGAAATTGTGAATCAAACCAACAACCTAGACACCAAATATTACTCTATTATTGTTGACTCTGTGCTTGACCTGACACATGTTGACCAGCTGGTAATTGTGGTTGGATACTGCTATAATGGAAAAGCCTGTGAGAGATTTTTAACATTTTTACCGATAGAAAACCATTCATCCACGATCTTGTTCAACAAAATACAACAAGTCCTGGGTGAACATAAGCTTTCACTTGAAAATATCTGTGGTCAGTCCTACGATAATGCATCTAACACGAAGGGCTCGGAGAAAGGGCTGCAAGCACTCTTTAAAAACATTAACAGGTACGCAGACTATGTACCATGTGCAGCCCATTCACTTAACCTTGTTGGAGAAAAGGCAGTGTCTACTGTACCTGAAGTTGTTGACTATTTTGGCATTTTGCAGGAGCTGTATGTTTTCTTTTCTGGATCTCCACGAAGATGGGGGATTTTAAACACATAGGGCAATCTACATTTTTCTCTAAAGAGCTTAAGTGTAACTAGATGGTCTACACACTATGAAGCAGTCCGGGCAATTAGAAATGGATATATGGGTATTTTACAAACTCTCAAACATATTTTTGAAGACTCAGAAGAGAAGCCTGAATGTAAACGAGATGCAAAGAATTTATACCACAAGTTGGTAAAGCTGGAATATGCTATTTTAACAGTCGTTTGGGAAGAAGTGCTGGAGTGTTTCAACAAAACAAGTAAGAAACTCCAAACCCCTGGTTTTGGTGTATTTGAAGGTTATCTTCTGCTATCATCTTTACTTTCGTTTATTAAAGAACTCAGAGAAAATTCAGCCGATAGGATTGCACACTATGAATCAGAAGCAAAAGGTTTGTGTGAACTGTCCGTGTGACAAGGGGCTGTTTAGCACAGGGCTAACTCACTGGCTTTGAAAGCTGACCAAGGCAGGCCAGCAGCACGGTTCAATTCCCGTAACAGCCTCCCCGAACAGGCGCCGGAATGTGCCGACTAGGGGCTTTTCACAGTAACTTCATTGAAGCCTACTTGTGACAATAAGTGATTTTCACTGGGCAGCACGGTAGCATAGTGGTTAGCATAATTGCTTCACAGCTCCAGGCTCCCAGGTTCGATTCCCGGCTTGGGTCACTGTCTGTGCGGAGTCTGCACGTTCTCCCCGTGTGTGCGTGGGTTTCCTCCAGGTGCTCCGGTTTCCTCCCACAGTCCAAAGATGTGCAGGTTTGGTGGATTGGCCATGCTAAATTGTCCTTAGTGTCCAAAATTGCCTTTAGTGGGGTGGGTTACTGGGTTATGGGGATAGGGTGGAGGCTTGGGTAGGGTGCTCTTTCAAAGGCTCGATGGGCCAAATGGCCTCCTTCTGCACTGTAAATTCTATGAAAGATATCACCTCAAGTTATTCTGATGTTTCCAAACGCATTGTCACAAGGACATTTTCAGATGGAACAAGTGGGATTGCTTCTTTGAGAGGAGCTGACAAATTTAGGATAGAAGTTCTATATCAACTCTATGGCTGCTTGATAATCCAGTAACGCAAGAGGATTGAGGATTGGTGAACAATTCTGAAATTGATGAGGACAGTATTAAACTTATAATATCGTATTACAAAGATGATATTGACCACAAATTAGTAAACGAGTGTTATCAGTTCAAAGAATATTTGCACCTTAGGAAATCCCAGACCACAGAAGAAAACACGGCATCTAAAATGCAATGCGCGACTTCCGGTGGCGTGGGCAAGCAGGGCGGCCGCAGTAACAAGAGCTCCTGCCGGGGGCCGTGATTCGGGGCGATTTCGGGGAAATCCCCGAGTCCTCACGCACTCCCCGACTATCGTCGGCCTTTAGGGCCGCCACGAGCAGCCAGCGGGGCCGGTTTAAAAACCGACGAAGAACCCCGCGCGGGTGTCGGGCGCGGCAGGTCAGAGTAGCGGGGGCGGAGCTACGAGGAGGCCGAGGCGGCAGGCCCGAGGCCAGGGCACCACGTAGGGAGGGTGCTCCACGTCGGATGGCTCCCACCTAGGAAGAAGAAAGAAGGTTGAAGCCTGGTCCCAGGTGAATGCAGAGGAGAAAGAAAGAAGATTTAAGGAAGTTTGGTGAAAGTTGTTTTTTTTTCTCTCTCCCCACTTTTTTTCAAAAATGAAGAATGTCAGATTGATGAAGGGCAGGAGGGTGAAGGGGGAGAGAGGAGAAAAGAAAGAAGATAAAAGGCAATAAGCCGCTAAAAGATGCGAAGAGTAGCGTCGAAGAAAGGAGGAAACGCCGCTGAAGGAGAAGACGAGCAAAAGTGTTGACAGGATGGCGAAAGCCGAACTGCAAGGCGGGGCCGCACTACTTACGGTGGAGAAGATGACCGAGGTGATGCCGGTGGAGCTGGAAAATCATTTGGTGAGACACATGGAGGCCTTGAGGAAAGAGATGGCGCTCGTGTTGAGGTCATGGGTGGAGGAGGCAATCGGCCTGATGAGGGTGGAGGTGGCAAAGGCATCGGCCGAGGTGAGAGAGCAGGGCGAGAAGATGAAGGAGGTGGAGGAGGCCGTGACACGACACCGCGACCAGGTCACCTCGATGGGGACGAGCTGCGGAGGGTGGTGGAGGTTAACAGAGGACTCCGAGCAAAGCTGGAAGACTTGGAAAACCGCTCAAGGCAGCACAATTTGAGAATTGTGGGCTTACCCGAAGGGACAGAGGGCCCAAGCCCAACGCAATACTTCGCTAGGAAGTTGGCGGAGCTGATGGAGGAGGGTGAGAGCCCCACCCTGTATGAGCTAGACCGAGCTCATCGGTCATTAAGGCCGAAGCCCAAAGTGAACGAGCCGCCAAGGGCAGTAATTATCTGCTTCCATAAGTACTGCATGAAGGAGAAAGTATTAAGCTGGGCGAAGCAGGAGCGTGAGGTGCTGTGGGATGGTACTGTGGTTCGGATCTACCAGGACTTAACGGTGGAGTTGGCAAAAAGACGAGCGGCGTTTGGGCGAGTATAGGCGGCTTTGTACAAGAAGGGGGTGCGATTTGGTGTGGTGTACCCGGCGAAGTTGAGAGTAACATGTGGTAATACCAGGTATTGCGGTACCTGAGAGGCCGACTCCATTGGTTGAGACCCTGGAGTCTACCATTGGTTGAGTGAAGTAGCTCCGCCTTGAAGGCGGGGTATAAGAGATGGTGCCGTCCCAGCAGCCTTCACTTTCTGTTACGAAGCTGCTGGGGATCAGTTCTAGTGCATTAAAGCCTCAGTTGCTGAATACCTTTGTCTCGAGTATATTGATTGCACATCAATTTAATGCACTACAACTAAGCTGGAAGGATGGATCTCCGTATCAAGCCAGAGTGCCTCCAACTCAGCCCCCACGCGGAAAACACGGCCGCTATATTTAAACACTGGCTGGCGTGTGTTAAGGGTTACCTGGAGACGGCCGAAGGAGAGCCCACTGAAGGCCAGAAAATGCATCTCCTGCGATCAAGGGTCAGCCCTGGGATCTATCCCTTTATCGAGGAAGCGGCAAACTACGATGCCGCCATCCTACTACTGGAAGGACATTACATCCGCCCTGTTAACCAGGTCTACGCTCGCCACCTGCTCGCTACGAGGTGGCAAAGCCCTGGGGGATCACTGGAAGACTTCTACCGGGCGCTACTGGTGCTGGGCCAAAGCTGCGGCTGCCCACCAGTTTCGGGGAGCGAGCACACTAAACTCTTAATAAGAGATGTTTTCGTGGCAGGTATGAGCTCCTCTGATATCCGCAGGAGGCTCCTGGAGAAGGATACACTTGGGCTCAGAGAGACACGGGCCCTGGCTGGGTCCATGGACATCGCATACCAAAACGTGCAAGCCTACGCTCCCGACCGCGCGTCCACCCCCTGGCCCGCATGGCACCCCGCTGCGGCAGCCCCCCAGATCTTCCCCCTGACCCCGCTGGCCTGCGCTACCGGATGGCCCACTAACGCCGTCGGAGCCCGCTGCTTTTTCTGCGGGCAGGCAGGTCATCCGCGCGCTCGCTGCCCGGCCCGCACCATCACCTGCAAAGGGTGCGGCAAGAAGGGCCACTACATAGGGGTCTGTCAGTCCCGCGCCGTCGCCACACTCTCCGGTGGCTCCGGACCGCCGCGGCAAAACCCCCCCCCAGGCCCCGACCGACCAGCGCTCCTTTCCTAGGGCCATGTTTGACCCAAGGGCACGGCCATTTTGCGCCCCGAACACCGCACCGCCATTTTGTCCATTCCCGCCGCCATCTTGGGGTTCCCCTGACACCATGTGCGATCCGTGGGTGACGCCTTCTTGGATGGGGCCCCAGGCCCCCAGCTCGGCTGACTACACGCTGCTCGACCAGAGCTTGCAGCTGCTTCATCTGGCATCGGTGACGTTGGACCAAAGTCGCCCCCGGACACACACGAAGGCTACAACGACGGTCCTCGTCAACGGCCGCAAGACGCCCTGTTTGATTGACTCCGGGAGCACGGAAAGCTTTGTCCACCCTGACACGGTAAGGCGCTGTACACTCGTGACCCATCCTGTAAGCCAAAGGATCTCCCTGGCCTCCGGGTCACATTCGGTGGAAATAAAGGGGTACTGCCTGGCGAACCTCACTGACCAAGGCCGGAAATTCGATAATTTCCGCATGTATGTCCTGCCGCAACTCTGCACGGCTACTCTCCTGGGGCTGGACTTCCAATGCCACCTGCAAAGCCTGACCTTTGAATTCGGCGGCCCAGACCTCCCCTTACTGTCTGCGGCCTCGCGACCCTTAAGGTTGACCCGCCTTCCCTGTTTGCAAACCTCACCCCGGATTACAAACCCTTCGCCACCAGGAGCAGACGGTACAGTGCCCAGGACCGGACCTTCATCAGGTCAGAAGTCCAAAGGCTGCTGAAGGAAGGAGTCATCGAAGCGAGCAACAGTCCCTGGAGAGCTCAAGTAGTGGTGGTAAAGACCGGGGAGAAACATAGGATCATAGGATGGTCATCGGCTGCAGTCAGACCATCAACAGGTTTACGCAGCTGGACGCGTACCCTCTCCCCCGTATAGCCTACATGGTAAACAGGGTCGCGCAATACAAGGTCTTCTCCACGGTGGATCTCAAGTCCGCCTACCACCAGCTACCCCTCTGTAATAGTGACCGCAAGTACACTGCCTTCGAAGCAGATGGGCGGCTCTACCAATTCTTAAGGGTTCCCATTGGTGTCACTAATGGGGTCTCGGTCTTCCAGCGAGAGATGGACTGAATGGTTGACCGGTACGGCTTACGCGCAACGTTTCCGTATCTGGATAACGTCACCATCTGCGGCCATGATCAGCAGGACCACGACGCCAACCTCCGCAAATTCCTCCAGACCGCACAAATCCTTAACCTCACGTACAATAAGGATAAGTGCGTATTCCGCACCGACCGCCTAGCCATCCTTGGCTACGTAGTGTGGAACGGAGTTATATGCCCTGACCCCGAATGCATGTGCCCCCTTATGGAGTTCCCCCTCCCTCATTGCCCCAAGGCCCTGAAACGTTGCCTCGGGTTCTTCAGCTATTACGCTCAATGGGTCCCGAACTACGCAGACAAAGCCCGACCCCTGATCCAGTCCACGACCTTCCCTCTGTCGACCGAGGCTCGCCAGGCTTTCAGCCGCATCAAAGCAGACATTGCAAGGGCCACGATGCGTGCTATCGACGTGTCCCTCCCCTTCCAGGTCGAGAGCGATGCGTCCGACGTAGCTCTGGTGGCCACCCTCAACCAAGCGGGCAGGCCCGTGGCTTTCTTTTCCCATACCCTACATGCTTCCGAAATTCGCCACTCCTCGGTCGAAAAGGAGGCCCAGGCCATAGTAGAGGCTGTGAGACATTGGAGGCATTACCTGGCCAGCAGGAGATTCACTCTCCTCACAGACCAACGGTCGGTAGCCTTCATGTTCGATAACGCACAGCGGGGCAAGATTAAGAACGACAAGATCTTGCGGTGGAGGATAGAACTCTCCACCTACAACTATGAGATCTTGTACCGTCCGGGGAAGCTCAATGAGCCTCCTGATGCGCTGTCCCGCGGCACTTGTGCCACTGCACAAGTGGACTGTCTCCGCGCCCTCCACGAGGACCTCTGCCACCCGGGGGTCACTCGTTTCTTCCACTTCGTTAAGACCCGCAACCTGCCCGACTCCATCGAGGAGGTCAGGACAGTCACCAGGGACTGCCAAATCTGCGCGGAGTGCAAACCGCCCTTCTACCGGCCACCTGATAAAGGCTTCCCGTCCCTTTGAACTTCAAAGGTCCCCTCCCCTCCACTGACTGCAACACGTATTTCCTGAACGTGATTGACGAGTACTCCCGGTTCCCATTCGCCATCCCCTGCCCAGACACGACCACAACCACCGTCATCAAGGCCCTCCAGGGTATCTTTAGACTGTTCGGTTTCCCCGCGTACATACACAGCGATAGGGGGTCCTCCTTTATGAGCGACGAACTGCGTCAATTCCTGCTCAGCAAAGGCCTCGCCTCGAGCAGGATGACCAGTTACAACCCCCGGGGAAACGGGCAGGTAGAGAGGGAGAACGGAACGGTCTGGAAGACCGTCCTACTGTCCCTCCGGTCTAGGAATCTCCCAGTCTCCCGCTGGCAAGAAGTCCTCCCAGTGGCCCTCCACGCCATCCGGTCTCTGCTCTGTACAACCACAAATCAGACACCTCACGAGCGTCTTCTTGTCTTCCCCAGGAAGTCCTCCTCCGGGACCTCGCTCCCAACCTGGCTAGCAACACCCGGACCCATCCTGCTTCGGAAGCACGTGCGAGTGCACAAGTCGGACCCGTTGGTCGAGAGGGTCCACCTGCTGCACGCTAACCCGCATTACGCCTACGTGGCATTCCCCGACGGCAGGCAAGACACGGTCTCCCTTCGGGACCTAGCGCCTGCCGGAACCCCACGCGCTCCCGACCCATTACCCCCACCTCCACCACCCCCGCAGCAGTGGGACGGCTCAGTACTCCCGCCACTCCGGCCCTGGCCCGGCCACTCATCGGAAGCCCCTCATAGGTTTTTCCCCCCCAGGCCAACCGCTTGCCCCAACAGCGCCGCCAGGGTTGACGAAGCTGCCGAGGAGGCTGAAACTATGCTCCTGGAGTCGCAACCACTGAGACCTACACCAGGATCACCACCGAAGCTCCGACGCTCCAGGAGGACGATCAGGCCACCAGAGCGACTTATTGCTTCATCCTGACTCTCACAATAAATGAACATTTTGATCGAATCCTCGATTGTACGGTGCCTCAATATCTGGTCCTACCATGTGAAGGGCTATTTTTTTTCACTGGCCACCACCCCCGCGCCGGACTCCTTCTTAACCACGGGTGAATGTGGTAATACCAGGTATTGCGGTACCTGAGATGCCGATGCCATTGGTTGAGACCCTGGAGTCTACCATTGGCTGTGTGAAGTAGCTCCGCCCTGAAGGCGGGGTATAAGAGATGGTGCCATCCCAGCAGCCTTCACTTTCTGTTACAAAGCTGCTGGGGATCAGTTCTAGTGCATTAAAGCCTCAGTTGCTGAATACCTTTGTCTCGAGTATATTGATTGCGCATCATAACATATAACGCCAAAGATTTTATTTTGAGACAGCGGAGGTGGCTGAGGCGTTAGTGAGGGCAGAAGGCTTGGGACAGACGTGAAGAGCGGAACTGGAAGAGAGACTGTGGACTGTGTTTGAGCGGCTGGAAAATGTACAAATGTTACAACTTTCTTTTTACTGATTTGTATTGAAATTTACTTCTCTTTGCATTGTTACAGAGTTCAAGTTAATGGCGTTCTGTGTTGCGACGGTTAAATGTTATGTTAGTGAATTGTAGGGGTTGGATTGTTGGGTTTGTTTTGGTGTTTCTTTTTCTGGGACTGGGTGGAAGGGGACGAGAGGTCTTGGCGGGGGGAGCCACCCGCTCTAGCTAACTAAAGTCAGTTAGTGAACGGGGGTGAGGTGAGAGGAGGACTGCGGACGTTGGAGCCTGGATAGCAGGCTTCAATGGGCCTACGAGGCGAGCAAGAGGGGGTGGAGGGATGGATGTTGGGGGATGTTTTTGTAGGGGGGGGTTTCTTGGGAGGTGGGGGGGAGAAGGGGTTCGATGTTAACAATGGACAGGGGCACGTCAGGCTTATGGGGCAGGGCCCGGTGGTATGGTGATGGTGGTTAAGAAAGGTGGGGGGGGTGTGAGAGACCCCCAATAAGGATAGTCACGAGGAACGTGAGAGGGCTAGGAGGTCCGGTCAAGAGGTCAAGGGTGCTTGCACATCTTAAAAGTTTGAAAGCCGATGTAGCAATGCTGCAGGAGACTCACTTGAGGGTGAAGGACCAGGTGAGACTTAAAAGGGGCTGGGTTAGCCAAGTGTTTCACTCCGGATTTGATGGAAGGGCTCGAGAGGTAGCGGTGTTGGTCAGCAAAAGGGTACGCTTCCAGATGGAGAAGGTGGTGGCAGATCAGGGGGGTAGATATGTGATTGTGACAGGGGCACTGGAGGGGAGATTAGTGGCGCTGTTAAGTGTATACGGTCCCAATTGGGACGATGTGGGATTCGCGAGGAAGGTGTTTGGGGCTATTCCTGACTTGGACAAGCATGAGCTGATTGTGGGGGGGGGACTGGAACTTGGTGCAGGAGCCAAGGTTGGACAGATCACGGCCGCGCTCGCTGGTCCCATCAGGGGTGACGAAGGCGCTGGCTGGGCTAATGATGGAAATGGGAGGAGTGGACCCTTGGAGGTTCCTGCACCCAAGGGAACGGGAGAACTCGTTTTTCTCAGCGGTCCATAAGGTATACTCGCGGATCGACTTTTTTGTGGTGGGGAAGGCTTTGCTGGCTGGAGTCAAGGGGTCGGAATACTCTGCAATTGCAGTGTCAGATCACGCTCCACATTGGGTGGATATGGTGCTGGAGAAGGGGGCAGCGCAGAGACCGGGGTGGAAACTGGATGTGGGGCTTTTGGGGAACCAAGTGTTCTGTGAGAAAATTGAAAAGATAATTAAGGAATACGTAGGTTTCAATTGTACAGGTGAGGTGTCTAAGGCAGTCGTCTGGGAGGCTCTAAAGGCGGTGGTGAGAGGTGAGGTAATTTTGTTTAAGGCCAGGGTGGATAAAGAGGAGAGGTTGGAGTGGCAGAGGGTAATTGATGAGATGTTGGAGGTAGATAGGAGGTATGCAGAGGATGGGGACCCGGCGAAGCTGGAAAAGAGGAAGGAACTACAGGTGAGCTTCGACCGACTGTCCACCAGGAAGGCGGTGCGCCACCTGAGACGAGCAAGGGGTGCAGTTTATGAACATGGAGATGTTCATGGAGCAGGTCAGCTCCGGAGGGAGGCAGCGGCAAGGGAAATTCTTCAGGTGAAGGATAGGGCAGGGACGTTGGTGGTGGCCCCTGTGCTGATTAACAAGGTTTTTGAGGAGTTTTATGAGAGGTTGTACAAGTCAGAGCCACTCGGGGGAGACCGTGAGATGCAGGAATTTCTAGATGGGTTGGAGTACCCGAGGCTAGGGGAGGGGGACAGGGCTACATTAAAAGGAGCAATAGTGGAGCAGTCGGGGGAGGTGGCAGGGCCGGATGGGTTTCCGGTGGAATATTATAAAAAATCTAAGGATAGGTTGGCATCCCTGAAGGTGGGGATGTTTGAGGAGGCGATAGGGAAGGGGGTGTTGCCGCCAACCTTGGGGCAGGCATCGATTTCCCTGTTACTAAAAAAAGATAAGGATCCGACGGAGTGTGGGTCGTATCGGCCCATATCACTTCTGAATGTGGACGTAAAAGTGTTGGCGAAGGTACTGGCGAGTAGGCTGGAGGAGTGCCTCCCGAAGGTGATAGGGGAGGATCAGACGGGGTTCGTGAAAGGGAGGCAGCTGTTTTCGAACATTAGGAGGGTTTTGAACGTTGTTATGGCACCGGCGGAAAGAAAGGAAACAGAGGTAGTTGTGGCATTGGACGCCGAGAAGGCGTTTGATCGGGTAGAATGGGGGTACCTGATGGCAGTGCTGGAGCGGTTTGGGATTGGACCAAGGTTTGTGAACTGGGTAAAGCTATTGTATAAGGAACCGAAGGCGAGTGTCCGCACAAATAATATCAGTTCAAAATACTTTTCTCTCCACCGTGGGACGAGACAGGGATGTCCTATGTCCCCCCTGCTGTTTGCACTTGCGATTGAGCCATTGGCCATCGCATTGAGAAGTTCGGGAACATGGAAAGGAATAGTGCGGGGGGGGGGGGGATAGAGCATAGGGTGTCCTTATATGCCGACGACTTGCTGCTGTATGTGTCGGAGCCAAGTGCGTCGATAGGAGGAATATTGGAGCTACTGCGGGTATTTGGGTCTTTCTCGGGGTACAAGTTGAACCTGGACAAGAGTGAGTATTTTGTGGTGTCTCGGCCGGGGGTGGGGGCAGGGGTGGACGGGCTGCCATTCCGTAGAGCAGGAACTCATTTTAGGTATCTGGGGGTGCAGGTTGCCCGGGAGTGGGGGAGGCTTCGCAGGTACAACATCATTAGTTTGGTGGGGAGAGTGAAAGCCGATCTGGCATGGTGGGATGGTCTTCCTCTGTCGTTGGCGGGTCGGGTACAGGCGGTTAAAATTAATGTGTTGCCCCGATTCCTGTTTATCTTTCAATGCCTACCGATTTTCCTGCCAAAGGCTTTTTTCAGGGAGATTAAGGGAAGGATTACCTCATTCATATGGGAAGGGAAGGTGGACAGAGTGAGAAAGGTGCTGCTGCAGACGGGAAGGCAGGCAGAGGGTTTGGGTTTCCTGAACCTGTTGTACTACTACTGGGCGGCGAATGTGGAGAAGGTGCGGAGCTGGGTCAGAGGAGTTGATTCTCAGAGGGTCAGAATGGAGGAGAGTTTGTGCAGGGGGTTGGGGCTGAAGGCACTTGCAACAGCGCCGCTCCCGATAGCTCCGGGGAAATATTCAGGGAGTCCGGTAATAATAGCTTCATTGAAAATCTGGAGGCAGTTTCGCCAACACTTCGGGTTGGGTTTAGGGTCAAGGGAAATGCCGATTCGGGGGAACCACAGATTTGAGCCAGGGAGGTGGGATGGAAGTTTTCGGAAATGGGAAGAGAAGGGGATTAAGACGCTAAAAGATTTGTTTCTTCGGGGTCGGTTAGCAGGATTGAGGGAGCTGGAAGCGAAGTATGGGCTGGAGCAGGGAGAAGTGTTTAGGTACATGCAGGTTCGGGATTTTGCCAGGAAGGAGATACAGAGCTTCCCAGAGGAACCGGCCTCCACATTGCTGGAGGAGATGTTGACGACAAGGAGACTGGAGAAGGGGACAGTGTCAGCGGAGTACGGAGCTATTTTGGAAGAGGATAAGGCACCACTGGAAGGGATCAAAGCAAAGTGAGACGAAGAGCTGGGAGAGGTTATAGAGGAGGGGGTCTGGTATGAGGTGCTCCGGAGAGTGAATGCCTCCACCTCATGTGCGAGGTTGGGGCTGATACAGCTGAAGGTGGTATATAGAGCGCACCTCACGAGGTCGAGGATGAGCCGATTTTTTGAAGGAGTAGATGATGTGTGTGAGTGTTGCGGGGGGGGGCCCGCGAATCACGTTCATATGTTTTGGTTCTGTCCAAAGCTAGGGGAGTACTGGAAGGAGGTGTTTAGGGTAATTTCCAAGGTGGTGCGTGTGAAACTGGACCCGGGTCCCTGGGAGGCCATATTCGGGGTGTCGGACCAGCCAGGGTTGGAAACGGGAGCGGAGGCAGATATCATAGCTTTCGCCTCGTTGATCGCCCGAAGGCGGGTCCTGCTGGGATGGAGAGCAGCCTCTCCATCCAGTGCCCTGGTGTGGCGAGGGGACCTGTTGGAATACTTGACCCTTGAGAAGGTTAAGTTCGAACTGAGGGGAAGCTCGGAGGGGTTCTACAAGTTATGGGCCCTATTTATTAAGTACTTTCAAGAACATTAGTTTGGAGGGTGGGTGGGGGGGGAGGGGGGCTGTGTAGATTAAGGGTCACTACGGGAAATCCCTGATTCCTTTTTGTCATTTGTTTATGTAAACATGCGGGCTGATGTTTGGGGGTTGGTGGGCGGATGGGATCGTTGTTGTTATGGGGATTGACATATCTTGCTGATTATTGTTTATTGTTGATGGGTGTAAATGTGGGAGATAATGTGAAAAAGGAGAATAAAAATATTTTTTAAAAAAAAATAATAATAATAAAATGCAATGCGCAGAAGTTCTTCAGCTTATTTGTGAGCAACACCTAATTGAAGTGTTCCCCAATATTACTACTACGCTTAAGCTGTACTTGACAATGCCTATCATGAGCTAAGAAGCAGAAAGGAATTTTTCAAAGCTATCCTTTATAAAGAACAAATTTTGGTCTACCATGACTGAAGATTAAATTCTTTATGCATATTGTCTCTAGAAAATGACATTGCAAGGAAGCTCTCATATGACAAAACTGTACGTGAATATGTTGCTAGAAAAAACAGAAAAAAGAGTATTTTGTAAAATGTGCTTCATGTAGTATGTATTCTCATAGGTGTCTAAAATAAAAGATTATATTGACTGGTCTTTTCTATGTTTTATTTCATCATTCTATGATGCATAATGCATGTATATAACATTTCCCGAATTTTCATCCCCCCATAACTCGAAAACTATAAGGCATAGGAAATGTTTATTCACACCAGTGACTTTGACATGCAAGATAATCCAGTACATCAATTTTAATCAAAATCTGAGATGTAGCGGTTAAATTTTTAAAAGATTTGTGGTGATCTGTCGTGGAACAACCCCATGGAAGAAGATAACAGTGGTTACCCAGACCTCATTGCAGTTGCGAAGGGGCCCCCATAACAATTCAAGCTTCAGGGCCCCAAAAATGTAGGTCCGCCACTGCTTGGACCTTTTCCGCAAAATGCACCGACCAGTAACCATGCTTGACATCAAGCCTCCAGAAGAATTTTGCGCCTGAAAATCTTAGATTTACCCCTTCTAATGTGGGCACTTTGTGAGAACAATTTATCAAAACTGCATTTTGAACATGGATCGAGGCATACTCTCAATGATCTGTCTTTTTTTATAACACTGGTGATTGAGCTTCACCAATTTGTGTGCTCCATCCTCTTCTAATGGAGCCATCTTTCTCCATTCCCCAGGTGGTCTAGTTACACCTTCAATTTATCTTGCATGTGGGATGCTGCACTTATGACTGCTTACCAGCTCTTCACTTGAGCACCAGCTCGTCCCTGTGTCTCCAATGGTTTTCCTCGCAGTCACCACACTGTTTTTAACGCTCTCCAGTGCTACAATTTTGGTGTGGTCTGACCAAAATGTTAAAAGTCTTCTCATATGACGTAGCATGGTCTGAGGCTGTCCACCATATTATACCCATGCCTAACCTTGCTGCCACATGCCTGACCACCGCTGATCACCATGTCATCATAATGATGTAATACCTTTGGTTTATTTACTGTACAAGGCATTAACCACATAATGGATCAGGTAAACATGTTGTGGATTAATTTTTTTTTTAACAAACAATTTTATTGAGGTATTTTAGGCATATAGAAAAAATGACATTGTACAGTACAAAAAAAAGAAGTCAAGACACAAAATTAAACAGAATACAAACCACGGCTCTGTTCACGCAAGGATCTGCCTCAATATCCCTCTACTCTACTCTACCCTAGCACCCCCCCCTCTACCCTAGGCTCCCCCCCTCCGCTGACGCTTACTCCTCTGTGAAGAAGTCAATAAATGGCTGCCACCTTCGGGCGAACCCTAATAGCGAACCTCTCAAGGCGAACTTGACTTTTTCTAGGCCAAGAAAGCTCGCCATATCCGATAGCCATACCTCAGCCCTCGGGGGCTTTGAGTCCCTCCATGCTAACAGTATTCGTCACTGGGATACCAGGGAAGCAAAGGCCAGGACATCGGCCTCTCTCTCTTCCTGGACTCCCTGGTCCTCCGAAACCCCAACGATTGCCACCTCAGGGCTCATTACCCGGGACATGACATCTGCGAATCCCTGCCAGTACCCCCTGAGTTTAGGGCACGACCAGAACATGTGTACATGGTTAGCCAGCCCTCCGGCGCATCTAGCACACTTGTCCTCCAGCCCAAAGAATTCGCTCATCCGGGCCACCGCCATGTGGGCCCGGTGCACGACCTTAAACTGGATCAGGCTGATGTTGCAGTCATGTTTACTCTGCTCAGGGCTTCTGTCCAGACACCGTCCTCCATCTCTCCCCCGAGCTCCTCTTCCCACTTAAGCATCAGGTCCTCGGTCTGCGTATCCTCAGCTCCCATTAGTTCCTTGTAGACGTCTGAGACTCTACCCTCTCCCACCTCTCCCCTAGAAACTACCCTGTCCTGCCTCCCCTTCGGCGGGAGACGTGGGAAGGACGGCACCCGTCTGCGTACAAAATCCCGCACCTGTAAGTATCTAAAGTCATTCCCTCTCGCCAGCCCAAACTTCTCCTCCAGCGCCCTCCTGCTCGGAAAGCTCCCTTCCAGGAACAGATCCCCCATCCTCACAATCCCCGCCCTCCTCCACAGTCGATAGCCCCCGTCCATGTTCCCCGGGGCAAATCGGTGGTTGCCGCAGATTGGGGTCCACACTGATGCTCTTACCTCCCCTACATGCCTCCTCCACTGGCCCCAGATCCGAAGAGCCGCCACCACTATCGGGCTGGTGGAGTACCGTGCCGGCGGAAGCAGCAGAGGCGCCGTGACCAGGGCTGCTAAGCTAGTGCCCCTGTACGATGCAGCCTCCATCCGCTCCCAAACCGACCCCGCACCCACCATCCATTTCCTTATCATCGCGATGTTGGCCGTCCAGTAATAGTTGCTGAGGTTCGGCAACACCAGCTACCCTTCTCCTCTGTTCCTTTCAAGCATCACCCTCTTCACCCGCGGGGACTTCCCCACCCATACAAATCCCAGAATAATTTTCTTCAGCCTCTTAAAGAAGGACTGCGGGATAAAGATGGGGAGTCACTGAAAAACAAACAAGAACTGCGGGAGAATCGTCATCTTAACAGTCTGCACCATCCCCACCAATGACAGCGGGAGCGTATCCCACCTCCGGAACTCCTCCCTCACTCGTTCCACCAGTCGAGACAGGTTGAGCTTATGCAACTTGCCCCAGTCCCGTGCCACCTGAATCCCCAAATATCGGAAACTCTCCCCCTCTAGCCTGAACGGCAACCCCTTCAGCCTCCTCTCCTGTCCCCTCGCCTGTATTACAAACAACTCGCTCTTAGCCATGTTCGGTTTGTATCCGGAGAACCAGCTAAATTCCCTCAGGGTTGCCATAATACCGTCTATCCCCACCATTGGGTCCGATACGTATAACAGCAGATCATCTGCGTATAACGAGACTCTATGTTCCACTCCCCCCCGGACCAGCCCTTTCCAGCCCCTAGAAGCGGCTCTATGGCCAGCGCAAACAGCAGTGGGAGAGAGGACAGCCCTGTCTTGTCACATTGTGCAGTCTAAAGTAGTCCGATGTCGTCCTGTTCATCCTAACACTCGCCTCCGGGGCCTGATATAATAGCCTGACCCAGTCGATGAACCCCGACCCGAACCCGAACTGTCCTAGTACCTCCCACAGATAATCCCACTCGACCCGGTCAAAAGCCTTTTCAGCATCCATGGCTACCACTATCTCTACCTCCCTACTCTCTGGGGGGCATCATAATCATGTTCAGCAGCCTTCTTACGTTGCTGCCTCCACCAGCTGCCTCCCCTTTACAAACCCGGTTTGGTCCTCCCCAATTACATCCGGGACACAGTCCTCAATTCTGGTCGCCAAGATCTTGGCCAGTAACTTGGCGTCTACGTTAATCAAAGAGATCGGCCTGTATGACCCACAAGCCTCCGGGTCCTTATCCCGTTTCAGAATAAGCAAGATGGTGGCCTGCGACATCGTCGGGGGTAAACTCCCTCTGTCTCTTGCCTCGTTAAAGACCCTGACCAGCATCGGCCCCACTATCCCAGCAAATATTTTGTAAAACTCCACCGGATACCCGTCCGGCCCCGGGGCTTTACCCGACTGCATGACCTTCAGGCCCCACAATACCTCTTCGATCCTGACCAGGGCCCCCAGTCTGTCCACCAACCCCCTCCCCACTCTTGGGAAGGTCAGTCCGTCCAGGAATCGCCTCATTCCCCCCCGGTCCCTCGGGGGGGGTCCGAAGTGTACAGCTTCCTATAAACGTCCCTAAAGACCTTGTTCAGCCCTGCCGGGTCACCCACTAGACTACCCTCCCCATCCACTACCCTCCCTATTTCCCTAGCCGCTTCCCTCCTCCTTAGTTGCCGCGCAAGCATTCTACTGGCCTTCTCCCCATGCTCATAAATCGCGCCTTTTACCTTTCTAAGCTGCTCTACAGCCTTGCCTGTAGTCAGCACCCCAAATTCGACCTGCAGCCTCTGTCGTTTCCTGAGTAACTCTGGCCTTGGGGATTCTGCGTAACTCCTGTCCGTCCGTAGAATTTCCTTAATCAGTCGGTCCGTCTCTGCCCTGTCTGTCCTGTCCCTGTACGCCCGGATTGAAATCAGCTCCCCTCTCACCACTGCCTTCAGTGCCTCCCAGAGCACCGCTACTGAGACTTCTCCAGTATCATTCACCTGCAGGTAATTTTGCATCCATTTCCTCAGCCTCTCGCACACCGCCTCATCTGCGAGTAATCCAACTTCCAGCCACCATGGTGGGTGCTGAAAGCTGTCCTTACAAAACTGCAGGTCTACCCAGTGCGGAGCATGGTCCGATATGGCAATTGCCGAATATTCTACCCCCACCATTCCGGCCAGCAGGTTCCTACTCACAACAAAGTAGTCAATTCGGGAATACACCTTGTGGACGTGGGAGTAGTACGAGAGCTCCCTCGCCGTCGGCCGGCTGAATCTCCACGGATCTGCTCCCCCCATTGCTCCATGAACCCTCTCAGTTCCTTTGCCATCGCTGGCAACCTGCCCGTTCTTGACCATGACCGGTCCAGGCTCGGGTCGAGGACTGTATTAAAGTCCCCGCCCATGATCAGCTTACGCAAGTCCAAGTCGGGGATCCTCCCTAGCATCCTCCTAATAAAATCCACATCGTCCCAATTAGGGGCATACACACTGACCTGGACTACTCTTACACCTTTGAGCTTACCCCTCACCATAACAAACCTGCCACCCCCATCCACGACTGTGCCCTCCGCCTCAAATTGCACCCTTTTATTAATCAGGATCGCAGCCCCCCTAGTCTTAGAATCAAGCCCAGAATCAAGCCCTGAATGAAAGACCTGACTGACCCAGTCCTTCCTTAACCTAACCTGGTCTGCCACTTTCAGGTGCGTCTCCCGCAGCAAGACTATGTCCGCCTTCAGAACCCGCAGATGCGCAAACACACGCGCCCTCTTCACTGGTCCATTTAACCCTCTAACATTCCAGGTGATCAGCCTGGTTGGGGGGCACTTCACCCACCCCCCCTCTTTGCCGATCAGCCATCCCCTTTCCTTGGCCAGCCCCCCAGCCATGTGTCGCGCTTCATCTGGCCCGCCTCCTGACCGGCTCCACCCATGACCTCCTCACTGTTACCATTCCCAGTTTCCATCCCCGTCAGCAGAACGACTCCCACCCCCCCCCCACCCCCCTAGCAACACCATCCTATCACCTAACCCCTCCTCTAAACTAACTATATGCACACCCCCACCTCGGCTTCCATTGACTAGCCCCACTCAGCTAGCCTGGGGTTCCCAGCCTCGGCGCCAGCGCGTCTCCCACCTATTGTTCCCAGTCACCCCTCCCCCGACCCCTCCACACCACTTCCCCAGATCAGCCCTACTTAAGCAAACACTCTATACAAGTCATAAACAACCCCTGCAATAGCACCATTCAAGTTAAACAAGAAAAAAAGAGATAAGAAATAACAGGCCCTCTTCAGTCCTTCCCATACAGGCATAGAAAAAGATTGCACAAAGTTCCCCTGAAGCATCCATTTTAACCCAACCCTTTTAACTGTTTTCTTTATTAATGTCCCCCCAGCCAAACTCCAAATAAGCAAAGAGCCCAAACAGGAAACATTCAGGTAAACCACGAAAAAAAAACATCTCTACCACCTTCCAACACCCTAAAAAGGTTGAAAAAAGAACAACAAAAACTGACCCAAACATGCAGGCACTTTTCAAAACGGGAGAGACCCCACATATACTTAAAAGCTCGAACATGAGTCCAAACATCCTCAGCTCAGGGCCAGTCCTTGCTTCTTAACGAAGACCATCGCCTCTTTGGGTTCCCCGAAATAGTGGTGCTGACCCTCATACGTAACCCACAGTCACGCGGGAAAAATCAGCCCAAATTTCACCTTGTTTTTATACAGTATCTCCTTCACCTGCCTGTAGCCTCCCCTCCTCCTGGCCACCTCAGCGCTCAAATCCTGGTACACACGGAGGGTGATATTGTCCCAAATACAGCTTTGTGTGCTCTTTGCCCATTGCAGCACCCGTTCCTTGTCCAGGTACCTGTGAAAGCGTACCACCACCACTCGTGGGGGACCCCTTTGTCGTGGCTGCCTCACCTGCACTCTGTGTGCCCTGTCCACCACCATCGCTCGTGGGGGACCCCTTTGTCGCGGCTGCCTCACCTGCACTCTGTGTGCCCTGTCCACCACCGGCGGGCGCGGGAACACCTCGTTCCCCAGCAACTTCTGGAACATACCATCCACATACGCGGCAGCGTCTAGCCCCTCTGCCCCCTCCGGGAGGCCCACGAGTCTCACATTCTGCCGGCGAGATCGGTTGTCCAGGTCCTCCAGCCTTTCCAGAAGCACTTTTTGCTGGTCCCTCAACCTCCGAATCTCCACATCCAACACCGTTTGAAAGTCAGCCTGCTCCTCCACTGACTTCTCCAACTGCTGGAGCTTCTCAGCCTGATCATCTAGCCTTTTTTCCATCCGGTCAATCGACTTCTGTAGCGGCTCCAAGTTGTCACACTTCAGAGCCAAAAAGCCCTCCTGCATAGTCTGCAGCAGCTGCTCCATTGTGGGCTGGGCTGTCGACGCCTTGCTCTGAACACCAGCCATGCTGGTCTCTCTCACAGCCTCCACTGTGCCCTTACTCGACCACTTCTTCTGCTGCTTACGGTCCCTCCGGCTTCTTAGGTCCATACAATTCTGTATGGGCCCTGTGCCTGAGTGCTATTGCTTTCCAGTTCTGTGCTCAAAAGTGCAAAAAAGTCAGGGGAAAAGGTCCAAAAGTCCGACCGAAGCGGGAGCCACCAAATGTGCGACCTAGTCCCTCATAGCCACCACTGGAAGTCTGGATTAATTTATTAAGACTAGATGCATGAGAACAGTTTTATATATCTAGGTTGAAAGCATCCGAGCTGTGTGTGTGCTCTGCTCAAAGCAAAAGTGAAACTTTGACTTGATCACATGGCATGTTTCCCTTCTTGTGATCCCTTCTGTTACCCCTTAAAGGCATTTTACAATCGCTTCCCAACTCTGTAGAGCGGCTGAGCAGTTAGCCAATCCTGCTGGGGAATGTTTGATGTCTAACCCTGGGGGCAACTAAAGTACAATTGTTTCAGTATCTGGACAGAAATTCTGAAACATATGCAACCAGCTAGCCCATTTGCAGCCTCCAAAGGGCTCTTTGTATGCAGGGAGTTTGGGGGACCAGTGGGAAGCAGTCCTGGCCTCTTGGCCCAAAAGTAGCACTTGCCATCTCGATGAAGCTGTCCTCACATTTCTTAATTTAACCAGTGCCCACTCTAATACCAACAAAGCAGGTTAAATGCCAGCCTCATTAAATTATTTAAATTGTTAACACTCACCCTGGGAGCGGAGGTCAGTGGCTTGGAGGTAGGTTGGGATCAGGTTTCAGATTTTTAAAACTTCAACACCTGACCTGACACCAACCTATCCATTTTTGGATGTTAAAATTCACCCCATAGTGCCTTTGTCATTAAGCTCTGTTGGCTTTATCCACACTGAATTTAACAGCCCATGTTGTTGATAATAGACCAAAAGGAAGCATGATTCAGACAAAGTGATTCCAATTCTCTCTCCTCCCCATTGTGTATAACTGTCTGGTTTCAAACTGATATATTGCACTTAACTAAGGCAACACAACTTGAACCAGTGATATTTCAATTCAAAGCTAAGTGCTCAATTATAGTGAGGTCCTAAGTATGTTGCTTTGCTTCGTAAAACCCAGAAACCTTACAGATTACCTATCAATTGGCTCCAAATACAGAACATGCAGTGACCATCCTATTTGCAAAGCTGGTACATGAGAGCACTTTACTTGCTAGTTGATATTTCTGTCTGAAATAGTGCTCATCAGCGGAAAAGAAAATCTGTTGATTTATTGTATCCATCTTTGAATATATTTTGAAGAATCATTGCCTTTTGTATATTTAGACATTTACCCGATGATAAAGGACAGGTATTACTTTGGAGAGCTATTAATAAAGGCATCCTTGACTTCCGGTTGCGGCGATGCGGAGCTAAGTCGCGCGTTTCGGCAGCTCCCGCGACTATGGACTTTCGGGCTCTCCAGAGGAGCCCCAACGGAGCAGTTTTTGATTTAATCCCGTGTGGGAAGGTGCAGTGAGGTCCCCCCTCACAATATATGGCAGAGATCAGCAGTGGAACGACGAGGAAAGAGGCCCTGGAGCAGAGACCAAAACGAGGGGAAAAAGGCAAGATGGCGGAGGGCGGAGAGCGAGCAGCGTGGGGGCCAGACCAGCAGGAGTTCCTCAAGCGATGTGTGGAGGTGCTGAAAAAGGAGGTGCTGGCGCCGATGCTGTTGGCGATCGAGGGGCTGAGGGAGACCCAGAAGACCCAGGCGGTGGAGCTTCGTGTGGTGAATGAGAAAGTGAATACCAACGAGAACGAGATCCTGGGCCTGGCGGTAAAAATGGAGGCACACGAGGCGGTGCACAGGAGGTGGGCCGAGAGAGTTGAGGTCCTGGAGAACAGGTCGAGAAGGAATAACCTCCGGATTCTGGGTCTTCCCGAAGGAGTGGAGGGAGCTGATGCCGGGGCATACGTGAGTACGATGCTCCATTCGCTGATGGGTGTGGAGGCCTCTCCGACCCCCCTGGAGCTGGAAGGGGCTCACCGGGTCCTGGCGAGGAGACCCAAGGCTGATGAGCCGCCAAGGGCGATAGTAGCAAGGTTCCATCGCTTCGCGGACAAAGAAAGTGTGCTGAGATGGGCCAAGAAGGTGCGGAGCAGTAGATGGGAGAACACGGTGATCCGAGTATACCAGGATTGGAGCACGGAGGC
The DNA here is from genome assembly GCF_047496885.1 of Scyliorhinus torazame. Taxonomy (NCBI): domain Eukaryota; kingdom Metazoa; phylum Chordata; class Chondrichthyes; order Carcharhiniformes; family Scyliorhinidae; genus Scyliorhinus; species Scyliorhinus torazame. The sequence continues at coordinate 74,976,995 of NC_092712.1, forward strand.
GACAAAGAGGAGAGCTGGCTTCAACCGGGCCAAGGCGGTGCTGCACAAAAAACGAGTCAGGTTTGGCATGCTGCAGCCTGCGCGACTGTGGGTCACTTATCAGGACCGACACCATTATTTTGAAACGCCAGAAGAGGCTTGGACCTTTATTCAGACGGAAAAACTGGACTCGAACTGAGGGGATGTGGTTGTATAGGGGGTTGTAAATATGGGTAAAGAATATTGCATGGGTGGGATGATGGATGAGGATGTGGGTAGAGTTCTGGTTAAAATTCCTAAAATTTCCTTTTTTCTTTTCTGTAGACAAGATGATGATGATGGGGAATGTGGTCGTTGGTGCTGGAGGGAGGTGAGACTCGGGATGAGGGAACTGGGATAATGGCCACAACAGGAGCTGCGCCATAGGGGGCGGGGCTGGTTCAGGAAAGTGCGCGCTTTTTCCCCGCGCCAAAAGGGGGGGGGGGTGGAGGAAGGTAAGGAGGAGGAGAGACTCCCACACGGGGAGATCAACGGGAAGGCGGGGGAAGCCGGGGTCAGCAGAAGTCAGCTGACTCACAGAAGTAATATGGGAGGAGCAAAAGAGCTAGATGTGGATCTAGCGGGGGGGTGGGGGGGCGGGGGAGGGAGGGAGGGGGGCGGAGAGAGGGGGATTCCAGGGTTGCTGCTGCACTGTCCGAGGGGGAACTGAAAATGGAAGAGGTGGTCGGGGCGGGGGTTCCCCGCCTGGGGGACTGGAGGGTGCGGGAGGCGCGAGCACGGAACTGGCCTAAGATAGGAGATGTCTAGTCGGCGGGGGGGGGGGGGGGTAGGTAACCCCCCAATCCGGCTGATCACGTGGAATGTGAGAGGCCTAAATGGGCCGGTTAAGAGGGCCCGAGTGTTCGCGCACCTAAAGGGACTGAAGGCAGACGTGGTCATGCTTCAGGAGACACATCTGAAGGTGGCAGATCAGGTCAGGTTAAGGAAGGGATGGGTGGGACAGGTGTTCCATTTGGGGCTGGATGCTAAGAATACAGGGGTGGCAATACTGGTGGGAAAGGGGGGTGTCATTTGAGGCCAAGAACATAGTAGCAGACAAGGGAGGCCGATACGTGATGGTGAGTGGTAGGTTGCAGGGGCGGAGGTGGTACTGGTGAATGTCTATGCCCCAAACTGGGACGATGCTGGATTCATGAAACGGATGTTGGGTCATATTCCGGACCTGGAGGTAGGGAGTTTGATAATGGGTGGGGATTTTAACACGGTGCTGGACCCAGCATTAGATCGTTCCAGATCTAGGATGGGGAAGAGGCCAGCTGAGGCCAAGGTGCTTAGGGGGTTTATGGATCAGATGGGGGGGGAGTAGATCCGTGGAGATTTGCCAGGCCTTTGGCCAGAGAATTTTCTTTTTTCTCCCACGTACATAAGGCCTACTCCTGGATAGATTTTTTTGTTCTGGGCAGGGCATTGATCCCGAAAGTGGAGGGAACGGAGTATTCGGCCATAGCCATTTCAGACCATGCCCCGCACTGGGTGGAGCTGGAGCTGGGGGAGGAGAGGGACCAACGCCCGTTGTGGAGGTTGGATGTGGGACTGCTGGCAGACGAGGAAGTGTGCGGGAGGGTGCGGGGGTGTATTGAAAGTATCTGGAGGCTAACGACAACAGGGAAGTGCAGGTGGGAGTAGTATGGGAGGCGCTGAAGGCGGTGGTCAGGGGAGAGTTCATCTCCACCAGGGCTCACAGGGTGAAGAGAGAGGGCAGGGAAAGGGAGAGGTTAGTGGGGGAGATTTTAAGGGTGGACAGGAGCTATGCAGAAGCTCCTGATGAGGGACTACTCAGGGAGAGACGAAGTCTCCAAACGGAGTTCGACCTGTTGACCACAGGGAAGGCAGAGGCACAGTGGAGGAAGGCACAGTGGGCGATATATGAATATGGGGAGAAGGCGAGCCGGATGCTGGCACACCAGCTCCGTAAGAGGATGGCAGAGAGGGAAATAGGTGGAGTCAAAGATGGCAGGGGAACTATGGTGCGGCATGCAGGGAAAGTGAATGAGGCTTTTAAGGCCTTTTACGAGGAACTGTATAGGTCCCAGCCCCCAGGGGGAAAAGAGGGGATGCGGCGATTCTTGGATCAGTTGAGGTTCCCAAGGGTGGAGGTGCAGGAGGTGGCTGGTTTGGGGGCGCCAATTGGGGTGGAGGAGCTGGTTAAAGGACTGGGGAGCATGCAGGCAGGGAAGGCCCCGGGTCCGGATGGGTTCCCGATGGAGTTCTACAGGAAGTATGTAGACCTGTTAGCCCCGTTGCTGGTAAGGACCTTCAATGAATCAAGGGAGGGGGGGACGCTGCCCCCGACAATGTCTGAGGTGATGATCTCTTTGATCTTGAAGCGGGATAAGGACCCACTGCAATGTGGGTCGGATAGACCGATCTCGCTCCTTAATGTAGATGCTAAGTTGCTGGCAAAAATGTTGGCCATGAGGATTGAGGACTGTATCCCGGGGGTGATTCACGAGGACCAGACGGGATTCGTAAAGGGTAGGCAGTTAAATACTAATGTGCGAAGGCTCCTAAATGTGATAATGATGCCATTGGTGGAGGGAGAGGCGGAGATAGTGGCAGCTATGGACGCGGAGAAGTCCTTCAATCGGGTAGAGTGGGAGTATCTCTGGGAAGTGTTGAGGAGGTTTGGGTTCGGGGGAGGGTTCATCAGTTGGGTTAAGCTCCTGTATAAAGCCCCGGTGGCGAGTGTGGTCACGAACCGGCGGAGGTCGGAGTATTTCCGGCTGTATCAAGGGACGAGGCAGGGGTGCCCCCTGTCCCCTCTGCTGTTTGCATTAGCAATTGAACCTTTGGCCATGGCGTTAAGGGAGTCGGGGAAATGGAAGGGGGTGGTTCGAGGGGGAGAGGAACATCGAGTGTCGCTGTACGCAGACGACCTGTTGCTGTATGTGACGGATCCAGTGGAGGGGATGGTTGAGGTAATGCAGATCCTACGGGAGTCTGGAGACTTTTCGGGCTATAAGCTCAATGTGGGAAAGAGTGAGCTCTTTGTGATCCATCCGGGGGGACCAGGGAAAGAGGGATAGACGACCTACCGTTGAGGAGGGCGGAAAGGAGCTTTCGATGCTTGGGGATTCAGGTAGCTCGGAGCTGGGGGGCACTGCACAAACTTAATTTGTCGCGGTTGGTGGAACAGATGAAGGAGGATTTTAAAAGGTGGGTCATGTTGCCACTCTCGCTGGCAGGTAGGGTACAGTCGGTTAAAATGGTGGTCCTCCCGAGATTTCTTTTTGTATTCCAATGCCTCCCAATTGTGATCACTAAGGCCTTTTTTAAGAGGGTAAGCAGGAGCATTACGGGATTTGTGTGGGCGAGCAAGACCCCGCGGGTAAGGAGGAGGTTCTTGGAGCATAGCAGAGATAGAGGAGGGTTGGCGTTGCCGAATTTGGGTGGTTAAAATTGGGCAGCCAACGTGGCAATGATCCGTAAGTGGGTGATGGAGGGAGAGGGGGCGGCGTGGAAGAGATTGGAGATGGCGTCCTGCAAAGGAACGAGCCTGGGGGCGCTGGTGACGGCTCTCGCCGACAAGGTATACCACAAGCCCGGTGGTGGCGGCAACGCTAAAGATCGGGGGCAGTGGAGATGGCACAGTGGTGCGACAGGAGCCTCGGTGTGGTCCCCGATCAGAGACAACCATCGGTTTGTCCCAGGAAGGATGGACGGGTGATTTCAGAGCTGGCATCGGGTAGGTATTAGAAGAATGGGGGACCTGTTCATTGACGGGACGTTTACGAGCTGAGGGGCGCTGGAGGAGAAGTTTGGGCTACCCCCGGGAAACGCTTTCAGGTACATGCAAGTGAGGGCGTTTGTGAGGCGGCAGGTGAGGGAATTTCCGCTACTCCCGGCACAGGGTATTCAAGATAGGGTGATTTTGGGCGTATGGGTCGGGGAGGGCAAGGTGTCGGCGATATACCAGGAGATGAAAGAAGAGGAGGAGGCTTTGGTAGAGGAGCTGAAGGGTAAATGGGAGGAGGAGTTGGGGGAGGAGATTGAGGAGGGGCTATGGGCTGACGCCCCAAGTAGGGTTAATTCCTCTTCCTCGTGTGCCAGGCGTAGCCTGATACAATTTAAGGTGGTTCATAGAGCGCATATTACGGGGGCGAGGCTGAGCAGGTTCTTTGGGGCGGAGGACAGATGTGGGAGGTGCTCAGGAAGTCCGGCGAACCATGTCCATATGTTTTGGTCATGTCTGGCACTGAAGGGGTTCTGGAGAGGAGTGGCGGGAGCAATATCTAAGGTGGTGAAAGCCCGGGTCAAGCCAAGCTGGGGGCTAGCACTATTTGGAGTAGTGGACGAGCCGGGAGTGCAGGAGGCGAAAGAGGCCGGCATTCTGGCCTTTGCGTCCCTAGTAGCCCGGCGAAGGATCTTGCTAATACATAGAATTTACAGTGCAGAAGGAGGCCATTCGGCCCATCGAGTCGGCACCGGCTCTTGGAAAGAGCACCTCACCTAAGGTCAACGCCGCCACCCTATCCCCATAACCCAGTAACCCCACCCAACACTAAGGGCAATTTTGGACACTAAGGGCAATTTATAATGGCCAATCCACCTAACCTGCACATCTTTGGACTGTGGGAGGAAACCGGAGCACCCGGAGGAAACCCACGCACACACGGGGAGGATGTGCAGACTCCGCACAGACAGTGACCCAAGCTGGAATCGAACCTGGGACCCTGGAGCTGTGAAGCAATTGTGCTATCCACAAGGCTACCATGCTGCCCCAAAGCATGGGGGAGGAGGCGAAGCCCCCCAGCGTGGAGGCCTGGATAAATGATATGGCTGGGTTTATCAAGTTGGAAAGGATAAAGTTTGCCTTGAGAGGGTCTGTGCAGGGGTTCTACAGGCGGTGGCAACCGTTCCTAGACCATCTCGCGGAGCGTTAGATGGAGGTCGGACAGCAGCAACAGCAACACAGGGGGCGGGGGGGGGGGAGGGGGAGGGGAGGAGGGGGGGGGGGGAGGAGGGGGGGGGGGAGGGGGGGGGTTCTCTGGGGGGCATTTGAGCAAGAAAACACATGAAGGATCCGGAAACTGACATGTACGGGAAGAATCCAATGTACAAAGTTTTGTATCGTGTTGACTTGCCATGTTCATGTCTTGCCACGCAAGTTATTTTTCTTTTCTTTGTTACGGCGGGGGGGGGGGGGGGGGGGGGGGGGGGGGGGGGGGTTTGTTTGTAAGGTGGAAAATATTGTTATTGAAAAAGTCTTAATAAAAACATATTTAAAAAAATAAATAAATAACGGCATCCTTATTGACATTTATCATCTCGTATTTCAACCGGGTAAATATATTGTTGTTAAATACTGGGTTAGGCAATGTCGGGGATCAGAATAGGGAATTAATCCACAAAATTGTACTGCTCTGTTATGCATGCTTGAAAGCAAATTAAATGATTTGGAAAATTGTAATCAATTAAGGCAATTAGAGAGACAATATTACAATGTGCTGCGGTACAGCACCAAGACAGGGCATTAAAGTCTACCCTATCATTGCTCCACATTTTTCCTTGATCCAGACATGTTGCTCATTAAGAAATGGATGAAGCTGTTGGTCGTGGGTTCCAGTTCCCAAACACCAATGCCTGTGCCCACTCATAGACACTGGGCTGGATTCTCCACGCTGTGATACTGGCAATGCGGATCGCAATCGAGCATAGAATCGGGTGTCCGGCTGAAATTGAGGTTCGAGTCGGCGCCAAACCAACCACTATGCTCTGGCTTCTACTGGTTGCGAGGTGAAATAAAAATCACTTATTGCCACAAGTAGGCTTCAATTAAGTTACTGTGAAAAGCCCCTAGTCGCCACATTCCGGCGCCTGTTCGGGGAGGCTGGTACGGGAATTGAACCGTGCTGCTGGCCTGCCTTGGTCTGCTTTAAAAGCCAGCGATTTAGCCCAGTGTGCTAAATGTGCCTACAGGCCAGCAGGAGGATGCTAATTGATGAAAATGGCTCCTAATGACCCATTTGCATCCTCTTAGTGGGCTCAGCATCAGAGTCTTCGGGCCCTCGCAATTCTGCCGTCCTCCAAGCCGAGTATCACGTGTGGCCCTGATGTGGTGGACCTCACTGTGGGCCTAGGGGGTAACCCCTTGATAGAGTTGCCCCCAAAGTCTGCCCAAGGGCTACCCTCCCCTACTATGCACTACCTGACCACCCCCTCCCCTGCCAGACTCCTCCACCCCCTCCCGAGACCACCTAAATTGGAAGATACCCCAGAGGCCCCCTAGTTAGGAAGAACCCCCCCAGAGACCGCCTTTGAAGGAAGACCCCCCATAGAGATCCCCTAGATAGGGAGACACCCACAGAGATGCCTAATTAGGAGGGCCAACCTGAAACCTTCAGACAGGATTACCCTTCCCAAGCCCGTCTGGATAGAGGGATCCCCACAGATACCCCCAAACGGGGGGGCCCCCTACGAGACTCCCTAACTAAAGAGACCCCAGAGACCCCCTGACTAAAGGAACCCTCTACATAGACCCCCTAACTAAAGGAACTCACTTCCACAGACCACCACCCCCAAAAGGAACCCTCTGTCTGGAAGCTAGAGAGCAGTCAATACAGGGGCAGTGAAAAACAACTACTGTTATAACACTCACCTGGGTATACACCTGCTGGCTTGGACAGAGGAAGCACCATGTGTCCATTCCTGGAAAGAGAAAATAAGTGAACTGTGTTTAAACACCTCAGATCTGCAATGTTTACAAATATCAACCACTTCAAAGAGAGTGAAGTGCATTTCAATCACCTCCTCCATGCTTGAATGATTTTGAAGAGCAGAGCTGGAAACTGACAGCACTTAACTCTCTTTGAAATGGTTTTCAGTTTCCAGGTGAGTGTTACAACAGTAGATTTTTTCACTGCCCTTGACTGGACTGCTCTCTAGCTTGCAGACAGGGTCTCTGTTCTGGGGGGTCTGTGGGAGGTTCCTTTCGTTAGGTGGTCTGTGTGGGGCTTCTTTAGTTAGGGGGTCTCTGGGGACCCCTTTTGTTAGGTGGTATCTCTGGGGGGGGGGGGTTCCTTTAATTAGAGGGTCTCTGGGGGGGCCTCTAGTTAGAGGGTCTCCATGGGGGTTCCTCTACACAGAAGGTTTTGGGGGGCCCCTATCCAGAGGGTCTCTGGGGGTGGTCCCTCTTCTTAGGAGGTTTCTGGGGGGGAGTCTCTAGTTAGGGAGTCTCTGGTGGTCTCCCGATTAGGGGGTCTTGGGTGGTTTCCTATTCAGCGGATCACTGTGGGGGGTCCCCCTATCCAGGGGGTTTCTGTGGGATCCCCCTATCGAGGGGGTCTCTGTGGGGACCCCGGACCAACCCCCACCAGTGCCCCCAGCCCTCGTCGAAGTCCCCCCTGCCCACGGAAAGGCCTCCCCCCCCCCCCCAACTGTGATGGCGCTGGACTCAGTCCACAGCCGCCACTGGGGTCCACGGAAGAAAATAGCATGAGTGACCCACGCCATCGGGAACTCAGCCCATCGGGGGCGGATCATCGGGGGAGGGCCTCAGGTGAAATCCTGAGGCCGTCCATACGGTGTGCACCATTTTTGAGAAGGCAGAGCATCGCAAAAGCGAAATCCCCGATTTCGCCGCAAACGGGGATTCTCCGGCCGATCGCCGAACACAATTTCACCGTCGGCGACCGGAGAATCCAGCCCATAGTCTCCCAATTGAAAACTAAACCTAATAAAGAAGAAGTAGGGAGAAAACACCATTTATATAGCACTATTCTCAGCCTCAGGACGTTCCATTACAGCCCTCGGCGTACTTTCGAAGTGCTGCCTCTGTTACAAGGTTAGAAATATGGCAGCCAATTATGGAGATAACGGCCAGGTCATCTGTTTAGTAATGGGGTTGAAGGATAATTGTTGGCCCGGACACATGGGAAAGCGTGACAACCAAAAAATGACGCAGCTGACTGTGCAGCCCTCCCTCAGGATTACACTGATGTGTCAGCCTAGATTTTGTGATCAAGACCAACCTTCTGACTCAGAGGCGCGAGAGCTACCAACTGAGACACAGCTGACACCTAGTTAATTTAGTAGCTCAATGATTCCTCCAGTTAATAACAAAGACAATCAACTCTATATTACTGAAGGCAGAATCGATTGAAAAATCCACTACCAGTTTGTCACCTGAATGTACTTGCCAATATTTGTGAACTGCAGTGTATTTTAATGTGTTGGCGAGCTGTTGAGTTGACTCGGTGTTGGGCACCTATGGTGCTACCTGCTGCCATAAATTCAATCATTTCCAAATGTAACGTATGGTGTTCACACATCAAAGGGTTACAGCTGTGAAACTGTACCGTTCAAAGACACAAGTATTGAATAGTTCCACTTCTCTAAATGGCAAGAACTGAAGGACTGTTTAGAAGAACCATTAGACAGCATGAGCCGAATTTGCATGGATAAGGTTAAAGGATTTGGTTGTTCCGCAGTCTGTGTTTGATTGTTGGTGGACGGGTCAGTTAAATGCCAAGTGGACTTGCAAACTACTTGCGCTGCCATCCATGGGCAAGCATTATTCTTTCTACGAACAAAATAGTCCTTTTTATTTATATTGAGCTGAAAATAAAGAGCAGAGTGAGCAAACAGCAAGAACTTTGAGATTTTCATTTATGACTGGATCTCTTGTGTTATTTTGTACTCTCGCACATGAAGCCTGTGTTATTTTGTACTCTCGCACATGAAGCCTCTGCAATTCTAAGGAGTGAAATTGCGGATCTGGAATTTACTGAACAAAAAGCTAAGATGATATTTGGCTGCTGACTCTACATTACTTCTGGATGGTTAAATCAGGAAGCAGGAGGCTGCCTGCTGAGAAATACATTATTAATGTTTGATGGATTTTATTTCATGCCATTTCAGAACTCATATTCAACACAGAAGCTTTGGAAGAGATTTTTTTCGTGCACTTTAAATGATCATCAATTTATAAGGTTGCAAAACGCCATTGTTAGATTTTTCATCTCCAGTGCAAATATCCTTTTATTATAAATTCCATACACATTATCTTTGAACAAATAAAATAATTTGAAATTAGCCTACTGGTGAGGAATGATGCATTATCATTGTGGGCTGAGAGACAAGATGATCTGAGATTTGTATATCTTTCTGTGAAATATTATTGTATATGGGGCCTAAAAGGAAATTGCTTCTAACTGGGAATTTCTTATTAATTCGTTATTTTCTGCAGCTCCATATAATATTAACAAACTGTGTGCAAAAGGAGGTGCACCATCTTATGCAACAGCCGGGTTTAATCCCATGAATGAGCAGACAACAAAAAAAATGTAGCCTTCCTTTCAATAACATCTCATTACAGAAAGCATGTTTCATGACAGGCTTAACATCTATAGCAGCAATCACCATGACAAGGTAGGTTAGGAGGAAGAAGGACCACATCTCAGAGTACCTACCCTACCATCATCGCATTACAGCATCGCGCTGTTGCTTAAATAAGTTGAATGTTCTGAACTCGGTCTTCCTGCCTGGCAGCCCGTCCCAGCTGTTGATCACCCTCTGTGTAAAGAGGGTAATAATTTACAGCTGTTAAGTCTGTGTCCGTGCTCCACTGTGCAACTTTATTTTCTCCTCAGTGGCCTACTCCACAAGAACTGATTCACTGTGCACATGCAAATAGCGCTGTTTCCATCAAAGTGTTTTGGACCTTCAATTAAGAACATGAGACCAAAGGAGTGAGACAAGGGCATTCAGGTCACCCAGCTTGCTCTGTCATTCAAGTCTTATGTCAGGCCACAATTGGTGAAGATCTTCTTTCAATGAAAACCAAGAGGAATGCCCATTTTTCATCACAATTAATGCGTTGTTAAGAAAACCACCAGGAAATAGGCATTAGCTAAGAATGTGGTCCATTAGCAAACATGAAAAATAAGGATCAGTCATGAGGCACCTAATGTAATAATTGCTAACAATTATTCAGCAGCCAACTAGCCACCTTGCTTGGCATAAATAGCAAAAAGTGAATTTTATATTATTGTGCGAATGTCAAAGCAAAATTAAGAAATCCCAATTTACAAAAACTGCCCTGCGTGTCCTCACAATTGGGCAATATGAGTTACAGATCAGCACGCTTTATCTTCAAAGGAGGTTGAAAAGAAAAAGGATACTCTCATATCAGCTGCCTGCAACCCTTTTGCATAACTTTTCAGTATAAAGCCATATATAATTCGACCTTTGCCTGAAAATAATCCTTCCACAACCTGAAGAAAGCTTATATAAACTGCTGCAATAATTCTCCCGGTCCATTAGGTTTAAGGAACAAAAAAAGCATTGATGTTCTCGGCTCAGTGGCTGCTGTTTTTTTTCAATTGTTCACAGTGTGTAGGCATCACTGGCTCGGTTGGAATTTATTGCCCAACCTTAATAGCCCTTGCGAGGTTGCTGGTGTGACGCCTTCTTGAACTGTTGCATTCCAGGTGGTCTGGGTGCACCCGCAGTGCTGTGAGGAACTTCCATTTTTTCAGCAACAATGAAGTAATGGTGATATATTTCCCAATCAGGATGGAGGGATAATAATTCCAGGTGCCCCTTGCCCCTGTTTTGTTAAGTTTTGTTTGTTTCTCCTGGTTGGGGAACCGCACCCTATGGGATCACCGTCTCTGTGGTTAAAGAAAGAAAACTTTAAATTTTGCAACTTGGAATAAGACCATAAGACATAGGAGTAGAATTAGGCCACTCGGCCCATCGAGTCTGCTCTGCCATTCAATCATGGCTGACATTTTTCTCATCCCCATTCTCCTGCCTTTTCCCCATAACCCCTGATCCTCTTATTAATCAAGAACCTATCTATCTCTGTATTAAACACACTCAGTGATTTGGCCTTTGTGGTAGTCACCACTAGTAGTATATTACATGTATTACGGCACTGCCTGTATAGTAGAGGTACATGGGTAAATCCCTGCTTGCTGGCTCCGCCCAGTAGGTGGCGTATAAATGTTCCATTCTGGTTCCAGCTACAGGAGGCACAACATCTTTGCTTAATAAAGCCTCGATTATTCCACCAATCTCGTCTTTGTGGTAATTGATAGTGCAACAATTTATTGAGCAAAGATTTTTTTTAAACGATGGATCTCCACATCAAGCCTTCAGCTGAGCCCTCAAGCAGCCAACGCTACGTCCGCCTTTGACAACTGGCTAGCCTGCTTCGAAAGCTACCTCTGAACATCCGCTGAGGAACCCTCAGACTCGCAGAAGCTCCAAGTCCTCTATTCACGGGTGAGCCCTGACATTTTTCCTCTCATCTGGATTGCGCCCACTTACTCCAAAGCGATGGAGCTTCTGAAGGGACACTACGTTTGACCAGTCAATCAAGTATACGCCAGACACCTCCTGGCCACGAGACAGCAACTCCCCGGGGAGTCTCTGGACGATTTCTGGCGTGCCCAGCACATCCTAGGTAAGAGCTGTGACTTCCAGGCAGTTTCGGCAGTCCAGCACACCAAACTTTTAATTCGAGACACTTACGTTACGGGCATGAAGTCTGCGTACGTCCGCCAGCGGCTACTGGAAGGGGCCACACTTGATCTTGCGGGAACTAGGCAGCTCGTTAATTCGTTAGAAGTGGCCTCCCGTAACGTCCAGTCCTACGCCCCGACCGCACGGCACCCTCATGGGCCCCACCAGCTGCCGACTCCAGCTCACCGCAAGCCTGCGCCGCGTGGCAGCCAGCCAACTCGGGGGGGGGGCCCCCAAGTGCTATTTTTGTGGGCAAAACAAACACCCCCGACAGCGCTGCCCAGCGCGGAGCGCGACCTGCAACGGCTGTGGGAAGAAGGGACACTTTGTATCTGTTTGCCAGGCCCGGTCGGTCACCGCTGTTTCCAGGCCCGGCGTTCCTACACTCCCCACGTGCGATCCACCGGCGCCGCCATTTTCCCCTTCGCAAGCCACATGCGGCCCATGGGTGCCGACATCTTCTTCACCGCAAGCCACGTGAGGCCCGTGGGTGCCGCTATATTTGATGTCGCCCGCCATGTGCGCCCAGTGGGCGCTGCCATCTTCGGATGGCATCTCAGGACCCCTGCTCATCTGGCCGTTCATCGCTTACCGCTACCTCCACCACCGCTGACCAGCCCGGGACCTCCCAGCATCTTCCGCAGCTCGCCTCTATCACCCTGGATCAGTCCCAACCCCGCAACTTCGCGACCGCGACGACGACGGTGAAGATCGATGGGCATGAGACGACCTGCCTTTTTGACTCCGGGAGCACAGAGAGCTTCATCCACCCCACTACGGTAAGGCGCTGCTCCCTCCCGATACACCCCGTCACCCAGAAAATCTCCCTGGCCTCCGGATGTCATTCCGTGGAAATCCGGCGTACTGCATCGCAACCCTCACCGTCCAAAGCGTAGAGTTCAGCAACTTCCGGCTCTACATCCTCCCTCACCTCTGCGCTGCCCTGTTACTCGGCCTGGACATTCAGTGCCATCTCCAAAGCCTAACCTTAAAATTCGGTGGACCCCTACCACCCCTCACCGTATGCGGCCTCACGACCCTTAAGATTGATCCACCTTCCCAGTTTGCGAACCTCACCCCGGATTGCAAACCCGTCGCCAGTAGGAGCAGACGGTACAGTGCGCAGGACAGGACCTTCATCAGGTCGGAGGTCCAACGGCTTCTGCGGGAAGGGGTCATTGCGGCCAGAAACAGTCCCTGGAGAGCTCAAGTGGTAGTAGTAAAGACTGGGGAGAAGCACAGGATGGTCATTGACTACAGTCAGACCATCAATCAGTACACACAGCTCGACGCGTACCCCCTCCCACGCATATCTGACATGGTCAATCAGATTGCACAGTATCGAGTCTTTTCCACAGTGGACCTGAAGTCCGCCTACCACCAGCTCCCCATCCGCAAAGCGGACCGCCAATACACTGCCTTCGAAGCAGATGGCCGCCTCTTTCACTTCCTTAGGGTTCCCTTCGGCGTCACTAATGGGGTCTCGGTCTTCCAGCGAGAGATGGACCGAATGGTTCACCGGTACGGACTGCGGGCCACCTTCCCGTACCTAGATAACATCACCATCAGGACCACGACGCAAACCTCCAAAAATTCCTCCAGACCGCCAAACTCCTTAATCTCACATACAATAAGGAGAAATGCGTAATCTGCACCAACTACTTAGCCATCCTTGGCTATGTCGTGGAAAATGGAGTCCTAAGGCCCGACTCCAACCTAATGCGCCCTCTCATGGAACTCCCACTCCCCCACTGCCCCTCAGCCCTGAAACGATGCCTGATGTTTTTCTCCCTAATTATGCGGACAAGGCCCGCCCACTCATTCAGTCCACAGTTTTTCCCCTGATGGCTGAGGAGGCCCGCCAGGCCTTCAACTGTATCAAGGCAGACTTCGCCAAGGCCACGATGCACGCGGTCAATGAGTCCCTCCCCTTCCAGGTGGAGAGCGATGCATCGGACGTAGCTCTGGCCGCCACCCTCAACCAGGCGGGCAGGCCCGTGGCCTTCTTTTCCCGCACCCTCCATGCCTCTGAAACTCGGCACTCCTCTGTCGAAAAGGAGGTACAAGACATAGTGGAAGCTGTGCGACATTGGAGGCATTACCTGGCCGGCAGGAGATTCACTCTCCTCACTGACCAACGGTCGGTCGCCTTTATGTTTAATAATATGGGGCAAGATCAAAAATGACAAGATCTTGAGGTGGAGGTTCGAGCTCTCCACCTATAATTATGAGATCTTGTATCGCACGGGGAAGCTCAAAGAGCCCCCTGACGCCCTATCCCGTGGTATATGTGCCAGCGCACAAGTGGACCGACTCCGTGCTCTCCACTATGACCTCTCCCACTAAGGGGTCACCCGGTTCTTCCATTACATCAAGGCCGGGAACCCGCCCTACTCCATTGAGGAGGTCAGGACCGTCACCAGAGACTGCCAGGTCTGCGCAGAGTGCAAGCCGCACTTCTACCGGCCAGATCAAGCGCACCTGTTGAAGGCCTCCGCATGGACTTTAAAGGGCCCCTCCCCTCCACCGACCGCAACACGTACATTCTGAACATGATTGATGAGTACTCCAGTTCTCTTTCGCCATCCCATGCCCAGATATGACTTCTGCCACTGTAATTAAAGCCCTCCACAGTATCTTTACTCTGTTCGGTTTCCCCACCTACATCCACAGCGATCGGGAATCCTCTTTTATGAGCGATGAGCTGCGTCAGTTCCTGCTCAGCAAGGGCATCACCTTGAGCAGGACGACCAGCTACAACCCCCGGTGAAACGGGCAGGTGGAGAGGGAGAACGGGACGGTCTGGAAGGCCGCCCTGCTGGCCCTGCGGTCTAAAAATCTCCCGGTCTCCCGCTGGCAGGAGGTCCTCCCCGACGCGCTCCACTCCATCCAATTGCTCCTTTGCACCGCGGCTATCGAAACCACTCATGAGCGTGTATTTGCCTTCCCCAGGAAGTCCGCCTCCGGGGTCTCGCTCCCAACATGGCTGACAGTTCCTGGACCCGTCCTCTTTCGGAAGCATGTGCGGACCCATAAGTCGTACCCCTTGGTCGAAAAAGTCCACCTCCTACATGCAAACCCGCAGTTCGACTACGTGGCACACCCCGACGGGCGCCAGGAAACAGTCTCCCTCCAGGACCTGGCACCCGCTGGATCCCCACACACGACCCCCGACCTGACCCCCCCCCCCCCCCACCCCCGGTTGCCTCATTCTCCCCTGCGCCACTCGCACTCCCTCCAGCGAACCTCACCGCAGCCCCCGCCCCAGTAAGATCCGTCCTCCCACTGGTTCCACTCAGGGGTGACGAAGACGAGGACAACACGCTCCCGGAGTCGCAGGTGACCAAGTCGGCGCCCACATCACCACCAGGACTGAGGCGATCGCAGAGGAGGGTCAAAGCCCCCGACAGACTTAACTTGTAATGGTTTCCATCACCCCCGCCGGACTCTTTTTTAAACAGGGGGTGAATGTGGTAGTCACCACTAGTATTATATTACATGTATTACGGCACTGCCTGTGTAGTAGAGGTACATGGGTAAATCCATGCCTGCTGGCTCCGCCCAGTAGGCGGCGTATAAATGTGTGTGCTCGCCGGTGCGGCAGCCATTCTGGTTCCAGCTACAGTTGGCACAAAATCTTTGCTCAATAAAGCCTCGATTATTCCACTACTCTCGTCTTTGTGGTAATTGATAGTGCATCAGCCTCCACAGCCTTCTGCGGCAAAGAGTTCCACAGATTCACCACCCTCTGGCTGAAGAAATTCCTCCTCATCTCTGTTTTAAAGGATCGTCCCTTTAGTCTAAGATTGTGCCCTCGGGTACCAGTTTTTCCTCCAAGTGGAAACATCTTCTCCACGTCCACTCTATCCAGGTTTCGCAGTATCCTGTAAGAATGTTAGAACACTCGTGGGTAATTTCCTGAGTGACTGTCCAGAAAGGAGAACGGCAATTGGGGGGGTGGGGGGGGTCACATGAGCTATCAAACCTTCAAATTGATATTGTCGTCCTCAGTAAAAGCCATCATCCTGGGGAGGGCAGCTGAAGGAAGAAGCCAGGGGCTATACCTTCTGGAATGGAACATTGACAGCGACTATCGTTCCTTGGAGTTGGTTTTACCATCTGGAGTAGGAGCTTGGATGCACTGCCAGAACTCCCAAGTTGTATAAGTGAAAGACTCATGACGCTTTCCCTCCATGTCAGCCATAACCAATTTGCAGCCGTCATCAGCTCTCATGCCTGACTCTTCATTCCGATGAAGTTAAGGAAAGGTTCGATTCTGACCTTAATGAAGACCTCACTGCCATCCTAAAAGATGAAAAGATCATCTTGAGGGACTTTAATTCCAGGTAATGCCACCAAGGTCTGGAGCAGAACCATGAGGTAAAATGGCTTTGGGAAAGCCAATGCAACGGGCAGCACTGTGGCGCAGTGGTTAGCATTGCTGCCTCATGGCGCTGAGGTCCCAGGTTCAATCCTGGCTCTGGGCCACTGTCCATATGGAGTTTGCACATTCTCCCGTGTTTGTGTGGGTTTCGCCCCCACATCCCAAAGATTTGCAGGGTAGGTGGATTGGTCACACTAAATTGCCCCTTAATTGGAAAAACTGAATTGGGTACCCTAAATTTATATTTAAAAAAAAGGGAAAGCCAATGCAAAATGGTGTCCTCCTGCTGACAAATTCCACTTACCAACGCATCATTTCAATAAATGCCTTTTTCCACCATAAGAAAAAATACAAAGCTACATGGTGTTAGGGACGCCTGGTCAGCTCTCAACAGTGGCTAACAAACTGGACCAGAACAATAACTTTTTAAAGTTTTAAGACAGTGCAGAAAGATCGATTTGTTCCAGGAGTGATAATATGAGAAATAGGGCTTGGTGATTTTATTTTCGAAACATTATTAAAACAAAAGAAAATAAAACAGTATCTAAACTGTGAAACTTCAACTCTATCACTCACAGATTACATGGTGTTTCACTTTAACACACTAGTTCCCATAAAACAGTACTTTAACAGAACATGCCGCCTTCATGCCACTTACAGGGGCAGACAAAGGCAAGACTTGCATTTCTGAAGCAATTGCTCTTTCGTTCAGAACCTCTTTCCAAAGCCTGCCTCAATGGCAACTTTCAAGACCTCTGTCAATTTCCAAAGCCTTCTCCTCTTCTGTTTAAAACAGGATTATTTTCCTCTCCCTCTCCAAGCTCCACCCAGCCCCTCAAACAAAGGTTCTCGGGGGTTTCCATATTGAACTTATCATTATTTTGGTTGTTTGATGGCCCACTCTGGTTTAAACAAAAACACAGAGCCATGCTATTGATATGCAACTATCCTCCCATCGACAGACAAAGAGGCCATCAGACTCTGTAATGGGCTAATGGATGGTCAGACAAGAGTGTCCCGAAGGACAATGGATCTGGGGCATCCTGTGTATTTTCACTAATGTCTGACTGGGACAATGTAACACGGCCAAATGTGAGTGTATTCCTCTGACACTGTGCTAGCATGTTTTTTCCCCTCAGTGTGTTTAACCCCTAAATTGCCTGCTACATCTTGGATCTCATTTCTGAACCCAAGTTCCTATTATCTCCCTCACGTAAGAGAAGGCATCCAAAATCAAAGGACTGGCAACTCCTGGATTATATAATTGTTTGAGTCAAAGATCTAAATAATATTTGTATCACTTGATCCACACGGACTGATGCTGAACAGATCTATTTAGCATCAAGACATCGCAAGATCCAAACGGTCAAGAGGGAGAAGAGCAGTATCTCAGCCCTGAAACAGCCCAATCAAAGAGAGAAATTGCAACTGCAGCTCACAACCAATCATGAAAATCTCCACACATACAACTCCATTTCAGACCAATGGGATCAAATGAAGTGAGCCGCACTAGACCCCTCTGTCCAGACCATTGGGTTCGAGCTTCATCGTCACCAGGGCTCATTCAATTAAATCGATGCTGGAATATGCTAGAATAAAAACAAGCAGCCGTCATTGCCTCACAGAACAATCCAATGTCGCAACTCAAGAAGGCAGCATTCCATCGGTTAAAGCCTGACACCCAAAGATAAATCCAGAAAGTCCTGGTATGCATTCTCCTGAATCACCTACTTCCTGTGGCTAGGGAAATCTTCGCAGAATCACAGTGTGGCTTTAGATATTCCAGAGGAACATCTGGTCTTTGTTGCCAGACACATCAAAGAAACATTTCAAGAACAGCATCAGGAACTCTTCATTAAAATCAAATTTGAAAATGTTCTCCGAATTGATCTGCTTTACTTGCACAATACAAATGGCAATAGCTACAAGAAGAAATGGCAAAAGATTCTGTGGAATACCATCATCAAACGATGGCTTGATTTGATTCAGTATGTTTATAAACAAGAGACAATTTTTGCCTATTTGAGATGAGTTATGCACCTCCCGGAGAGTCATTTTTAAAGACAGGCAAATCCTTGTATAGGAAACTTTGTGACATGTTGCTCTTCAACAACTTCATCACTCACACATGGGCATAGATCAGATAAGAGATGCAAAAGAGACTTTCTATTGACTGGGCACGAACACCTCAAGAAGTGTAAAGCCTGGCAAGGGCATATGTCAAGTCAGCACAAAGCACCACTGATTCCAAATGAAAATCCTATTCATCCTCGGTACAAAGTTGCTTCTGACCTTGTTCATGTTGTTGTGCGAAGACAAATGATTTCTTAAAAACAATTTATTAGGACAATTAGCACTTATTCTAAGGGATTTTGAATCTACATAGTGTAGTAAAGTATATTAGAGAAATTTTCGTTAGAATGCCAGCTAAAAGCTGACGTGGCACAATCTATAGCAGTCAGCATAAAGGTTAACAAACATGTTTTTCTAACTCGGCCTAAGCACCAGACACATCTATTGGATCTGGCATCAAGTATAGAGGTTAGTGAGGGATCCATAGAAAGATAAAGAGCAAATAAAGGTGGATAAGACTCACTCTGCCTGGGTGAACATACGCAACTTGTTTAATGTAAAATTAAAAACAGACATGATCCATGAAAACAATATTCTCGGCTCACATAACACTCATAAATGTCAGCTCCAGAGGTCTTTTCTGAAGCTGGGTTCTCTCAATGCGTTGGTCAATAAACAATCATTCTCGGGTCGGAGAATCGCCGGGGGCTGGCGTGAATCCCGCCCCCGGCGGTTGCCGAATTCTCCGGCACCGGATATTCGGCGGGGGCGGGAATCACGCCGTGCCGGTTGGCGCCCCCCCCCCCCCCCCCCCCCCCGCGGTTCTACGGCCCGGATGGTGCCGAAGTTCCGCTGCGAGAATGCCTGTCCCGCCGGCGTAGGTTAAACCACCTACCTTACCGGCGGGACAAGGCGGCGTGGGCGGGCTCCGGGGTCCTGGGGGGGGGGGCGCAGGGCGATCTGGCCCCGGGGGGTGCCCCCACGGTGGCCTGGCCCGCGATCGGGGCCCACCGATCCGCGGGCGGGCCTGTGCCGTGGGGGCACTCTTTTCCTTCCGTCTTCGCCACGGTCTCCACCATGGCGGAGGCGGAAGAGACTCCCTCCACAGCGCATGCGCGGAGATGCCGTGAGCGGCCGCCAACGCTCCCGCGCATGCGACGCCCGGAGATGTCATTTCCGCGCCAGCTGACGTGGCACCAGGCCTTTTTCCGCCAGCTGGCGGGGCGGAAATTCGTCCGGCGCGGGCCTAGCCCCTTAAGGTTGGGGCTCGGCCCCCCACGATGCGGAGGATTCCGCACCTTTGGAGCGGCACGATGCCTGACTGATTTGCGCCGTTTTGGGCGCCGGTCAGCGGACATCGTGCCAATACCGGAGAATTTCGCCCCAGATCACCAGAATTCCTCTGCAAAGAGGATGAGTTTATTTTGTTTACCACTCATAGTTAGTGCAGTAAGCCTGCCTGAAATGATCAGGCCAAGTATGAAAATGCTGTGAGAGGAATCTCAAGGCAGTGAGAGGCGCCAGGGTAGGAGGCAGTGCCGTTCTGGTGGGTTACATTCGGGAAAGACAGTAGATGAAGCTGGGAGGCTAGACCCCTGAACAAAATCATATGTAAACAAGTTGGTAAGAGCCACGCAGCTTCAAAAACAAATTGTGCAGAGACGGGCAGTGATAGAATTCGATCAGGAAAAAAGAGAGTGCCATGAACTTTGAATGGGGAACTGAGGGCTTCATCACGAGGTTTGTAACAGGACAACACCCCAGATTGTAGAGTAGTAAAAACAAAGATAATAATGGCTTTGGTATATGCTAGAATGGGACTGAGAGACAGTTTAGCAACAGAAGCAGGAGTATCAGGAGCCAACGATGCCCTAGGAGCTGCAGAAGAATGTGATGGAGATTAGGGGCGAAATTCTCCCCCAACGGCGGGATGTCCGCCGACTGGCGCCAAAGCCGGCGCCAATCAGACGGGCATCGCGCCGGCCCAAAGGTGCGGAAGGCTCCGCATCTTTGGCGGCCTAGCCCCAACATTGAGGGGCGAGGCCGACGCCGGAGGGATTTCCGCCCCGCCAGCTGGCGGAAATGGCGTTTGTTTCCACGCCAGCTGGCGCGGAAATGCGGCGCATGCGCGGGAGCATCAGCGGCCGCTGTCAGTTTCCCAGCGCATGCGCGGGAGCGTCAGCGGCCGCTGTCAGTTTCCCGCGCATGCGCAGTGGGAGAGTCTCTTCCGCCTCCGCCATGGTGGAGGCCGTAGCAGAGGCGGAAGGGAAAGAGTGCCCCCACGGCACAGGCCCGCCCGCGGATCGGTGGGCCCCGATCGCGGGCCAGGCCACCGTGGGGGCACCCTCCGGGGTCAGATCGCCCCGCGCCCCCCCCAGGGCCCCAGAGCCCGCCCACGCCGCCTGGTCCCGCCGGTAAATACCATGTTTGATTTACGTCGGCGGGACAGGCAATTCCTGGGCGGGACTTCGGCCCGTCCGGGCCGGAGAATCCAGCGGGGGGTCCCGCCAACCGGCGCGGCCCGATTCCCGCCCCCGCCCAATCTCCGATACCGGAGACTTCGGCGGGGGCGGGGGCGGGATTCACGGCGGCCAACGGCCATTCTCCGACCCGGCGGGGGGTCGGAGAATGACGCCCCTGGGGCGAAATTCTCCGTTATCGTCGGAAAGTCCGCCGATCGGCGCAAAAAACGGCGCAAATCCGACTTGCGTCACGTCGGAAAAATGGGTCGATAGTCTCCGGCCCGAAATGGGCTGGCAGCGACGTAACAGGATCCGCGCTTGCGCAGTGGTTCACGCCGTGCAGCGTCATACGCGCAGCACGGCGTGACGGCTCATAAGGCCGCGCTGCTCCCCCCCACCCGACCGTATACACCCGACCGCAACACCCGACTGGATGGCTGGCCGTCGCTCAGCCCCGAGGTTCGAGTCACGCGATGTGGAGGCGCTCCTGGACGCGGGGGAGCAGTGGAGGGACGCCCTGTATCCCGGGCACAGCCGCAGAGTTGCCCCACGCCACAGCCGGCGTCTGTGGAGGGAAGTGGCAGAGGCCGTCACCGCTGTGGCCCTGACACCACGGACAGGCACCCAGTGCCACAAGAAGGTGAACGACCTCGTCAGAGCAGGCAAGGTGAGCCTCCCCCATATCCCCCCTCCCCATATCACCCCCTCCCCCATATCCCCCCTCCCCCATATCCCCCCTCCGCTATATCCCCCCTCCCCCACATCCCCCCTCCCCCATATCCCCCCTCCCCCATATCCCCCATATCCCCCCTCCCCCATATCCCCACCTCCCCCATATCCCCCCTCCCCCATATCCCCCTCCCCATATCCCCCCTCCCCCATATCCCCCATATCCCCCCAGCCCCATATCCCCCCCATATCCCCCATATCCCCCCTCCCCCATATCCCCCCTCCCCATATCCCCCCTCCCCATATCTCCCCTCCCCCATATCCCCCATATCCCCCCTCCCCCATATCCCCCTCCCCCATATCCCCCATATCCCCCCTCCCCATATCCCCCATATCCCCCCCTCCCCCATATCCCTCCTCCCCCATATCCGCCCTCCCGCATATACTCCTCCCCATATCCCCCTCCCCCATATCCCCCACCCCCATAATATCCCCCTCCCCCATATCCCCCCTCCCCCATATTCCCCCTCCCCCATATCCCCCCTCCCCCCTGCCCCATATCCCCCCTCCCCATATCCCCCATATCCCCCCTCCCCCATATACCCCCCTCCCCCATATCCCCCCTCCCCATATCCCCCCTCCCCCATATCCCCCCTCCCCATATCCCCCCTCCCCCATATCCCCCCTCCCAATATCCCCCCTCCCCCATATCCCCCATATCCCCCCGTCCCCCATATCCCCCATATCCCCCCTCCCCCATATCCCCCATATCCCCCAATCCCCCATATCCCCCATATCCCCCCTCCCCCATATCCCCCTCCCCCATATCCCCCTCCCCCATATCCCCCATATCCCCCCTCCCCCATATCCCCCCTCCCCCATATCCCCCCTCCCCCATATCCCCCCTCCCCCATATCCCCCTCCCCCATATCCCCCATATCCCCAAGTGAATCCAGCCCTAACCTTAACCTCTGCAATGCACGCGCAACCGATGGCGTGCATTCATATACCTGCCTAACACTGTTGCCTTTTACCCCTGCCCCCCCCCCCCACAGGAGATGCGCGCACACAACAATAGGGAGCATGTGAGGACTGGAGGAGGGCCCGCTGATGAGAGGCCACTGACCGTACACGAGGAAAGGGCCCTGGAACTGGCTGGCGGACCTGAGGACCGGGAGGTTGCTGATGCAGAGGTCGGGGGCGTACTAGCGAGTGAGCCACCGACAGCCCGTCCCCATATCCCCCCTCCCCTATATCCCCCTCCCCCGTATCACCTGACCACTGCCTGATGTCTAACCATGCATGCTTCATTGTGTATCGCAGGACCAAAAGTCCAGGCACCCATCCCCGCAGATGCAGACCGCCCGCAGGATGCCCCTCGGAGACCACAGGAGACGGAGAGACCCGCACCCTCCAGCATGCGACGCCCGCAGGATGCCCCTCGGAGACCACAGGAGACGGAGAGACCCGGACCCTCCAGCATGCGACGCCCGCAGGATGCCCCTCGGAGACCACGGGAGACGGAGAGACCCGGACCCTCCAGCATGCGACGCCCGCAGGATGCCCCTCGGAGACCACGGGAGACGGAGAGACCCGGACCCTCCAGCATGCGACGCCCGCAGGATGCCCCTCGCACACCACGGGAGACGGAGAGACCTGGAGCAACAGGGAGACGACACCCCCGTCACGTGTGGGAGCGACCACCCAGCGACGAGGGGGGCAGCCACAGGCCCCCGTCACATCCGAGCCAGGACACCACTACCCAGGACACCACTACCCAGGACACCACTACCCAGGACACCCATACCCGGGACAGCACTACCCAGGAAGACGAAATACCGGGCAGTGACTCAGAGTGGATGGGTGGAGACGAACCCCCACCCCAAAGTGCCATGGACTCAGAGTGGGACGAAGAGCACGACACAACACCACTGCTGTCACCAACACCCTCCACCATCGCAGAAACACTCACCACGGTTGGGCACTTTAGTGATGAGGCGTCTGGTACACTCACTGGTGCGCACAACACAGCCGTCCCGGTACAGCAGGTGGAGGTAGGAGCAGCAGAGGGACTGGGTGGTCGGAGGGCAGCCCAGCCCAAGCGAACATCTGCCGCCCAGATGGATCCCGGGTTCCTGCAGTTCCCACACCCACACATAGATCCGATGCAACCACCGACCCGGAGTCGAGCGAAGAGGGTGACGGGCGGCTTGCGGCGGCTGCGGTCGCAGGTGGAGGAGTCCACCCGCGTCCAGGAGCTGGGAGTGGTGCCGGTCATGCGTGCCACCCAGGCCGACACCGCACGGGTGGCGTCCGCGGTGGAGGCAATGGGTGCGACGGTGTCAGACATGGGGAACGGTTTGCGAGGCCTGGGGCCTTCCGTGCAGGCGGCGTCTGTGGCCCAGGAAATGGCTGCCCTCTCACAGGAGGCCATGAGCCAGTGCCAGCACCAGATGGCAGAGACGCTCAACGCCATAGTCTCAGCAGGCCATGGCCCAGTCTCTGCAGGCCATGGCCCAGTCTCAGCAGGCCATGGCCCAGTCTCTGCAGGCCATCGCTGAGGGCATCGGCGCCAGTGGCCATGTGCGAGCCGGTGTCGCACTGTCACAGACAGGGTTTGCCAAGCCCCTGGGCTCCATGGCTGCAAACCTGCAGACCCCTGTCGGTACCAGCACGGGCCTCCAGGACTGGCAGCGCCAGATGTCGGGGGGGCGTCGGATGGCCAGTCCGTTCGCATCCCCCACCCATGTAGAGGCCTGGGGGCCATCGGGCACCCCGATGGAGGAGGAGGTGGTGTGGTCCATCCCGGCTCCCTCTGTAGGGGAGGTCCCGGTACACCGCGACACCTCGGACTCCCCCCCTTCTGTCCCAGGTGCATCGGGTGGGCAACGGGCAGGACAGGCTGGCAGCTCGCCATCCCAGTCGCCCGGGCCGCAGCCTGGCCCATCTAGGCCAGGACGCCCCAGGAAACGGCCGCCAAAGGGATCCAGTGTCAGAGGGCAGGAATCACAGGAGTCCACCTCCAGTTCTGCTGTACATAGAACATAGAACAATACAGCGCAGTACAGGCCCTTCGGCCCACGATGTTGCACCGAAACAAAAGCCATCTAACCTACACTATGCCATTATCATCCATATGTTTATCCAATAAACTTTTAAATGCCCTCAATGTTGGCGAGTTCACTACTGTAGCAGGTAGGGCATTCCACGGCCTCACTACTCTTTGCGTAAAGAACCTACCTCTGACCTCTGTCCTATATCTATTACCCCTCAGTTTAAAGTTATGTCCCCTCGTGCCAGCCATATCCATCCGCGGGAGAAGGCTCTCACTGTCCACCCTATCCAACCCCCTGATCATTTTGTATGCCTCTATTAAGTCTCCTCTTAACCTTCTTCTCTCCAACGAAAACAACCTCAAGTCCGTCAGCCTTTCCTCATAAGATTTTCCCTCCATACCAGGCAACATCCTGGTAAATCTCCTCTGCACCCGCTCCAAAGCCTCCACGTCCTTCCTATAATGTGGTGACCAGAACTGTACGCAATACTCCAAATGCGGCCGGACCAGAGTTCTGTACAGCTGCAACATGACCTCCCGACTCCGGAACTCAATCCCTCTACCAATAAAGGCCAACACTCCATAGGCCTTCTTCACAACCCTATCAACCTGGGTGGCAACTTTCAGGGATCTATGTACATGGACACCTAGATCCCTCTGCTCAGCCACACTTTCAAGAACTTTACCATTAGCCAAATATTCCGCATTCCTGTTATTCCTTCCAAAGTGAATCACCTCACACTTCTCTACATTAAACTCCATTTGCCACCTCTCAGCCCAGCTCTGCAGCTTATCTATATCCCTCTGTAACCTGCTACATCCTTCCACACTATCGACAACACCACCGACTTTAGTATCATCTGCAAATTTACTCACCCACCCTTCTGTGCCTTCCTCTAGGTCATTGATAAAAATGACAAACAGCAACGGCCCCAGAACAGATCCTTGTGGTACTCCACTTGTGACTGTACTCCATTCTGAACATTTCCCATCAACCACCACCCTCTGTCTTCTTTCAGCTAGCCAATTTCTGATCCACATCTCTAAATCACCCTTAATCCCCAGCCTCCGTATTTTTTGCAATAGCCTACCGTGGGGAACCTTATCAAACGCTTTGCTGAAATCCATATACACCACATCAACTGCTCTACCCTCGTCTACCTGTTCAGTCACCTTCTCAAAGAACTCAATAAGGTTTGTGAGGCATGACCTACCCTTCACAAAGCCATGCTGACTATCCCTGATCATATCATTCCTATCTAGATGATTATAAATCTTGTCCCTTATAATCCCCTCCAAGACTTTACCCACTACAGACGTGAGGCTCACCGGTCTATAGTTGCCGGGGTTGTCTCTGCTCCCCTTTTTGAACAAAGGGACCACATTTGCTGTCCTCCAGTCCTCTGGCACTATTCCTGTCGCCAATGATGACATAAAAATCAAAGCCAAAGGTCCAGCAATCTCTTCCCTGGCCTCCCATAGAATCCTAGGATAAATCCCATCAGGTCCCGGGGACTTATCTATTTTCAGCCTGTCCAGAATTGCCAACACCTCTTCCCTACGTACCTCAATGCCATCTATTCTATTAGCCTGGGGCTCAGCATTCTCCTCCACAACATTATCCTTTTCCTGAGTGAATACTGACGAAAAATATTCATTTAGTATCTCGCCTATCTCTTCAGACTCCACACACAATTTCCCATCCCTGTCCTTGACTGGTCCTACTCTTTCCCTAGTCATTCGCTTATTCCTGACATACCTATAGAAAGCTTTTGGGTTTTCCTTGATCCTTCCTGCCAAATACTTCTCATGTCCCCTCCTTGCTCGTCTTAGCTCTCTCTTTAGATCCTTCCTCACTACCTTGTAACTATCCATCGCCCCAACCGAAACTTCACACTTCATCTTCACATAGGCCTCCTTCTTCCTCTTAACAAGAGATTCCACTTCCCTGGTAAACCACGGTTCCCTCACTCGACGCCTTCCTCCCTGTCTGACCGGTACATACTTATCAAGAACACGCAGTAGCTGATCCTTGAACAAGCCCCACTTATCCAGTGTGCCCAACACTTGCAGCCTACTTCTCCACCTTATCCCCCCCAAGTCACGTCTAATGGCATCATAATTGCCCTTCCCCCAGCTATAACTCTTGCCCTGCGGTGTATACTTATCCCTTTCCATCATTAACGTAAACGTCACCGAATTGTGGTCACTGTCCCCAAAGTGCTCTCCTACCTCCAAATCCAACACCTGGCCTGGTTCATTACCCAAAACCAAATCCAACGTGGCCTCGCCTCTTGTTGGCCTGTCAACATATTGTTTCAGGAAACCCTCCTGCACACACTGTACAAAAAACGACCCATCTATTGTACTCGAACTATATCTTTTCCAGTCAATATTTGGAAAGTTAAAGTCTCCCATAATAACTACCCTGTTACTTTCGCTCATATCCAGAATCATCTTCGCCATCCTTTCCTCTACATCCCTAGAACTATTAGGAGGCCTATAAAAAACTCCCAACAGGGTGACCTCTCCTTTCCTGTTTCTAACTTCAGCCAATACTACCTCGGAAGAAGAGTCCCCATCTAGCATCCTCTCCGCCACCGTAATACTGCTCTTGACTAGCAGCGCCACACCTCCCCCTCTTTTGCCTCCTTCTCTGAGCTTACTAAAACACCTAAACCCCGGAACCTGCAACATCCATTCCTGTCCCTGCTCTATCCATGTCTCCGAAATGGCCACAACATCGAAGTCCCAGGTACCAACCCACGCTGCCAGTTCCCCTACCTTGTTTCGTATACTCCTGGCATTGAAGTAGACACACTTCAAACCACCTACCTGAACGCTGGCCCCCTCCTGCGACGTCAAATCTGTGCTCCTGACCTCTATACTCTCATTCTCCCTTACCCTAAAACTACAATCCAGGTTCCCATGCCCCTGCTGCATTAGTTTAAACCCCCCCAAAGAGCACTAACAAATCTCCCCCCCAGGATATTTGTGCCCCTGTACCGTCTGGGGAACCACGTAGACGTAGTCAAAGGGCCCGTAAGGCCAAACAATTAGACACTGAGTAAGTTGGCACGGTTGCAGGGCACAGATGAGTTTTAGGGGCTAGGGCACGTGCATGAACTCCTTTGGTTATTAAAGTCAATGTTACACCTACCGAAGCTGCCTTTGTGCTCTGTCCAAAGTGTGCAGGGGTGTCATGTACGTTGAGCGCAAGTGTGTGTGTGAGGGGTGGTCTTACCTCAGCCCCAGGTGAGTCTGCCCCCTTCCCCCAGGGCCGCCATCAACATCCCCCGGGCAGAGGACGGGACCGTGCGCTGCAGTGTCACAGCCGCATGCAGGGATGGTCCGGGTGGATGGTGGTACTGTGGCCATGGGTCAGACATAGTCCAACGATGTAGAGCCAGGAGCTCATCGCAGGGCGGGTTGTCATCATCCTCCATGGCCTGCGATAGACACGCGTCCACCCGCAACTGTGTGAGACCGGCCCGTTGTGCCGCAGGTGGATCGGCAATGGGGGGGGGGGGGGGTGGTGTGCATGCGGGTGGGGTGGGTGGGGTTGGGGAGGGGGGTGAGGGTGCTGGGTGGGTGGATGGGTGGGGGGTGTGGGTGGTCGGCTGTTGCCATGGTGTGCGGTCTGTGGCCATACTACCCGATTCCCACGCCCATCTAGTCAGTGAAGCGGGCGTCTATCAGTCTGTCCCGTGCCCGCTGGGCCAGCCAGTAACGGTGGACAGCCACCCGCCTGTGTCTACCCCGTCTGCCCTGACCATTGCCCCCATCCCCCTCATCTGGGGAGGACTGGGCCTCTTCCTGCTGCTCCTCCACTCCGCCCTCCTCTGCCTGCGGCACATCGCCCCTCTGCTGGGCTATGTTGTGCAGGACGCAGCACACCACAATGATGCGGCCGACCCTATCTGACCGATACTGGAGGGCGCCCCCAGAGAGGTCCAGGCACCTGAAACACATCTTCAGCACGCCAAAGCACCTCTCGATCACTCCCCTTGTCGCTACATGGGCATCATTGTAGCGGTTCTCCGCCTCATTGCGTGGCCTCCGCATAGGTGTCATCAGCCACGATCGCAATGGGTAGCCCCTGTCGCCCAGCAACTAGCCCCTCAGCCGGGGATGGCGTCCCTCGTACATGCCGGGGATGGATGACCGCGACAACACGAATGAGTCGTGTACACTGCCTGGGTGACGGGCGCAGACGTGCAGGATCATCATGCGGTGGTCGCAGACCACCTGTACGTTCATCGAATAGGTCCCCTTCCTATTAGTGAACACGGCCCTGTTATCTGCAGGTGGCCGCACGGCGACGTGCATCCCATCGATCGCGCCCTGGACCATGGGGAACCCGGCCACGGCAGAGAAGCCCACGGCCCGGGCATCTTGGCTGGCCCGGTCCACGGGGAAGCGGATGTAGCGGTGCGCCATGGCATATAGGGCATCTGTCACTGCCCGGATGCACCGGTGCACCGATGTCTGCGATATGCCGGACAGGTCCCCACTCGGTGCCTGGAATGACCCCGTTGCATAAAAGTTCAGGGCCACCGTTACCTTGACGGACACGGGGAGAGGGTGTCCCCCGCCAGTGCCACGTGGTGACAGGTGTGCCAGCAGGTGGCAGATGTGTGCCACGGTTTCCCGGCTCATCCGGAGTCTCCTCCTGCATTCCCGGTCCGTGAGGTCCTGGTATGACTGCCGGGGCTGGTACACACGGGACGCCCTCGGGTGCCTCCGTTGCCGTGGGGCCGCGACGTCCTCCTCCCCCTCCTCGTCCTGTCGGTCAGGTGTCCCTCCAGCCTGGGCGGCTGCCGCCTGCCCCTCTGCGGCAGCCTGCGCCACCTCTCTGGCACGCTCCTCCTCCTCCTCCTCCTCCTCATCCAGGGCAACATAGACATGAGCGGCTGCCACCACATCGCTGGATGATCTGAAAACATGACGGCCTGGTGGGGGGGAGGGGAACGACGACATGTCATCATTGCCCATATCCCCTCCTCCCCCCAGCCAGGTGGCATGGACCGCATGGGTCCAACTGTTGGAGGCTGGCACCTGGCCAGGTGGACCAACTCACATGCCCTCCCATCCCCCTCCTCGGCACGGACCCCCCCCCAACCTCCACCCCGGCACGGCACGGACCCCCCCCCCAACCTCCACCCCAGCACGGACCCCCCCCCAACCTCCACCCCAGCACGGACCCCCCCCAACCTCCACCCCAGCACGGACCCCCCCCCAACCCCCAACCTCCACCCCAGCACGGACCCCCCCAACCTCCACCCCAGCACGGACCCCCCCCCAACCCCCAACCTCCACCCCGGCACGGCACGGACCCCCCCCCAACCTCCACCCCAGCACGGATCCCCCCCCCAACCTCCACCCCAGCACGGACCCCCACCCCAACCCCCAACCTCCACCCCAGCACGGACCCCCCCCCCTACCTCCACCCCAGCACGGACCCCCCCAACCCCCAACCACCACCCCGGCACGGCACGGACCCCCCCCAACCTCCACTCCAGCACGGATCCCCCCCCCCAACCCTCAACCTCCACCCCAGCACGGACCCCCCCCCCAACGTCCACCCCAGCACGGACCCCCCCCAACCCCCAACCTCCACCCCGGCACGGCACGGACCCCCCCCAACCTCCACCCCGGCACGGCACGGACCCCCCCCCCAACCTCCACCCCGGCACGGACCCCCCCCCCTCAACCTCCACCCCAGCACGGACCCCCCCCAACCTCCACCCCACCACGGACACCCGCCAACCTCCACCCCAGCACGGACCCCCCCACAACCCCCAACCACCACCCCAGCATGGACCCCCCCCAACCTCCACCCCAGCACGGACACCCCCCCAACCCCCAACCTCCACCCCGGCACGGCACGGACCCCCCCCCAACCTCCACCCCAGCACGGACCCCCCCCCAACCTCCACCCCAGCACGGACCCCCTCCAACCTCCACCCCAGCACGGACCCCCCCTCCAACCCCCAACCTCCACCCCAGCACGGACCCCCCCCAACCTCCACCCCAGCACGGACCCCCCCCCCAACCCCCAACCTCCACCCCGGCACGGCACGGACCCCCCCCCCAACCTCCACCCCAGCACGGACCCCCCCCAACCTCCACCCCAGCACGGACCCCCCCCAACCCCCAACCTCCACCCCAGCACGGACCCCCCCCCCCCAACCTCCACCCCAGCACGGACCCCCCCAACCCCCAACCACCACCCCGGCATGGCACGGACCCCCCCCAACCTCCACTCCAGCACGGATCCCCCCCCAACCCCCAACCTCCACCCCAGCACGGACCCCCCCCAACCTCCACCCCAGCACGGACACCCCCCCAACCCCCAACCTCCACCCCGGCACGGCACGGACCCCCCCCAACCTCCACCCCGGCACGGCACGGCCCCCCCCCCAACCTCCACCCCAGCACGGACCCCCCCCCCAACCTCCACCCCGGCACGGACCCCCCCCCCTCAACCTCCACCCCAGCACGGACCCCCCCCAACCTCCACCCCACCACGGACCCCCCCCCAACCTCCACCCCAGCACGGACCCCCCCCCCAACCTCCACCCCAGCACGGACCCCCCCCCAACCCCCAACCTCCACCCCGGCACGGCACGGACCCACCCCCAACCTCCACCCCGGCACGGCACGGACCCCCCCCAACCTCCACCCCAGCACGGACCCCCCCCAACCTCCACCCCAGCACGGACCCCCCCCCAACCTCCACCCCGGCACGGACCCCCCCCCCTCAACCTCCACCCCAGCACGGACCCCCCCCAACCTCCACCCCACCACGGACCCCCCCCCAACCTCCACCCCAGCACGGACCCCCCCCCCAACCTCCACCCCAGCACGGACCCCCCCCCAACCCCCAACCTCCACCCCGGCACGGCACGGACCCACCCCCAACCTCCACCCCGGCACGGCACGGACCCCCCCCAACCTCCACCCCAGCACGGACCCCCCCCAACCTTCACCCCAGCACGGACCCCCCCCCCCCCAAACTCCCAGCCTCCACCCCGGCACGGCACTGACCCCCCCCCCAACCTCCACCCCAGCACGGACCCCCCCCCAACCTCCACCCCGGCACGGACCCCCCCACCCAACCTCCACCCCAGCATGGACCCCCCCAACCTCCACCCCGGCACGGACCCCCCCCAACCTCCACCCCGGCACGGCACGGCCCCCCCCCAACCTCCACCCCAGCACGGACCCCCCCCCCAACCTCCACCCCGGCACGGACCCCCCCCCCTCAACCTCCACCCCAGCACGGACCCCCCCCAACCTCCACCCCACCACGGACCCCCCCCCAACCTCCACCCCAGCACGGACCCCCCCCCCAACCTCCACCCCAGCACGGACCCCCCCCCAACCCCCAACCTCCACCCCGGCACGGCACGGACCCACCCCCAACCTCCACCCCGGCACGGCACGGACCCCCCCCAACCTCCACCCCAGCACGGACCCCCCCCCCCCAACCCCCAGCCTCCACCCCGGCACGGCACGGACCCCCCCCCCAACCTCCACCCCAGCACGGACCCCCCCCCAACCTCCACCCCGGCACGGACCCCCCCACCCAACCTCCACCCCAGCATGGACCCCCCCAACCTCCACCCCGGCACGGCACGGACCCCCCCCCCAACCTCCACCCCAGCACGGACCCCCCCCAACCTCCACCGCAGCACGGACCCCCCCGCAACCCCCAACCCCCACCCCGGCACGGCACGGACCCCCCCCAACCTCCACCCCAGCACGGACCCCCCCCCAACCTCACCCCGGCACGGCACGGACCCCCCCCAACCTCCACCCCAGCACGGACCCCCCCCACCTCCACCCCAGCACGGACCCCCCCCAACCCCCAACCTCCACCCCGGCACGGACCCCCCCTCCCCCCCAACCTCCACCCCGGCAAGGGCCCCCTCCCGGCACTCCCCCGGAGCCCAGCCTACTCTAACCAACCCCCCCCCCCCCCCCCCGCCGCACACACACACACACAACCCGAGACACACCTCTCCTCACGCAATCAGACTGCGGCCACGCCATTGCCTGCCCAGAGCCAACCCCCCAGGCCGTCACTCATCTCCACGCTGGTCGGCGTGAACCTGGAGTACAGGGTCACGCCGATGAAAAGGAGGTTTGATTCACGTCGACGTGAACGGTCATCACGTCGACGGGACTTCGGCCCATCCGGAAGGGAGAATATCGGCAGGCCGGAAATCGGCTGCCTTGCGCACACCCGTGACATTCTCCGCGGCAGCGGCGCCATTAACGCCCCGCCGACTTTTCTCCCTTCGGAGACTTCGGCAACCGGCGGGGGCGGGATTCACGGTGGCCAACGGCCATTCTCCGACCCTCTGGGGGGTCGGAGAATGACGCCCAGGGTGCGTGGTGCTAAGAAAAAAACCGTTAGACCAAAGATTGGAACAATATATTGACTTACAGTCAGAAAATACCAGACCAAGTGAAGAGTTAAAAGATGCAGTGGGGATTTTGAAGCAGTTAATTCAGCCACAAAGTGTAACGTCCAGTGAAGCAGACCATGCCCTGTGTTTAGTTAAAATGAAACACACTGAGACACAGATCAGCCATTAGCCAGCAGTTCTAGCTGTTACCTTCAAAACCAGGACAGTTGAAAGCACTTCTCCCTCTTATCAGCCTCTCCGGTGTGATAAGGGAATGCCGGCGTGTGCTGTTAGCCATGATGTCTGAACCATCCCATCACCCTTACTCTGAGTTTGTTTGCCCAGTTGAAGGAATAGCACACATTCGAGTCGTCATTATTGAAGCAGGGTATTGTGCACAAGCAGCATAGGTTCAAACAATTAATTCGGAAAGGGAACTAAAATTAATTTAATTCGAACCTTGCTAGAATTCGAAAGGGTTGTGCTCGAGTTTGAAATTAAATAGTGCAAATTTTAAACTGTGAAGGTCTGTGTTTCAAAAGAAAGATAAGAGTTTGGTGGCAATCCAATTTGAATTTTCCCAAAACATTTGTGTCAAAAACAGTTTGCTGAGATTCAGTTAACACAGGTTTCACAAAATATCTCTTGTAACTTTGGCTAAGTAGCAAATATTGGAAGTTGAAAGGTAAAAGGATAGACGGCAAAAATGAAATTGAAGCAACTAGAACAAAATAAGTTTTCAAATTATGGAAAGGGATGCAATTGCGCGCCAATTTCTCCGTCCACTCCTCGCACCTTTACCTTCTGTCGGGAAATTAACCATTTCGTCAGACAGCTGAATAGTTTTAAATCTCTGGGAAATTACATGTCAATGATTATGTTCAGGCCTATGTTAATCTACATAAAGTTTAGTTGTGGATTTGTGGGAACTCAACACCAGTTAAATGTGGAAATTTTAAGCATAGTCCAGGGGAATTTGAAATAAGTGTGAGATTTATATTGGGCTGGATTCTCCGTAGCCTGATGGTGTGATCGCCAATCGGGCGGAGAATGGATTCCCACGCCGAAATCGGGACTGGCGCCGGTTTGATACCGGTTCGCCATATTCTGCCCCCTCAAAAATGGCATCATTGTGACAAGTGCCGCGTGCTGTTCTGGTGCCGTTGGGCGTCATCAACCGGTAACACCCATGATGCTCGTGCAGGAACCCGGCGTGCGGGATGCAGGCAGTGTCCAGCGCCGCCACACTCGGCCGGGGTCTGTGCCGCTGGCCGGGTGGGGCTTCTGCTAGGGCTGGGGGGACTGTTGGGGGTGGGCTGCAAGGTTGCGGTTGGCAGGTAGGGTTCGCGCAAGGCCGGCGCCATGTTGTACGGCGTGACCGGTACAGGTCGTCAGCCGTGCGGATGCGCCACCCGGGACTCGGCCATTCTGCTGCCGTTTTCGGCGTGATCCGCAGGACTTTCACTCGGTGCCGGTGCTAGCCCCTCACCGATTCCGGTACCGGTGAGGGGTTGCCGTCGAATTTCCTGTCGTGAAAGTCCACACATACTATGCTGGCGTCAGCACTTAGTCTCCAGAACGGCGAATCTAGTCCATTATGTTTGTCACATCGCCCGAGATGAGCAAAAAGCACTTTTGCAGGTAGTAATTTATTTGGTTGAGAAAGCTTCTGAGATTTTGAATCAACAAAGATTAGGTAAATGTCTCAAAAAACGCATTGGAAATTGACTTAAATGGAACAAATTAATTTAAGTTTTGATGAAGTTACAAGGGCAATTGGGAAAATAGCAATTTTAATAGTGATAATTACAGGAGGTGAGATGATGTTTCCACTGCTTGTATCCTGAATAAAATGTAAAACAATCTGTTTCCCGCCATCTAAATCCCACCTAGTCACGAGTAAGGTTAAGATAATTAGGGAAGGGTAAGAAATTAAGTTCATAGCCCACATTATAGTTCAGAGGATGTGTGAAAAGGCATCAAGAAAAAGAGAGGAAAATTAACACATATTCTTTTCTTTAGGAATGATTCCTTGTGCATTGACAAGTCCTCTATCAAAACGACTTGTACTCTGGTCTTGTATGTTATCTAAGTTTACTCCTTGCTTGTTTAATATACGTGTCCCATGCTTTTAGGGAATTATGAAAGTGTAACAGTGATTACGACGTGTGCCTAAATTTGTAGTAAGGGAATGTGAGTTTGCAGTGTTCTATCTTTAAGATCCTATAGCTACAAGAGAATGTTGAGAATGAACCGTTTGAAATTCACAGCTGTGAGAATGTGGGCAGAGGGTGTGAGGTGCGGATGTAGTCCGGTGGACCTGGTTGGGCCCGGGGGTACGGACTATGCTAACAAGATGGTCTTTCACCCCCTGAAGGCAATGAATATTGGAATACAATCAGCAATGGCAGCATTCCTCCCAGTCGCCGCAGCCCTGGGGGATGCACTGAGGCTGTACAAGCTGGAGCTGCTCAAGGAGGAGGATGCCGTAGCAGCGGAGCCTTTCCCAGATGAACAGGAGCCCACCAGGATGCCCGGGAAATGCGATTCACCGCCATCGCCGAGGTACCCCTGGTCCAGGGGGTAATTGACGGGATGCAAATCGCCCTATGAGCACCTGCAGATGACAGGCCGCTCTACACAAAAGGGATTCCACTTGAACGTGCAGTTGGTGTGTGACCATGAGATATGCATCATGCACGTCTGTGCTCTTTACCTGGGCAGAGTGCACGATGCCTTCATCGTGGGACACTCGACAGTTCCTGGTTCAGGTGCCTGGACCACTCTGGAGGGGCCCTCCAGGATAGCGCTGTGAGAGTCCTCCACATCATGGTGGCCTGCTGCATCCTCCACAACATCACGCAGCAGAGGGGCAACATGCTGGAGGAGGAGGATGAACGCCAGTTCTCGTCCGACAAGGAGGATGCGGGGAGGGAGAGGATGGGCAGGACATTGGGCCTGCGTGGCCACGGGAGGTCGCACAATGTGTGTGTCAGGGCCAACGCTCACGGGACGCTCTAATCTCCTCCAGGTTCAGCTACTCGGGGTGGGGTGGGGGGGGCGGAAACTGGCCAGGGGCATGGACACCACATCCCACCCCCACATCTCCCCTTCCTCCTCCCCACCCAGCCACCCATGCCTGCAAGCCCGTCCGTTATACATATCTGACGCACTACCGAGTGCGGGCCTTGGGTTGGCAGTTATAACGGGTACGATGAACACAGGTGCCCCACATCGTTTGACAATGTCTGACTCCTGCCCATGCACTTCCCACCATTCACCTGGGTGATCCCTACATGTGAGCTGGCCATTCCATCACATGGTCCCACCGAATCTCTGGGGTGGCAGAGGTGGGGTCATAGACATAGAACATAGAACTTTACAGCACAGTACAGGCCCTTCGGCCCACGATGTTGTGCCGAACTAGTCTGAAACTAAGACCAAATCAACCTACTCCCAATCATTCTAGTGCACTCCATATGCCCATCCAATAACCGCTTGAAAGTTCCTAAAGTGTCCAACTCCACTACCATAGCTGGGAGTGCATTCCACGCCCCAACCACTCTCTGAGCAAAGAACCTGCCTCTGACATCCCTCCTATATCTCCCACCATGAACCTTATAGTTATTCCCCCTTGTAACAGCTATATACACCTGGGGAAAAAGTCACTGATTGTCCACTCTTTCTATCCCTCTCATCATCTTATACGCCTCAATACAGTCACCTCTCATCCTCCTTCGCTCCAATGAGAAAAGCCCTAGCTCCCTCAACCTTTCCTCATAAGACCTACCCTCCAATCCAGGCAGCATCCTGGTAAATCTCCTTTGCACCCTTTCCAATGCTTCCACATCCTTCCTATAATGAGGTGACCAAAACTGCACACAATACTCCAAATGTGGTCTAACCAAGGTCTTGTACAGTTGCAGCATAACCTCACGGGTCTTAAACTCAATCTCCCTGTTAATAAATGCTAACACACTATAGGCTTTCTTCACGGCTCTATACACTTGGGTGACAACTTTCAGAGATCTATGGACATGAACTCCGAGATCTCTCTTCTCCTCCACATTCTTCAGAACCTTGCCGTTAACCATGTAATCCGCATTCAAATTTGTCCTACCAAAATGAATCACCTCACACTTATCAGGGTTAAACTCCAGCTGCCACTTTTCAGCCCAGCTCTGCATCCTATCAATGTCTCTTTGCAGCCTACAACAGCCCTCCACATTATCCACTATTCCACCAATCTTGGTGTCATCAGCAAATTTACTAACCCAACCTTCAACTCCATCATCCAAGTCATTGATAAAAATTACAAATAGCAGAGGGCCCAGCACTGATCCCTGTGGTACACCGCTGGTGACTGGGCTCCAGAATGAAAATTTACCATCTACCACCACCCTCTGTCTTCTATGTGATAGCCAGTTACTGATCCAATCGGCCAAATTTCCCTCTATGCCATGCGTCCTTACTTTCTGCATGAGCCGATTATGGGGCACCTTATCAAACGCCTTACTAAAATCCATGTATACGACATCAACTGCTCTACCTTCATCTATGTACTTAGTTCCCTCCTCAAAGAATACAATCAAACTTGTGAGGCAAGACTTACCACTCACAAATCCGTGCTGACTATCTTGGATTAAGCTGTATCTTTCCAAATGATCATAAATCCTATCCCTCAGGACCCTTTCCAATAATTTACCTATGACCGAAGTGAGATTAACCGGCCTATAATTCCCAGGGTTATACCTATTCCCTTTCTTGAACAAGGGCACAACATTCGCCTCTCTCCAGTCTTCTGGCACTATTCCTGTAGACAGTGAGGACATAAAGATCAAAGCCAAAGGCTCTGCAATCTCATCCCTCGCCCCCCAAAGAATCCTAGGATATATCCCATCAGGCCCCGGGGACTTATCTATCCTCAGGCTTCTCAAAATTACTGACACATCTTCCTTCTGAATATCTACATCCTCCAGCCTACCAGCCTGTATCGCACTATCCTCCTCAACAACATGGCCCCTCCCCTTTGTGAACACTGAAGAAAAGTATTAATTTAGGGCCTCTCCTATATCTTCAGACTCCTTGCACACGTTCCCACTACTGTCCTTGACCGGCCCTAACTTCACCTTGGTCATTCTTTAATCCTCACATAAGTGTAAAAAGCCTTGGGGTTTTCCTTGATCCTACCCGCCAAAGACTTCTCATGCCCCCTCCTAGCTCTCCGAAGCCATTTCTTGAGCTCCTTCCTAACTAGTATCCCTCAAGTGCCCTAACTGAACCTTGTTTTCTCATCCTTACATAAGCCCCCTTCTACATCTTGACAAGACATTCAACCTCTTTTGTAAACCATGGTTCCCTCAATCGACCATTTCCTCCCTGCCTAACAGGGCATACATATCAAGGACACGCAGTATTTGCTCCTTGAACAAGCTCCACATCTCAATTGTGCCTATCCCTGACAGCTCCTGTTTCCATCTTATGCTCCCCAATTCTTGCCTAATCGCATCGCAATTACCCTTCCCCCAGTTATAAACCTTGCCCTGCTGTATGTTCCTATCCCTCTCCATTGCTATAGTGAAAGTCAACGAATTGTGGTCACTATCTCCAAAGAGCTCTCCCACAACTAAATCTAATTGGCCCGGTTCATTACCCAGTACCAAATCCAATGTGGCCCCGCCTCTTGTCGGTCTATCCACATATTGTGTGAGGAAAGCCTCCTGCACACACTGGATAAAAACAGCCCCATCCAAACTATTCGAATTATAGTGGTTCCAATCAATATTTGGAAAGTTAACGTCACCCATGACAACTACCCTGTGACTACCGCACCTATCCAGAATCTGCATTGCAATCTTTTCCTCCAGATCTCTGTTACTGCTTTGGGGCCTATAGAAAATTTCTAACAAAGTGACCGTATTTCTAACTTCAGCCCACACTACACCTCAGTAGACAGATCCTCCTCAAACTGCCTTTCTGCAGCCATTATACTATCCTTGATTAACAATGCTACTCCTCCACCTCTTTTACCACCTTCCCTAATCTTACTGAAACATCTAAACCCCGGAACCTCCAACAAACATTCCTGCCCCTGTTCTATCCATATCTCCGTAATGGCCACAACATCGTAGTCCCAGGTACTAATCCATGCTTCAAGCTCACCAACCTTATTCCTGATTGATGCTCCTCACATTGAAGTAGACACACTTCAAACCACCTTCATGCCTGCAGGTCCACTCTTGTGACCTTGGTATTTTCCTCAGTACTGCACTACCCTCAACTTCCTGAACTCCAGCAATGCTATCTCCTGTACTACAAATCAGTTTCCCATCCCTCTGCCAAATTAGTTTAAACCCCCCCGAAGAGCTGTAGCAAATTTCCCTCCCAGGATATTGGTGCCACTCTGGTTCAGTTGTAACCCGTCCTGTTTGTACAGGTCCCATCTTCCCCAGAATGTGCTCCAATTATCCAAGTAACTGAACCCCTCCCTCCTACACCATCCCTGTAGCCACGTGTTAAACTCTCTCCCTGTTCCTCACCTCGCTTGCACGTGGCACTGGCAGCAAACCAGAGATGACAACATGGTCTGTCCTGGCTCTCAACTTCCACCCTCGCTCCCTAAATTCCTGTTTTACATCCCCATCCCTTTTCCTACCTATGTCGTTGGGTCAGTTGGGGAATGGGTCGGGACACCGGAGGCGCTGGCTGAACTGCGGCCCCTCAGCCAAGCCTACCCCCAACGTCTTCCCATTCCCCCCCATCGTGCCCCATCTGCGGCCAGCCCAGACTAGCCCACCCCTCAGATCTTTCTGACAGAACACCGAGGCAGGTTGTAACATTGTACACAGGTGTTTGATGTGAAAACATATATACAGATTCGTGCCCTAGCCCCATCACTAAACTGTGTCCTGCACCTGTGCCAACTTAACTGGTGTAGCGTTTTCTGGCCTTATGGGCCTAACGCTACATCTAGGTGAATCCCTAGCTGGTACATCAGGAGTGGAGGAGGCCTTCTGTGATTCATACCCTGCTACCTGGGTCCCCTGTGGCAGCCGACTTCTGGACGACTGGGCTTGGATGGACCCTGCTGCTGCCCGGGTGTCCCAAGTGACGTGGTGCTGCCCTGTTCTGCCCGATACCCATTTGATGTGTCAGGGACAGGACTGGGGAAGTCCAAGGTGCTGTGGTGTTCCGGCACCTCCTCTGTGGGAGTCACTGGCATGGGCCCCATCAACCCCTCCTCCCTCGGGGTGCCCCATAGCCCCCGGGCTACTCCATGGGATGGGGGTGCGAGCAGAGCGATCCCCAGAGATCCCCCATCACCTGGCACTGCCAGTCCTCCAGGCCCTCTGTCTCCTCGACCAGGATCCTCATGCTTACGGCCATGGAGCACAGGGTGTAGACCACCTCCCTCTGGATCTGAGCCACATCACGATGCAACTGTGCCACCACCTTCTGGGTCTGTACCACATCAACCAGTGACTGTGCCATCTCCATCTTGGACTGGGCCACCTACCTCTGTGCCTGTGCCACGTTGGCCAGCGCCTAGGCAATGCTGCTGACGTTCCCAGCCATGGCCCGCTGTGATTGGGCCATGCAATGTCCAGGTGACTCTGGCACATGGCTGCCTGTGAGAGTGTAGCCCTGTCCTGGGCCTCAGCCACCACCTGCACAGAATGCCCCGGGCCTTGGACTTGCTGAAATGTTCCTGAGAGATGTAATGAGGTGCTCCATAAATGCAACTATTCTACCTCCCAAAAACAAACCACTAATTTAGTGGTAGCATCAAAGAGATAAATACTTAAATCCTGCACTTGATTTTTTGATATATTCTTAAGGACTTACCCTTCCTTTGAAAAAGGAGTTCTTTTTGGGAGAGGTGAAACTTCTGAGTTACCTGTAGGCAATTTGTTATGGACCAGGGTTTAGAGAACCCCAAAGTGTATCATGGAGTTCACCTGATCCACAACGTTTAATAGATTGTGGTATGGGGAGCACAGGCCCACTCTACAGGTGTGGTACAGCAGAAATGGAAAAGTATTTTTTAAAGCAAAACAATGTTTATTCTATGAACTCACATTAACCTTTTTAAAACATACAGTGAACATCTTAGCAACCATTAATTCAAATACAACCCCCAAAGAATACAACACTAAGTAATCCTTAATAACTTCCCAAACAACATCCAGAAGACAAAAGAAACACCTTTTACGGGAGCACATCAGGTTAAAGTCACTGCTGTCATTAGTTTTAAATCACCAGGATTGATTTATAGTCCTTAGATTACAGAGAGAGACTCATACACCTTCGGGCTGTGACTGCAGCTATCCAGCTCTGAAAACAAAACTAAAACACACCCTGCAGCAAACAGCCTAAAATGAAAGTAAAAAGCGGACAGACAGCCCAGCTCCACCCACTCTCTGACATCACTGCAGTAATAAATACCCATTTCTTAAAGGTACTCTCACTACAGATATTTATATACACACCCAATTATAAACACCCATTTCTTAAAGGTACTCTCACATGACAATTGGCATTTCAGAATCTAAGGATATGTTATTAGAGTCTTGACACTCATTCTCAGCAGAGAAGTGGGTCAGTGGGTGAAAGAATGTACTTTTCACCAAACAAGTTCTTTTATCTTTAAGATAGGGAACATCATAAAATGAAAACTGGAATGACTTTGCTTGGGTGAGACAGTGCCCGAGGCAACACTAAGTCAAAGACACTTACATGTGCATCCATAAATTCTGACTGCCGCTCCAATAGGACAATCTCATTTACATTGAGCATGCCACAGGAAACCTCAGTTCACCATGGAACAGTCCCCAGGAATATAACTGATGCTACAGAGATATATCTCCATAATGCATCACAATCATTGCAAGCATGTCATCATTTTATTTCCTTCTAAGCGCTCTCTTTTCAATGCCTTTACCTCACACATCCTAATCCCAGAGAGCAGACGAGATTCATCACCCAAACCACTGCCAATGCAGTCATTTGTGCAGTAACGTAAGGATTATATTTATCTCTTCTTCTGAAAAAAATTAGCAACCCAATTTCTTTTCTGTTGTCGAATTTAATGCTTATCATTCAAAATCACTGGAATGTCACGATTCAGCAAAGGGTGGATTTGTAGAGTGTTAAAGGGATCGTTCATATGCATACACCTGACAAAAAGTCAGTTGTAGTGAGATAGAAATGGGGCTGATGGCTGCATTTCTGCTTCACCGCCACTTCCACATGTCCCCAAGGCAACTTTAACAGCTTACAGGAGGATCCGTGCTCTGCGCATGCTTGGATCAGTAGAACATGCAGATAAAGCTAAAGTAATTTTGTGGGGCTAGGAGGAGCAGGATTGATGGAGGCTGATTTGGCATCCTTTCTCACTCCAAAGTGGTCCTGGCTGCACATATCAATGATTGTTGCATATAACAGCACTAACCTCACTGTTCATTGTCTTGCACACTGCAGCAGCTATTCCAAAATCATAACTTCAAGCACCACATAAATCTGGCTAGCCCCATTTAAAGCTAGCATGCAGCTCTTGAAGGGAAGGTGGTATTGGCAGTTGTGTAGGAAGTGAATCTGACCTGGATAACAGTGAGGAATAACACAACATGGGAGAACTCAGACTCCAAGGTTTTCCAACAGTGCAAACAGAATTCTAGTGGAGGAGATGGAAAAGGGGAGAGATATCCTGGAGCCATAGGGGACCCAGAGGCCCTACAGACACATGATCAAAAGGGGACATATAGACCTTGAGGTCAGTGCCTTGAGCATCTGGATGCAGTGGTGCAAGGGGTTCAATGACCTCACAAAAGTGGTCAAGGTCACAGTGAATGCCTCATCTTGCCAATTGCCAACTGTATCAGTAGTCTCAGTTCCTGTTGCATTCAGTACACTGCCCCATCATTCATCTACCAACAGTCCCTACCAATCATGACTCAAACCTAACATACTTTCATGTTTCTCCATGGGAGAAGATGATGCAGAACATTATTAGGATGTGCATTGCTGAGTTCTTGGGCTGCTGAGTTCTTGGGCAGCAGCAGGGTTCAAACCACCAAAAATGATGGTGCCCATGTATCTAATTTTCTTTCTTACATCCTTATGTCCCACTCAGATATTGACAATGCAACTAGCTCAGGGCATAAATCAGTGGTAGGACCAGCACATGGTGAGACACCAGGCATGATGGGCTGCACCCAGAGTAGAGGGCATGGATAGTCCAGAAGCCATTCATTGGAGTGACCATAATAGGGTAGAATTTTTCATCAAGGTGAATAGTGAGGTAGTTGATTCTGAGACCATCCTGAAACTCAATAAAAGTAACTGTGATGGTATGAGACATGAGCTGGCTGTGACAGACTGGGAAACATTACTGAAAGGAAGGACAGCGGACAGGCAATGCCAGGCATTCAAGGAACAAATAGGTCAACTCCAAAAGTTGTTTATTCCTATTTGGTGCAAGAGTAGAAAGGGAAAAGTGACCAAACCATGGTTTACAAGGGAAATTAGAGATAGTATTAGATTTACAGAAAAGGCAGACAAATTAGCAAGAAAAAGCAATAGACCTGGGATTGGGAACAGTTTAAAATTCAGCAAAGGCAGACCAAGGAATTAATTAAGAAGGGGAAATATAATTTGAAAGTAAACTAGCGGGGAACATAAAAACAAGCTGTAAAGGTTTGTATGGGTATGTAAAGAGAAAAAGATTGATAAAAATTAATCTAGGTTCCTTACAGTCAGAAACAGGGGAATTCATAACAGGGAACAAAGAAATGGCTGAGGAACTAAATTCGTACTTTGCTTCTGTCTTCACAAAGGAAGAAATGAATAATGTACTGGAAGTTCTGAGAAACCCACGTTTTATTGAGGAGCTGAAGGAATTTAGTATTAGTAAAGAAATGGCTTTGGGGAAATTAATGGGATTGAAGGCGAACAAATCTCCAGGGCCTGATATACTCCATCGCAGAGTACTTAGGGAAGTAGCCCTAGAAATAGGAGATAGGATTCTCTCAGCCTGGGGCCGGGCTCGAGAATCCCCGCGACCGGCGCCACGCCGCCTTGATGCCAGGACACGATTCTCCGCAGAGCCATTGGCACCGGCGTGGTTGGCACAGCGCCGGTCGGGGGCCGCTCTGCGCGACCCCACCCCCCCACCGATTCTCGCCCCGGGATGGGCCGAGCGGCCATCGTAAAAAACCCGAGTCCCGCCGGCGCCGTTCACACCTGCTCTCAGCCGGCGGGACCTCGGCGTGGAAGGGTCCGGGGGCTGCCTGTGGCGGGGGGGGGGGGGGGGGCGACCCCGGGGGGGGTGCCTCCGATGTGGCCTGGCTTGCGATCGGGGCCCAACGATCGGCGGGCCGGCCTCTCTAGCTGGGGGCCTCCTTTCTTCTGCGCCGTCCCCTGTAGCCCTGTGCCATGTTGCGATGGGGCCGGCGCATTGAAGGGAGCTACTGCGCATGCGTGCATTGGCGCCTGTGCCACTGCGCATGCATGGACCCCACAGCGCACAGTTCATGCCAGGATCAGCAGCTGAAGCGGCGTGGTCCGCTCCAGTGCCGTGCTGGCCCCCTGCAGGAGCCAGAATTGCTGATCCTGAGGCTGTGATGACGCCGTCGAGAAAGGCGACGGCGTTTCCGACGGTGTCAACATTTAGCCTCAGGATCACAGAATCCCGCCCAGTATATCCAAATTCGTTGGACTCCGGAATGGTTCTAACTGATTGGACGGTAATGAATGTAATCCCGCTATTCAAAAGGGAAGTAGAGAGAAAATAGGGAACTATAGACCAGTGAGGCTAAATTTGGTAGTCGGGAAGTTGGTTGAGTCCATTATCAAGGATTTCCTAGCACAGCGTTTGGAAAGCAGTGGTGCAATCAGATAAAATCAGCACGGATTTATGAAAGGAAAATCATGCTTGTCAAGTCTACTAGAATTCTTTGAAGATGTAACTA
This sequence comes from Scyliorhinus torazame, assembly GCF_047496885.1. Taxonomy (NCBI): domain Eukaryota; kingdom Metazoa; phylum Chordata; class Chondrichthyes; order Carcharhiniformes; family Scyliorhinidae; genus Scyliorhinus; species Scyliorhinus torazame. The sequence goes on from NC_092712.1 coordinate 75,021,532, forward strand.
GTAGAGTTGACCAGGGAGAACCAATGTGGTTTATTTAGACTTTTAGAAGGCTTTCGATAAGGTCTCACAGAGCAGATTAGTATGTAAAGTTAAAGCGCATGGGATTGTGGGTAGTGTCTTTAGATGGCTAAAAAGCTGGTTGGCAGACAGGAAGCAAAATGTTAGAATAAATGGGCCTTTTTCCGATTGGCAGGCAGTGACTAGTGGAGTACCGCAGGGATCTGTGCTAGGACACTAACTGTTCACATTATATATTAATGATTTGGACAAGGGAGCTAAATGTATTATCTCCAAATTTGCAGATGATACAAAGTTGGGTGGGAGGGTGAGCTGTGAGGAGGATGCAGAGACGCTTCAGCGGGATTTGGACAGGCTGAGTGAGTGCGCATATGCATGGCAGATGCAGTATAATGTGGATAAATGTGAGGTTATCTGCTTCGGTAGCAAAAAGAGGAAGGCAGATTATTATTTGAATGGGTGTAAATTGAGCGAGGTGGATACTCAGTGAGACCTTGATGTTCTCGTGCATCAGTCGCTGGAAGTAAGCGTGCAGGTACAGCAGGCAGTAAAGAAGGCAAATGGTATGTTGACCTTCATAGCGAGAAGATTTGATGTAGGAATAGAGATGTTTTACTGTAATTGCAAAGGGCATTGGTGAGGCCACACATGGAGTATTGTGTACAGTTTGGTGTCCTTATCGGAGGAAGGATGATCTTGCTATGGAGGGAGTGCAGCGAAGGTTTACCAGACTGTTTCCTGGGTTGGTGCGACTGTCATATGAGGCGAGGTTAAGCCGGTTAGGATTATATTCATTGGAGTTTAGAAGAGTGTCTAACAGGATTAGACAGGGTAGATTCAGAAAGAATGTTCCCGATGGTGGGGGAGTCCTGAACTCGGGGGTCATAGTTTGAGGTTAAGGGGTAAACCTTTTAGGACTCAGGCGAGGAGAAATTTCTTCACCCAGAGAGTGGCGAACTTGTGGAATTCTCTACCACAGAAAGTAGTTGAGGTCAAAACATTGTGTAATTTCAAGAAGGGGCTAAAGGGATCACGGGACATGGGGGAAAGGCGGGATCAGGGTATTGAACTTGATGATCAGCCATGATCATGATGAATGACGGAGCAGGCTCGAAGGGCCGAATGGCCTCCTCCTCCTTCTATTTTCTATGTTTCAATGTTTCTATTTCCTCAGATGGACTTTGGGGAAACTGCCTTAAAGAGTTGCCCACCTGGCTCACCCCAAGGTCCACCGCATCAGGGCCACATTTGTCAAGACCAGTAGTGATTCGCCAGTGGACCGCAGAATCATGGCGAATATGGTACCCCAGTGATGTCAGACACTTGCTCTCCCAACTAGTCTCTGTCAAGAGATAATGAAATGTAGTTAGCTGCATTGACTAGAAAGCCTCAGTGATCTCTTTATGCAGCAATGGATGGCAAACTGCGAAAAGCTCACAAATATCTCCAGCTGCAACGTGGAAGGGACAAGATGCATAAACCTTCAGCCCCACAGTAACCTTCTCAGCCACTGGCTGCACAGCCCCGGCCCTCCTCAGGGCTTGCAGATATGACCGATGCAGGTGGCGGATTTCTGTGAGGACATCCAATTTTTAGTTATTTTAACTCTTTCACGAAGTGCGGGTGTCACTGTCTAGGTCAGCATTTATTGCCCATTCCTAATTTCCCTTGAGAAGATTGTGCTAAGCTACTCTGTTGAACCACTGCAGTCGATGTGGTGCAGGTACAATCGCAATGCTGTTAGGAAGGGTGTTCCTGTTTTTTTTGCCCAGCGTCAGTGACGGAGCGGTGGTATATTGCCAAGCGAGGTGTTTAGTTTGGAGGGGAACTTACAGATGGTGGTGTTCCCATGCATCTGCTGTACTTGTCCTTCAGTGAGTTTGGAAGATGATTCCGAAGGAGACTCAGCGAGTTGCTGTATTGCACCTTGTAAATGGTACCACTCTGCAGCACTGGTGAAAGGAGTGAACGTTCAAGGCAGTGGATGGGCTATTTTGTCCTGGATGGTGACGTCAAACTGAGCCCCATCTACCTGCTGTAGGAGATGTAAAAATCTCCAAAAGCACTATTACAAAAACGAGAGGGGAAGTTACCCCCAGTGTCCTGGCTTATATTTACACCTCAATCACACACAAAAAACAGATTATGTGGCCATTTGTAGTCAGGAAGGCATACTGCATGCTTGCCTTCATTGGCCAGGGCATTGAGTATAAGAATTGGCAAGTCATGTTGCAGCTGTATAGAACCTTAGTTAGGCCACATTTGGGGTATAGTGTTCAATTCTGGTCACCACACTACCAGAAGGATGTGGAGGCTTTAGAGAGGGTGCAGAAGAGATTTACCAGAATGTTGCATGGTATGGAGGGCATTAGCTATGAGGAGTGGTTGAATAAACTCGGTTTGTTCTCACTGGAACGACGGAGGTTGAGGGGCGACCTGATAGAGGTCTACAAAATTATGAGGGGCATAGACAGAGTGGGTAGTCAGAGGCTTTTCCCCAGGGTAGAGGGGTCAATTACTAGGGGGCATAGGTTTAAGGTGCGAGGGGCAAGGTTTAGAGTAGATGTACGAGGCAAGACTTTTTACACAGAGGGTAGTGGGTGCCTGGAACTCGCTACCGGAGGAGGTGGTGGAAGCAGGGATGATAGTGACATTTAAGGGTCATCTTGACAAATACATGAATAGGATGGGACTAGAGGGATACGGACTCAGGAAGTGTAGAAGATTGTAGTTTAGTCGGGCAGCATGGTCGGCACGGGCTTGGAGGGACAAAGGGCCTGTTCCTGTGCTGTACTTTTCTTTGTTCTTTGTTGTTCTTTGATGTGTGAAACAGGAAATATTATTTTCACCAGGCTGTAACTAATGGGCATTAAGTTAAGATCATCATGAAAAGAATGAAGGGGGAGATTAAGATAAATGTTTTCATGCAGGGGGTTATTAAGCCATGGAATGACCTACTAAAAATAATCACAGAAACAGAATCCATAACAGCCTTTAAAAGAGAAGTAGATAAATATTTTGGAAAAGAAAATCTTGAAAGGGCATGAAGAAAAGCTGGAGAAATGAGCTTAAGTAGATAGCTCTTTCAGGGAGTAACTGAGTGGCTTCCTTCTGTGCCGTTTAAATCAATGGCTCTTTAATTCTACAAGAAGCCTTCCTGTTAACTATTCATATGAGCCAGGAATTGGATTTTCCAGACTGTACCTTGTTCGATTATTGTGTAAATTGCTCTATTCACTCTGAAATATTATCAGAATGGACTGCCGAGTGTTACCAAGCTGCTTTGAGATCAAAGGGGAATTCTGAAGATAAATGTTATTGAACTGCCGATTCTCCCTCAGTTCTGTCTGCCTGGCCATGATGTATGGAATGAATTAAGCTCTGTAGTGTTTGTTTATGCAATTCTTACAAAAAATTATATTCTGTTTTCAATCAAGCACATTTTCTTTCTGAGACGTGCTTCCTCTCAAATTCTGCAAGCGTTCAAAGGGTCTTGTCTGACTTTTCTGTTTGATTAACTCCTTGTTAACTTGTTTCCAGACTCAATGCTCCATCACATTCTTGAATAGTGGGTCTAATTCTACTCATAAATAAAGGTGTTAAGTAGTTCAACCGGTTACAAAAAATGTTTGTAATAGAGGATATCGATTTGGAATAAGGGTAACAGCATGTGAAAACCATTGTGGTATATAGTACAACCGTGTTGTATCTGGGATACGGTGGGTAAGGAAAATTAGCTGTCCGCATTTTGAAAAAGGCCTTCAAATCATTAAAATTAAGCAAGTGCAGACCTGTTTTGGACATAGTCCAAAGGTGTGCAGGTTAGGTGGATTGGCCATGCCAAATTGCCCCTTAGTGTCCAAAAGGTTAGGTGGGGTTACCAGGATAGGGTGGAGACGTGTACTTAAGCAGGGTTCTCTTTCCAAAGGCTGATGCAGGCTCGATGTGCCAAATGGTCTCCCTCTGCACTGTAGGGATTCTATGACGGAGCACTACTGGACTTCACTCCTCTGTTCTGGAGAGGAGAGAAATCAGCCAATGTTTCCACTTTTGGTTGCTGTTTCGATACACTTATTGGAAAATTCATCCTGATAGAGGAAAGGTGATGAGAGGGTCAAGTTCTACAGTCAATGGGTCATATGGCCAGAAACATTTGCCCCACCTTCATCTCTACACAAATGCTACGCTGACCTGTTGAGTGTTTCCAGTATTTTTGGTTTCTGTTTCAATTTCCCGCATCTGCAGTATTCTGCTTTTCTTTAAATGGGTGGCATGGTAGCACAGTGGTTAGCAGTGTTCTTTCACAGCGCCAGGGTCCCAGGTACGATTCCCGGCTTGGGCCAATGTCTGTGCGGAGTCTGCACGTTCTCTCCCTGTCTGCGTGGGTTGCCTTCGGGTCTCCGGTTTCCTCCCACAAACCCCGAATGACGTGTTGTTAGGTGAATTGGACATTCTGAATTCTCCCTCTGTGACCGAACAGGCGGCGGCGGAATTTGGCGACTAGGGATTTTCACAGTAACTTCATTGCCGTGTTAATGTAAACCTACTTGTGACAATAAAGATTATTATTATGAATTGATATGCATTTTGGGGCAAATATCCTATTAAAACTTCCTGTTTATCCGGTATTGCATGGTTTCTGGGTGGGTGTGGCAAGAGTGATTTCAAAGGTGGTGGGGGTCCGGGTCGAACCAGGCTGGGGGTTGGCTATATTTGGGGTTGCAGAAGAGCCGGGAGTGCAGGAGGCGAGAGAGGCCGATGTTTTGGCCTTTGCGTCCCTAGTAGCCCGGCGAAGGATTCTACTTATGTGGAAAGAAGCTAAATCCCCGGGCGTGGAGGCCTGGATAAACGACATGGCAGGGTTTATAAAATTGGAGCGAATAAAGTACGCACTAAGAGGTTCGGCTCAGGGGTTCACCAGGCGGTGGCAACCGTTCCTCGACTATCTCGCAGAGCGATAAGGGAAAACAGGAAAGACAGCAGCAGCAACCCGGGGGGGGGGGGCATTTGGGTTTTGGGTTTTTTTTGTTTCGTTACATGCTAGTTGGTTATATTTATTTTTTCAGTGTTACTATTTCTTTTTTTAATTTTCTGTTGTTTCTTTGTTTTCGGCACTTACTGTTAGTTAATATATTATTTAAATAACGGTCAATGTACATTTTGTTACAAAGTTGTAAAAATGGAAAATTCGTTTTGATCGAAAAACTTTAATAAAATATATATATATTTTTTTTTTAAACTTCCTGTTTAAGCTCACATATAGGGAAGGTTATTGTTATTTCTCTTCCTGCACCTACTGGTGCACAAGGCTGACTTTCAACTGTCCCCATAGTGAGGTTTTTCTTGGAACTGGTCACCAGCGGCCAGAAGGTTCCGGGACACCACTCGGCATCAAGCACGGCTGACCAGGAGTCTGCCCACTCTGACTCCTTTCCAGTGGCATGTCAGAAGGATGTTGCAGATTGACTGGGTTATGAATGCACCTTCCTTCACAATCAAGTCCTGGGGCGGTACTCAAACACCAGAGCATCTGGCTCAGAGGCAGGGATGCTACCCACTGCACCTCACAAGACCTCCATGTATAAGGAAGGTAGCAAAACTAATTCCGTTCTATGGCACGCCTTCTATACTAAAGCAGGGCGTGTGCAAACAAACATGTTATGCCATGATCAAACTGCACTCTTTCCCTGGAAGACATGCCCACCCTTGCTTCAAACTGATCCTTGTCCTGGTCTCACCACCCAGTATTTGTATTGTACAAGCTCCTCATTTGAGTTCCTCATTTTTCAATTCGCCCTGTTCTGCTGAAATCTTGTAAAGCCTTCATTTACAATCAGCTTTTCAATGAATTGGCAAACAATTCAGTTTACTTTGGGTTCCAAACAAACCTTTTACTGACAAACACGACACACTAAATGTTTTTAAACAATTGCATTTCGTCTTATTAAATGCCAATCAAAATAAAATCAAAACAACACTTAAACAAATAATAAAGCCAGAAAATATTTTCTATAACAGCTACCTTTCCTCGCATCCTTTTATGATGCCAACCGCTTGTAGTAATAATAATAATCTTTATTGTCACAAGTAGGCTTATATTAACATTGCAATGAAGTTACTGTGAAAAGCCCCTAGTCGCCAAATTCCGGCGCCTGTTCGGGTACACAGAGGGAGAATTTAGAATATCCAATTCACCTAACAGCATGTCTTTTGGGGCTTGTGGGAGGAAACCGGAGCACCCGGAGGAAACCCACGCAGACACGGGGAGAACATGCAGATTCCGCATAGGCAATGTCCCGGGAATCGAACCTGGGACCCTGGCACTATGAAGCAACAGTGCTACCGTGCCGCCCCTGTTGGGCTTTCCTTTGCCTTACTCTTGTTAGGTGAAGAAGACCCCTATGCCATCTCATCATAAGAAATTATGCTGAGCTTCAATTTAAATACATTGTTGTGTTTAGTCGAAGCCATGACTTTTTTTTGACACAACCACTTTAAGTCAGTCTAAAGCTCTACGAGAAAATTGCACTCAGCATTGAAGTGGCACAGATTGAGTTATGTTGATCTGTGGATTTCCAGGTCCTCGTTCACCTGTTACACTCTAGCACTCCTACTCGCCATAGCAACCAGAATGCTTATCCTAATAAACCCTAGTCAGAATTGATCCTTCCCCTGACAAGCACAGCAAGTCAATTTTATGATTCTCAGTGTAAAGCTTCATATTTTTTTAATATTCAAATATGTCAATGCAAACAAAATCACTTCAGATTTTAATGCATTATTAGAAAATGACAAAACCCATGTGTTCTGGCTGGTTCTTTCCAACCAACTGGAGGTATTTAAAAAGCAGAGGAGAACATAGATATTTTAAAAATCTAATATGGTGAAAGGCAAATTTAGAACTGATGTAAGGATGTTCTTGGCAAGAAAACAAGATCAACATCTGGAATGGACTTCTGGGTAGGGTAATGAAGGCAAAACCTGGGGAAACATTTGGATGGCAGGATTGGCTGAGTAACCTACTTCATCCATTTTGGATACTGTTGGGGGGGATAGCCTGTCAGGGGAAAACCACAGCAGTCTAAACAGGGCACCACAACTGGCTCTGTTGTTCAACAGGAGAGGGCAAAGTGTAAGAGAGCAGTAGTTATAGGGGACTCTAGAGTAAGGGGCACAGATAGGCGCTTCTGTGGATGGGAAAGAGACTCCAGGATGGTTTGTTGCCTCCCTGATGCCAGGGTCAAGGATCGTTCTCTTGGCTCCGGCTCTCACCGAGGAGAGACCTGCCCAACAGCTGCACCAGAACAAGTAAGTCCAAGGTCAACGCACGCTACCTGACAGATGACCTTAGCTGGTCCCCTTCACCACTTCGACCCCAGCAGCCTCGGAATCGAACAACAGCCATTGTTCCTCTGACTGAGTGGGCGCCCGAAGCTAAGTATAGGCTTTAGCAGTAGTGATAGTTTAGTCTGTAGTATTTGTGCATGAGTATATTTAACTGTGTGTGTAAATAAATAAGCATTTGAATTTGAACTAACTAACTGGTGTATCAAGTCTTTGATCAGTATTTGGTTTGAACCTTGTGGCGGTATCGAAAGATACCTGGCGACTCTGGAGCAAAACAGAATTAGAATTAAGGAAGGCGACCATATTGACCGCCATATTCAGAGCCAAATAAAGAGAACAACAATTAGCAACATTTACTGGCGACCTCTGACGGGACTCGACCTAGAAGTGGCCTCGTCACTCCGAGAGAACCCAAATTTGAATTGGAATCCAATTAGAAACATAAAAACCCCCAAGTGTGAGAACATTACTGATCAAACCTTCGAGATTCGGAAGTGTGTTAATGCGTGCGTACCAACAGTGATATAAGGTAAACCGGAGAGATTTTGTTGCGTAAAACTATCGGGAGTTTTGTAGGCTGGAAAATAGCATAAGCCGTACCCGTGTTTACATCACCACTTTATCACCCCCTGTTCCAAATTCAGTAGAGAACCCAGAGAGAGAAAATGGCAATGAAGGCAGTGGAACGCCTTATGAACCCCCAAGAATTCGAGGTCGCAGAGACCAGTAGAGTAGGACAGTGTCCCATATGGGAAGAGGAAATCAGAAAGTACCTCAAAGGGAAAGGATGGCCCCTTTGGAGCGAATTCTGCACGAATGACGAAACAGTATAGGACATACTTGGTGGGAGAACATGTCAGAGATCCACAAGGGCTTAGGGAAAGCTCGCAAGCCGATGGCAATCATGTCCTGCTTGGCACAATTGCGAGGCACAGAGGAGGTCGTTAGGACGCTCCGTAGGGAGATTGAAGAGCGAGACAGAAATAGTGAGGGAGATGTGAGCGAGTTTGAGAAGGAGAATAAGGAGTTAAGAGAACAGTTAGCAGCGAGGGACAGAGAGGTGGATGATGCCAAGAGGGCACACCAGTCTTGTCTCGCCCATTTGAGTAGTTTTCAGACCCAGTATGATAAGGCCTACCAGGACACGCAACGCGCGGTCTTGGTAAGACAAGAAACCGAGCAACAGGTAGAGCAATTGCAGAAACAGTGCAATGATTTAAAAGCAGCTCTATGAGCACTCAACACTTCCACGACGGAACAAAGGCAGAACTCAATAGATCACGCAAAGTGCCGGAAGCAAATTGCAGAATTGCAATCTCTGCTTTCTGTCCAGAATGGGTTTCAAAGTACGTTTGGACCCCAGTTAGACCAGGAAAACGACCCCGATTGGCAGGAGTTAAATGAAACCGCCCACAGATATGGACATGGGACATGTACGCAAGAAGAACCACAGAAAAGGAAAGCGCCCCACTCCCGACTGAACAGGCAGAACATACCCCCATGAGCCCTGTAACCACACACCGCAGGTCCGCTGCAGGAGGAAACACAGATTTCCTACATACAACCCCGTTAACCGTGACCCAATTGCGGGACGCATGTGGAAAAATTACACCCTTCCTTCCCTCATCAGACCCCCACCAGTTTTTCGCTAGAGTTAAACAGCAATGGACTAGCAAAATTTTCCCGACCCGCTTGTCTGGTCCAGTATGTAGATGACTTGCTACTACAGACAGAACAAAGGGAGAGCACATTTCGGTTCTTGCCGAACTCCTAGCACTCCTAAAATAAATTGGATGTAAAGTCAACCCCAAGAAGGCCCAGATTTTGCAGGAAAAGGTGATTTACTTGGGTACAGTAATCACTCATGGTAAATGCGAGATCGAGCAAAAGAGAATTGACTCGATCGTCAAATTGCCCCTTCCCCATAACGTAACAGCCCTCCGGTCATTTCTAGGACTGGTTGGCTACTGCAGAAACCATATGGATGGTTTTACCACAAAAGCAGCGCCCCTATCCGACCTTCTCAAGAAACAGGCACCTTGGGAATGGCTTCCACAGCACACGGATGCCGTGGATGCTTTAAAGAGAGCCCTCAGCACAGCCCCCGCATTACAGGTCCCAGATCCACTTTCCCCATACGCAATTGAAGTAGCAAGCACCGACCGAACCCTTTCGGCCGTACTCCTCCAGGAACGCCATGACCAATTACGCCCCATGGCATACGCCTCATGCATGTTAGACCCTGTCGAGCAAGGATTTTCTGCCTGCGAAAGGCACCCACTCGCAGTTTTTTGGGCAGCGCAGTACTTCGCCTACATTACAGGACTCAACCCCATCACCATTCTCACTGAACACACCCCAACACAGCTATTATTAGACGGTCGACTTAAAGATGGCACAGTCAGCCAAATCCGCGCAGCCCGTTGGACCCTTCTTTTACAGGGACGGGACATTGCAGTTAAAAGAACCAAGACCCACACTTTCCTAGCCGATAATTTGCAATATGCAGGTACCCCACATGAGTGTGAGATCATCACCACAAAACACAACACAGGCCCATTTATACCTAAATCAGCTCCCAGGAAAGCAGGAAATACACCCCAGAGACCCCAGCCCACTTACACGTGCGCACCCCTGAAAATTTATGTGGATGGCTCCTCCACAGTTTTGAACGGAAAGAGAATCACCGGTTGCGGCATTTATGTAGAGGACGCGCAGGGACGCGTCTTAGATGAGATTTCACTAAAGTTGCCAGGGCATCTAGGCTCACAGGCAGCAGAACTGGCAGCCATAGCTTACATTGTAGACCACCCTGACTCGTTTCCGACCCCAGCAGTCATATATTCGGACAGTTTATATGCCTGTAATAGTTTAACAGAATCCCTACTCCTGTGGGAAACTAGAGGATTTGTTTCCGCAGACGGAAAGCCCCTACCCTCAGCCCCATTACTCCGACATATCCTGGAGACAGCTAAAGATAGGAGATACGGTACAATTAAGGTTCGCAGTCATCACCGTTCTTCCCCCCCCCCCCCGGTAACGTTAAAGCAGACGTCCTAGCGAAGGCAGGCTCCAGACATGGTTACTTTTGGAACCCCCCCGAGAGCACCCCAGTACACACGGTTCAGGTCTCACAGACCAAGTTTCAGGATCTAGCAAAGGCCCAGAAGGAAGATGAAAAACTCAGGGAAGTTTTAAAAGGAACCTTCCCAGCCCTGTACGATAAGTTTAAGAACACAATCACCACACATGACGGTGTGATTTTGAAAGAAGGCATTTATGTAGTTCCCAGCCAGGACAGGAACCAGATTATTTGTCAGTTCCATGACAATCATGGACACCAAGGCATTGAACCCACCCTAACCCACCTCAGACCTCTCTGCTGGTGGCCTGGTTTAAAAGCCAATGTTACTCACTACATTGAAAATTGCTTGATCTGTGCCCAGAACAATCCGGACAGATGTGCAAGAAAGGCTCAGCTTAGTCACACCCGCCCTGTTAATGGCCCCTGGACGAATTTGCAGATAGACTACATAGGACCCCTACCCCCCTGCAGAAATGGTTATGAGTATGTGTTGGTGGTCATCGACACCTTCACAAAATGGGTGGAAGATTTTCCATCCAGAACGAATACGGCCAAGACAACAGCTAAAATACTAGCACAGCACATCTTTACAAGATGGGACCTCCCACGCAGTATAGAGTCCGATCAAGGCTCCCATTTTACAGGACGAGTAATGAAAAACATCCTCACAATTTTCAGAATTAGGCAAAAGTTTCACATATCCTAGCACCCTTAGTCAAGCGGCATTGTAGAGAGGATGAACAGAACTCTAAAAGCCACCCTCAGGAAAATGGTACAACAGAACAACAGCACCTGGGATTCAGTTCTCCCATTTGCTTTAATGTTCCTATGAAACACGGTATCCATGTCCACAGGATACATCCCCCACACTCTCATGACCGGACGCCCCATGAAAGGGACAGAGTATTTATTAGGACTGGATTTGGCCAGCCCCGCAGTCACCGCCCTCACGCACGAAAATGCTGTACAACAGCTTATTGAAAATATAAAGGCAGCCCAGCTCGCAGCAGCTGTGAGACTTGGGACCAGGAGGAAACAAAGCAAAGCTTGTTTTGACAAAAAGGTACACGCCACCGAGTTTGTCGTAGGGCAGCAAGTGATGCTTTCCCTATACATCCCCAGTTCATTCCTTTCCCCCAAATTTTCTGGACCGTACTCCTTTTCGGACAAAGTAAGCCCCTCGGTATACAAGATCACATATCCCAATGGCAAGTCTGCATGGTTTCACATAAACCAGCTCAAGGCTTATGGCTCGCAGAACAACCATTCACACCACATCTTGCTCGCGGCAGCAGACGAGCACGCCCCGCCCACAGATGATGTATTCCTACCCTCCCCCAGCCAGTCCAGCCCGTCCTCAGACACATCTTCAACTCCACCCCCAGAGGCACGGCTCCGCCTCCCCCTTCCTTCAACCAGCAGTGCCAGCGACAGTGATAGCGACAGCAATGACGACAGCCACAGCACACCACGTTATGATTATACCCCTGTACCAGGCCCCACTCCCAGCGAATCCGAGCATGATTCCAGTGACCCCTTCAAAATCATGTACATCAAAGCCCCTGACCCAGACCCACCACCCGATGATTACGGATTACAACCTAGCAGCTCCAAATTCGACACACGATTCTGGCACCGCGACAGTTCATTCAGGCTCATCCGGAATGATGAGATGGACCCCAATTCACCCCAAGCAGCTTTAGCCAAACTACTCCAGTCAAGAGTATGGCAGGCAGGAGAAGATGATGACATAGAGTGTGACTCCCACCAAACGAATCCCTTTGCGACCCTGTTCGCTACTGAGCAATGAGGTGTCCACATGATGGTAAAAAGGAACCGATGGAGAGATACGGTGTCCTTTCTGATTGAACCTGCACCATGTTTGTTGTATGTTTGTTCGTTTAATGTACATGTTAAATGTTGTTTGTGAATTTGAACATTTTTCATGGCCCCACGCCACCACCCTTTTGACGCCCAATGGCTGTTAATGGAACAAGTTTGTCAACAGACAACCGTTCAGAGGAACTAGTTTGTCGACAGACACCACTCATAACTACTCTTCTGATTCAATCACGAGAGGCAGCCCCCACAACGACCACATTCTTACCTGTTCTTGCCAGACGCTCAGGCAGTGGAGAAACGACACTGGTCCCCGCCCTGCCTGACGACCCCCCTCTGGACAGCTACGCTCGGGTAGAGCACAAACGGCACTGATCACCGTCCTACCTGAGGATTCCAACCATTTCTTACCCGCCGCGGCCCATACGCACCCCATTTTGGCTCGTAACGTTCAAAATTCTTTTGTTTGTTTCTGGTGACCCTTAGGTTGCTTCCGTATGCTATTTACATCCTCAAACACTAGGATGGTAGATGGCACAGGCTGCGAGACAGCTCGCACTGTGTCAGTATTTTTCTCGGATATCTTGTCCAAAGATTAGTTTCGTTTTTTAAATGAGGGAGTCACAGATGGTGACCAATCATAATGGGTAATTGGCAACAAAGGACAAACAGACAGACATACGAGGTCTTAAGCAAGATAATAACAGATATTATGCTTGTGTCCATAGAACTCCGGAACCTCAGGGACCCCAGAGGAAGAAAAAGAAGACAGAAAGACGGAAAGATGAAGACAACCTTCATGTTCACCTGGATCTTAGCGGATCCCTTCAGTTGCGCGCGGACACTACCCCCCTGACCCCTACCACACAGGCCATGAATGATTCCCAGCCCTACCATACACTGTACCCCGAGATAGTTAACCCCGAGATAGTTACCGACACCCCGACCTGGTGTGACAAGTTTAAAACCTGGTATTCACTATCGTACATAGTAGAATCACTCTTAGTACTGGCGATACCCTGCAGTATCGTGCAGACAATTAGATTCAGAAAATTGCAAAGGAGAACCTACCGCTCTCGCACCCCGGTATAGACGTTTAGGTCCCCTTTTTTCAGACTACACCAACCCCTTGAGTGAATTAAAGTGCATCTGTTTTTCTTTGTGTGTGTTTTGTTCAATAAAGAAATGTAAACCTCTGTGCTTGACTGCCAAGCCACAGAAACTTGTGTTGCTGCTATTTGTACATTTAAAGTGTTGTAGATTATTTTTGATTGTTTGAGTGAGGATAGTTTATTGAGGATAGTTAGAGGTTCCAGTTTTTTAAATTTTGTAATGCATGCCTGAATGTCATAGCGCCCCGTAGAGTTTTATACTGATGTATGTAAGTAAAATGATTTCAGGTAAAAATTGCGTTTCATAGGACAGGGCAGTGTAGAGCCCATGAAGTGCTTATGGGTGCCCCGCTTGGTCAGAGAACGAAGACGACGCGGTAATGTGATCCTTCACGCTTCGTGTTGAGGATCACAAGAAGGGAGTGTAGCCATCTGGGATGGCCACTTCCCGATTACAAAATAGACACTTTGCAAAGATTGCAGGGAAAATGGACAATACTGAGAAAACAAGCAGGTTCAGGGTTTGTCTGCATATTGGAGACGCAGCTCCCAGACAGGACCAAAACTGCAAACCCATTGGCATACTAATGGCCCATCTCCGGGGACAAAAGAGTAACATTTGAGTAACCAATACTAAGGCAGACACCCCGGCGCCAGAGGAGACCCGAACAAAGCAGGCCAACGGCCACCTAGGACACGCCCAGCCATCAGGGCACCCATCCTTTTATTGGAGGAAATCAATAGGACCGATTAAGAAACGGCCCAATTAATTGGGGCCAAGTTCAAGACCTGCCCAAAAGGGTGTGAAGCCCCTTTGGGTATAAGGAGGATCCCCCAAGAGAGAATTGTTCTCTTGGCTCCGGCTCTCACCGAGGAGAGACCTGCCCAACAGCTGCACCAGAACAAGTAAGTCCAAGGTCAACGCACGCTACCAGACAGACAAACTTAGCTGTTCCCCTTCACCACTTCGACCCCAGCAGCCTCAGAACCGAACAACGGCCATTGTTCCTCTGACTGAGTGGGCGCCCAAAGCTAAGTATAGGCTTTAGCAGTAGTGATAGTTTAGTCTGTAGTATTTGTGCATGAGTATATTTAACTGTGTGTGTAAATAAATAAGCATTTGACTTTGAACTAACTAACTGGTGTATCGAGTCTTTGATCGGTTTGAACATTGTGGCGGTATCGAAAGATACCTGGCGACTCTAGAGCAAAACGGAATTAGAATTAAGGAAGGCGACCATATTGACCGCCATATTCAGAGCCAAATAAAGAGAACAACAATTAGCAACAGGTGTTAGCTATGTGGAGAGGCTGAATAGACTCAGGCTGTTTTCATTAGAAAGACGGAGGTTGAGGGGTGACCAGATAGAGGTCTACAAGATTATGAGGGGCATGGATAGAGTGGATGGGCAGGCACCTAACAAGCACTTCTGTGGGAGGAAACCAGCGTACCCAGAGGAAATCCACGCAGAAACAGGGAGAACATGCAGACTTCACACAGAAAGTGACCCAAGATGGGAATCGAACCCGGGTTCCTGGCACAACAGTGCTAACCACTGTGCTACCATGCCACATTGCTCCATGGTTATGCTTGGCAAGATGCTGTAGTGGGTTCCCATTGCTTTCTGTAGGTTATGGCTGATCAGGATACTCTCAATCCCCCAGGGTGGAGGGGTCAGTCACCAGAGGGCATAGGTTTGAGGTCCGTGGGGCAAAGTTTAGAGGAGATGTGCGAGGCAGGTTCTTTAGATAGGTCCAAATGTGTAACTGCAGAGGGTGGTGAGTGCCTGGAATGCATTGCCAGGGGAGGTTGTGGAAGCATTAACAGCGTTCAAAAGACATCTTGACAAACACATGAATAGGATGGGTATAGAGGGATACGGCACAAGGTAGTGCTGAGGGTTTTGGCAAAGGTTGGTATCTTGACCGGCACAGGCTTGGAGGGTCGAAGGGCCTGTTTCTGTGCTGTATTATTCTTTGTTCTATTCATACCTATTTTGTAATTCCGTGAACTATGGTCAAGCTAGCTTGTTAAGTTTAGATGAACACTGCTCACGAGAACACACCTGAGGTGATTTTGTCATGGTCCATTCTTGGTGTTGAGACTCGCTAGATGGGAGTGATGTGTTAGAGATGGAGCTATACACTATTCAGAAAATATACAGCCAACCCTCTCAACCAGCAATACACAAAGCAGAAAGTGGGCCAACCATTAAATTAACTCCCTTATTGCTCAGCATTGGGTTTTATCACATTAGTCTGATGGCTGAAAGAGTTTATCAGACTGCATTCTTCCTGTTTGGTATTTAATGGAATAATAACACATACATTTTTCCTCCACTCCCTAACTTGAGAAATATGTTGGCAATAGAAACAGGGGGTCTCAGCCTGCAGAATTTGAACCACTGCTAAACTCCGAAAAGGGGAATCATGGCCAGAAAGAAAAATCCAAATCTCGGTGCACTCCTGTTATAGAACACCAAATAATTCACAGCTGAACCACCTTATCTCAATTCTTCATGCCCTGACCCGAGCACATGGGAGGTAGTCCACACAATTTCCTCCTTCCCAGATCTCGCTAAGATGCAAGAGTGAAGATATTACTGGACCACCCCGTGACACCACATTCCCACGCATAATCATTCTTTGAACATTAGGTTATACTGGCCTGTTAGAATCTGATAATAACTGTTGCCTTCATTTGCCTAGGTAACTTAGATGAAAGGCTTTCTATCCTTGAGTGTTGACAATTTTTCATAATTGCAATGTAGAACAGAACAGAACAGCTCCCCCCCCCCCCCCCCCCCGCCCCAAAGACGTTTCTGAAAAAGACTGTACAGTGACACCATACTGATACTAAGTCTATCCATGTATCCTGAACAGAGAATCAATTGATCGGATTACACAGAATACCATGCTCCGAATTTAGGAATGATAAAACAGATTTTTTTCCAAAGTTCTAAATCAGCTTCACTTTCACCCACAACCTGTTTTCATAATGCAGACACAATAGTCTTTACTGAGCAACTTAAAGAGTAAGGTTCGATGCAGCATCAAACAAAGATGCTCGTCTTCCCACCAAGCCCGTAGGTATAGCAACAACGAGTTACTCAGAAATTCTCTGCTTCCCCTGTAGCAGATCCTTTCATACGGAGGCCCAGTGGGCTTTTCCATAACAATTCAAGTAACAAGTCTCCATTATTAGCTCTGTCTGTATTTTCACAGGTCACAATGACATCTGTCTATACTCAACATCTTATATTCTTCTTCTATCAAAAACATTTAGAAGGCGCATATTTCAGAAGGCTATTTCCGGACCAGCTGCCTTACATAGCTTTGAATTCTTTTGCTATCACAGTTGTTACTGCTGTATTTCAAATTATTCATTTACTTAAGGCTCAAAGGTAAATGAAAAAGTGGTAAAAGGATGGATGATAATAGGTTACGATCTGGGGCAGACAAGCGTTTACTGAGTGTCCCTGTGAATGGTTCGAATGTATTTTGTTTTGCCCGCTCCACTTATTCATGAGAATCCTGGACCCTTTCGAGGAAGCTCATCTGCCCCAGGTAATGACTCAGGGTGGTCCAGTTTGGACGGGTGGAATTGAATCCAGCCTAGCGTGGAGGGATAACATGGTGGCCGGGCCCGCTTCATTGGAGGGTAAGGTGCTCATCAGTCCTCTGGTGGTGGGAAAGCCTCCCGCAATTAATTTGGAGGTGGGAGAGAAACTCGCCTGCTCCTGGCAGGATGCCACTTAAGCTTCATCAGTCGGCCAAATGACACCGATTATCCCAGAGCCCGGTGGAACTCAGCAGGCATCAAATGGGACTTGCACAGCTCTCCCATGTCGTTTGCCATTGGGTTAGCCCACGGTCTCCCCGGGTGGGAATTCCCTCACTGGCAGACACTCTGCGCCTGATCAAGGGACACGGCATTGGGAATGAGGGCTGCTGAAAGCCACACCCCTGTCCATGCTTCCATTCGCTCTGCTCCTCACCCCCAACCCATGATCCCCCTTCGCTCAACCCCAACTTGCCCTCACTCACCTAAGTCCAGAGATCCAGTGAGGATCTCTGATGTGTCATAATATGCACTCATGCACCTAATGAGGTAAAGACAGGCAATGACAGACACCCAGGTTAGCCAATCAACACACAGGACAGAACACAACCAATCACCAGACAAAACACTACAGGGGGGCTTGCTACTATAAAACACACGAGGCATCAGCACTCCGCCTCTTTCCACTGGTGACAACTGTAGTGACAGTCAGGGTGTATATATCACTTAGCACCTTCTACACGTGGCTCAGAGCTAGTCTGGTCTAATTAGTTAGAGTTAGCACACTTAGATTAGTAGAGTGTCAACCCACAGCAAGCTGTGTGCATTGTTACAGAAGTTCAATAAATCGTATTGAACGAACGTCTAAGTTTGGTGTCTGCTTTACAGTACAACTGCATCCAGTTGCAGTCCCTGTTACCCCAGGGTGAATAACACGACATGATGAAGTCCCAGCAACAGTACCTGCAGCAAAAACAGAAAATGCTGGACAATCTCAGCAGGTCTAACAACATCTGTGGAGAGAGAAGGGAGCTAATGTTTTCAGTGTCGATCTATCTAATTTGCATTTGATTACTGCCAGTATTGCTGCAGTTACACATTTAGACCTATCTAACAGTCAAAGTTAGAGAGAACTGGAAATAGGATATGATTTATACTGTTGTAGGGGGTTGGGAGGACATGGAATAGTGGGGCTGGATAGAGGACAGCAATCGGTGGAAATTGACAAAGATGTTGTGGACAAAAAGACAAAGGGAACGTAAATAGTGGGGATCATCACTAAGAAGGGTGCTGTTTGTGGCATATTAAGCGATGAGAATGTATTAATGGCAGGACAACGGTAAGCAGTATGTCAAAGGACAAGTTGGAACAGGGAGCAGGTAACCCAAGTGGGGTGGGGGGGGGTGGGGTGAGGGGAAGGGAGACAACGGTGAGGAAAAAAATGAATCGATGGAAGAAATGAAAACAAACGGAATGACGTACAAATGGGGTGAAGGTGGAGGAGAGAGTTCATAGTTTGAAGTTGTTCAAATGCCCAAATAGTAACAGGATGGTAGGGCAGGCAATAAGCAAAGAAATAACGATGCATGTAGAAATGGTACAGCGGTTATCATGGGAGATTTTAATCTGCATGTCGATTGGTTTAACCAGGTTGGTAAAGGCAGCCTTGAGGAGGAGTTTATAGAATGTGTCCGGGATAATTTCCTGTAACAGTATGTAATGGAACCTGCAAGGGAACAAGCGGTCCTAGATCTGGTCCTGTGTAATGAGGCAGGATTGATTAATTATCTCATAGTTCGGGATCCTCTTGGAAGGAGCGACCACAATATGGTGGAATTTAAAATACAGTTGGAGGATGACAAGGTAAAATCAAACACTAGTGTTTTGTGCTTAAACAAAGGCGATTACAATGGGATGAGAGAAGAACTAGCTAAGGGAGACTGGGAGCAAAGACTTCATGGTGAAGCAGTTGAGGAACAGTGGAGAACCTTCCGAGCGATCTTTCACAGTGTTCAGGAAAGGTTCATACCAACAAAAAAGAAAGACGGTAGAAAGGGGAAAAATCGACCGTGGATATCTAAGGAGGTGAGGGAGAGTATCAAATTGAAGGAAAAAACATACAAAGTGGCAAAAATTAGTGAGAGACTAGAGGACTGGGAAGTCTTTAGGGGACAACAGAAAGCTACTAACAAAGCTATAAAGAAGAGTAAGGTAGACTATGAAAGTAAACTTGCTCAGAACATAAAAGCAGATAGTAAAAGCTTCTACAAATATATAAGACAAAAAAGAGTGGCTAAGGTAAATATTGGTCCTTTGGAAGATGAGAAGGGAGATTTAATAATAGGAGACGGGGAAATGGCTGAGGAGCTGAACAGGTTTTTTGGGTCAGTCTTCACATGGAAGACACAAATAACATGCCAGTGACTGATGGAAATAAAGATATGATAGGTGAAGACCTTGAGATGATTGTAATCACTAAGGAGGCAGTATTGGGAAAGCTAATGGGGCTAAAGGTAGACAGGTCTCCTGGCCCTGATGGGATGCATCCCAGAGTGTTAAAAGAGATGGCTAGGGAAATTGTAAACGCAGTAGTGACAATTTATCAAAATTCACTAGACTCTGGAGTGGTCCCAGAGGATTGGAAAGTAGCAAACGTGACACCACTGTTTAAAAAAGGAGGTCGGCAGAAAGCGGGTAATTATAGGCCGGTAAGCTTAACTTCGATTGTAGGGAAAATGCTGGAATCTATCATTAAGGAGGAAATAGCGGGGCACCTGGAGGGAAATTGTCCCATTGGGCAGACGCAGCATGGGTTCATAACGGGTAGGTCGTGTCTGACTAATTTGGTAGAATTGTTTGAGGACGTTACCAGAGCAGTAGATAACGGGGAGCCAATGGATGTGGTATATCTGGATTTCCAGAAAGCTTTTGACAAGGTGCCACACAAAAGGTTGCTGCATAAACTAAAGATAAATGGCATTGAGGGTAAAGTGGTAGCATGGGTAGAGGATTGGTTAACTAACAGAAAGCAGAGAGTGGGGATAAATGGGTGTTTCTCTGGTTGGCAACCTGTAACTAGTGGGGTCCCTCAAGGATCAGTGTTGGGCCCGCAGTTGTTCACAATTTACATAGACGATTTGGAGTTGGGGACCAAGTGCAATGTGGCAAAGTTTGCAGACGACACTAAGATGAGTGGTAAAGCAAAAAGTGCAGAGGATACCGGAAGTCTGCAGAAGGATTTGGATAGGTTAGGTGAATGGGCTAGGGTCTGGCAGATGGAATTCAATGCTGCCAAGTGTGAGGCTATCCATTTTGGGAGGAATAACAGCAGAATGGATTATTATTTAAACGGTAAGATGTTAAAACATGCTGCTGTGCAGAGGGACCTGGGTGTGCTGGTGCACGAGTCGCAAAAAGTTGGTGTGCAGGTGCAACAGGTGATTAAGAAGGCTAATCGAGTTTTGTCTTTCATTGCTAGAGGGATGGAGTTCAAGACTAGGGAGGTTATGCTGCAATTGTCTAAGGTGTTGGTGAGGCCACATCTGGAGTATTGTGTTCAGTTTTGGTCTCCTTACCTGAGAAAGGACATATTGGCACTGGAGGAAGTGCAGAGGAGATTCACTAGGTTGATCCCAGAGTTGAGGGGATTAGATTATGACGAGAGGTTGAGTAGACTGGGACTGTACTCATTGGAGTTTAGAAGGATGCGGGGGGATCTTATTGAAACATATTAAATTATGAAGGGAATAGATAGGACAGATGCGGGCAGGTTGTTTCCACTGGTCGGGGAAAGCAGAACTAGGGGGCATAGCCTCAAAATAAGGGGAAGTAGATTTAGGACCGAGTTTAGGAGGAACTTCTTCACCCAAAGGGTTGTGAATCTCTGGAATTCCTTGCCCAGTGAAGCAGTTGAGGCTCCTTCTTTAAACGTTTTTAAGAAAATGATAGATACCTTTCTAAAGAATAAAGGGATTCGGGGATATGGTGTACGGGCCGGAGAGTGGAGCTGAGTCCACAAAGATCAGCCATGATCTCATTGAATGGTGGAGCAGGCTCGAGGGGCCAGATGGCCTACTCCTGTTCCTAGTTCTTATGTTCTTATGTTCTTATGTAATTCAATGTTAAGTCTGGAAGGCTGTAACGTGAACGTGCCTAATCGGAAGATGAGGTGCTGTTTCTCCAGTTTCCGTTGGATTCACTGCGACATTGCAGTAGTCCAAGGGTGGACATGCGGACGTGAGAGCAGGACGGTGAGCACCGGCAGCAGCCATTCCTCACTGTGGCACTACTGCACATGGAGAGTTGTCAGCTCTGATTGGCTGACACCTTTCAATGGGTAGGGTTTCTGTTGCCACAACCCTATATTGTGGACAAAGGCCGATACTGCCCAGTTAAGTGCCTGAGGAGACATTTAATTCAATGGGACCTCCCCCAGTGAAGTGACACGCACTCCCCACTGGTTCGCCAACTAGTGGGTGGGACCCACATCCAGAAGACTAAATTCCGGCTGATGTATTATTAGCTACCTGTTGCAGTGCACTCACTATAATATATCAAAAAATGTGTAACTGTAGCAATATTGGCAGTAATCAAATGCAAATTAGATAGATTCCTTATTAAAAAAATATTTTAAGATACAATATTGAGGCTGGCAGCACAGTGGGTAGCACTGCTGCCTCACAGCACCAAGGACCCGATGTTGTATCTGTCCAATTCAGATACTTCAACCAGCTCCTTAATTAAAGTTTACCCAGGTGTCTTTACTTATGAGTAGAACAAAGTACAGACACAGATATAATGCAACAGACTTTATTAAATATATTACATATAGTTAACCTATAAACCCATAAATTACCCACTACTATACAAGAAACATCCAGGGTTCATCTATACTGCCCGGTTTGGGAAGCTGCAGATCCGATCCCTGAGTCCCTCTGGTTCCTCTTTGTAAAGGTGATTCTCGCTGGCTGTTGCTTGCTTGTTTCCTTCTGGACTGGTCAAGGTCACCTCACTCACCGAGTCTTCTACTTCCAGTCTTTTGCTTCAAGTCTTTTTGCCAGTCTTTGCTCCCTAGATGTCTGGAATGCATATTTTTATCCCCCTGTCGCCACATACTTCCTTTCTCCACATGCTCCTGGCCTTCGGCCAATGGAGTCTCAGGAGGCAAGGTCTCAGTGCCCAATGGTCTGGTTGATGACCTGATGACAGGGCACCTGAGTCCGCCCTGGGAGGAGCGATGACTGCTTGATGGGTTATCAGGAACTGTGGACCGAAAGCTTGGTGGGTGGGAGAACTTAACTTGACGTGAGGCCACAAATCCCAACGACGGGATGAACTTTAGGAATTCATTTGTTGGGTCGAGCCTTCAGACGAACAATGTCAGGAAGCCCTTTTGCGTCATGCAAGATCGCTAAAAGGCCATCCCACCAGAACTAAGTTCCCGTGATAAAAGAGAAAGTTCACATTTACGATTGTTTATACGTAATGTGCACCTGGCAAGCTTGATTTCCTCCAGTGGGTGTTTTCGCCTTTTTTTCTCATGGGATGTGGGCACCGCTGGCTAGACCAGCATTTATTAGTCTATTAGTCTTGAGAAAGTGCTGGTGAGCCACCATCTTGAACCACTGCAATCCATGTGGTATGGGTACACCAGCAGTATGGTTAGGGAGGGATTTCCAGGATTTTGACCCAGTGACAACGAATGGGTGACAATATAGCTCCAAGTCAGGATAGCGT
Organism: Scyliorhinus torazame; assembly: GCF_047496885.1. NCBI lineage: Eukaryota > Metazoa > Chordata > Chondrichthyes > Carcharhiniformes > Scyliorhinidae > Scyliorhinus > Scyliorhinus torazame. The sequence goes on from NC_092712.1 coordinate 75,044,231, forward strand.
GTGACGTGGAGGGCAGCTTGTAGGTGGTGCTGGTGGTTTTCCCATGCATCTGCTGCCCTTGTCTTTCTAGGTAGTGCACCTTGTAAATGTTAAACACTGCTGCCACTGTGCACTGGGAAATTTCAAGCTTCTAGAGGTTATTGGTGCTGTACCAGAGGCAAGTGGAGAGTATTCCATCACACTCCTGACTTGTTCCTTGTCGATGGTGGACTGGCTTTGGGGAGTCAGGAGGTGAGTTATGCGCCACAGAATTCCCAGACTCTGGCCTGTCCATGTAGCCACAATATTTATACAGCTGGTTAAGTTAAGTTTCTGTTCAATGGTAACACTCAGGGGGCGAAATTCTCCCCAAACGGCGCGATGTCCGCCGACTGGTGCCCAAAACGGCGCCAATCAGACGGGCATCGTGCCGCCCCAAAGGTGCGGAATGCTCCGCATCTTTGGGGGCCGAGCCCCAACATTGAGGGGCTAGGCCGGCGGCGGAGGGATTTCCGCCCCGCCAGCTGGCGGAAACGGCGTTTGTTGCCCCGCCAGCTGGCGTGGAAATGACATGTCGTGGCGGCGCATGCGCGGGAGAGTCAGCGGCCGCTGACAGTTTCCCGCGCATGCGCAGTGGGGAGAGTCTCTTCCGCCTCCGCCATGGTGGAGACCGTTGCGGAGGCGGAAAGGAAAGAGTGCCCCACGGCACAGGCCCGCCCGCGGATCGGTGGGCCCCAATCGCGGGCCAGGCCACCGTGGGGGCACCCCCCGGGGTCAGATTGCCCCCCGCCCCCCCCAGGACCCCGGAGCCCGCCCACGCCGCCTTGTCCAGCCGGTAAATAGGTACTCTAATTTACGCCGGCGGGACAGGCAATTTCTCGGCGGGACTTCGGCCCATCCGGGCCGGAGAATCGAGCGGGGGGATCTGCCAACCGGCGCGGCCCGATTCCCGACCCCGCCGAATATCCGGTACCGGAGACTTCAGCAACCGGCGGGGGCGGGATTCCGCTGGGGGGTCGGAGAATGATGCCCAGTATGTTGATTTAGGGGAATTTGGCGATGGTAATACCATTGAATGTCAAGGGGCAATGGTTAGATTCTCTCTTGTCGGAGATGGTCACTGCCTGGCACTTCTGTGGTGTGAATGTTACTTGCCACTTGTCAGCCCAAGCTGAACATTGTCCTGCTCTTGCTACATGTGGACATAAACTGACTCAGTATCTGAGGAGTTGCGAATGGTGCTTCTTCTTTTGTGTTAGGTATGACTCTAACCAGTGGAGAGTTTTCCTCGATTCCCATTGACTCCAATTTTGTTCGGACGTTTTGAGGATGCTCAATGTTTGGATTCAGATCGGGGGCTGGTAGACCAAGCTGCACAAAGACTGGACCCAGGAATCAGGCTAAGCGTTGAAAGGGTGGGGTAGGGTGGATAGGGGGCTGCTCAGGAGAGGCAGGCTAAGGGAGGGAAGGGAGCGAAGGAAGGAAGATAGACTGTTCGGGATGGGGATCAAGAGAATGTGAGGGTGCAGGGACGTGGGTTGGAGGGAAGGGCCATTCTTGTTAGGTCTGAAGGTCCTGTGGTCAGGTGGGAAGGGAGTCTTCCGGGCAGGGATGGTGGTAGAGAGATTTCCTGGATGATGCAGGCAGTACTGTCGATGGTCGGGTCCTGGGGGATGAACTAAGAGCATTGGGCAGAGGAGGAAATCACAGTGAGAGCGGAAAGTGGGATGCTTTAGGGTGGCAAGTCCAGGGTGACAGTCGAGTAGGTGAAGGTTTCATGGGGGAGGTGTCACACAAATGGACAAAACATGTGGCTCGGATAATGGTAGGGGGTCAGGGTCAGGGTAGGGACATGAAGTTGGTAACGGCTGGAGGCTCAAAAAGGAGAGAAGGTGTGTGCAGGTGGATGGTAATAGGTGCATGACTAATTGGTGAGGTTCAAGGATGATGGGAGAGAGGAACGGTTATATTGGGTGAGTCAAGGGTGATAGGGGAAGTCTTTTGGGAGACGGGGGAGGTAGAAGGTGTGGAACGAGTCTCTATTGTTACGTGCATCATTTTGGGATTCTCACTTCTATAATGCAGTCGCTGTAAAACTGTGACACCTCAAAGTGGGAGGAGGGTCTTTTCAGATGGGTGGAGTTCAAGGTCAACACAATTGGCCAACTAACGGGACACCCTATCATGGGGCACCTGGATGATAACCATGTGCAGTTGCATTCTCTCTATGGTGAAGCCCACACAGCAGCATGTTTGCTCCCTGACTCATGAGTCTCGTAACACCGAGGCCCAAGCAAGGTGTGGATCTGCCGTTCATGCTGTGTTATTTGCCATTTCCTCTGTCTGATGCAGAGATGAAAGGAGGGAGGATGTGGATGCCTCCGAGGGGCACAGCTGGTGGACAGCCAGCAAACTCTCGACTCCAAACTTCTATCCTTCCGTGTGAATGGTCATGGATGTCAAGGGCTCATATCATAAGTCTTTTTATGTTGCCAAGGCAATGACCTCTCTACAGAGTCTTGAAGATAATGGAGGCATGCTGAATAGTGACTGATGGAGGGTTTTTGTAAATGGCTGTCATCACCCTAGTCAAACAGCAATGTCTCCATGTATTGTTATGTCTGAATAGGAGAATTATCCATCTCTGATCCTCCAGGATGCCCTTCACATTGATGGGGTGGGGATACTATGTCTAGATAGAAACCAGGCACAGGGCTTCACGCTGGCTTGTTGGCCCTGAGATGGAGGCAAATCTGCAAATAATATACTCACTTGGTTGCAATCACTGGATTGATTACTTCAATTTGTTCATAGATAAACTGAGGCCTGGATGATTCAGGGCAGGCATGGTCCTCCTCTTCCCCGACTATCTTGGTGGCCATCTCCTCATAAGGGGTGAGGATTCAAATGTCGGGATTGCTGTCCTGGTCTCATTTAGTGTGGGCATTTTCTCCCCGACTGAAAGAAAGATTGTGACCCAATGGGTATATGAGCAGTTCAGAAGCATGACTGTCTATGGCAGCTGCTGAACCCTCCCCAGTCAATGCATAACAAGTAGGATGTCCTGCAGCTGATAGAACATTGAGAGCATGAAGTGGCTGGCACACATTCAGTGCACACGTCCCATTTGTTGCTGAGTCCTGTAATCCAAACTCCTGTCTGATGTCCCTGTGCACTTGTAACTTAAACTGCCTGATGTCCTTCTGAGTGTCACTTTTCAGCGAGTAGACGGTGCTTTCTACCCTAATGGACCGCAAAACATCATTCATCCTTTTTCTGCACTGCTGGATGTTCTTTGGTGGGCCCCATGAACGCTACCTCTGTTGTGACATCCATAGGGGTGGATCGACTATGAAACTAATGAAGCTTAAGCTTCAGGGCCCCTAATCCCGGAGGGGCCCCAGAAGCGACTTTAGTCCACATTGCTTAAAGATTTGGGGTCTACTGTATGAGAAGGGTTTTTAAAAAAATAATAATATAAATAGTATAGTGTAATTCAATACAAAATAATAGTTAAAATAAAAATTAAAAGGTTATTAAAGTATCATGCTAGCCGTAAACGAAAAAACATTCAAATTAAGGATGTTTCATTCTAAATATATTTAATATAAAATAATTATAAATAATTTAAAACACTATTAACATTTATGAAAGAAAAACAAACAGTAGATGATGTGTCGTAACAAAAAAGAGGAGCTGTTGAGAAGGCAACCACAATGCTAACGTGAATTTTCAACGTGATAGCACTCGTGATAGCGATCTAGACAAGAATTCTTTTCAATAAAGTTTTCATAAGGTACAATATTTTAATTACCCCTACTCAAAAATAAATGTTATATTTAGAAAAGTAAGGTAAGTAATAAAGGTGAAATAGTGTGAAATTAGTCGAAGCCTATTGTTTTTATGAAGAGGTGAACGGAAGGTAAGCTACGACCGCATAGCCTAGGCGAATACTATATTACAAGTATTTATGAAAAAGTAATAAAAGGGTGAATTTGTGTTAAATTACAGGTGTTTATTATGAAAAGTGTTCAAATAATGGTAAAATTGTGTTACATTACCTTAGCCTTTGGGTTTTGGTGGTCAAATAAAAATACTGTGGATCAGCAACTTCAAGAACAGATGAGAAAAACCATACAGTACTATTTTGAAGTACTGAAAAGAGTTGTGGCTGTTATAAAGTTCTTAAGTGAAAGAGGTTTGGCATTTAGAGGTCATGAGGAGAAGTGGGGCTCACCAAATAATGAACTTATTGCAGAGTTCGACCCATTTTTACATGAACATCTCGAGAAATGTAAAAATGAAAAAGTAAATGCTTCTTACCTATCCAAACCCGTATATGAATAATTGATAGAAATCATGGGAAAACATGTGCAAGTTGAAATTGTGAATCAAATCAACAACCTAGAAACCAAATACTACTCTATTATTGTTGACTCTATGCTTGACCTGACACATGTTGACCAGCTGGTAATTGTGGTTGGATACTGCTATAATGGAAAACCCTGTGAGAGATTTTTCACATTTTTACCGATAGAAAGCCATTCATCCATGACCTTGTTCAACAAAATACAACAAGTCCTGGGTGAACATAAGCTTTCACTTGAAAATATCCGTGGTCAGTCCTATGATAATGCATCTAACATGAAGGGCTCGGAGAAAGGGCTGCAAGCACTCTTTAGCTGGCAGATCCCATTGCGAGCTGCAGCGACCACATCTGCAGTAAGTGTTGGCTCCTCGAAGAGCTCCGGCTCAGAGTTGATGAGCTGGAGTCTGAGCTTCAAACACTGAGGCACATCCGAGAGGGGGAGACTTACCTGGACACTGTGTTTCAGGAGGCAGTCACACCTGTCAGAGTAAGTAGTTTAAATCCTGCCAGTGGCCAGGGACAGCAGGGTGTGACTGCAAGTCAGGCAGGTAAAGGGAACCAGCAGTCAGGAACTCAGGAGCCTCAGCCCTTGACCCTGTCCAACAGGTATGAGGCCCTTGCTCCCTGTGTGGATGGCAAACAGGGCTGCAGTAAGGATGAGTCAGCTGACCAAGGCACCATGGTTCAGCAGGCCATTCAAGGGGAGGGAGTAAATAGGCAAGTTGTAGTTGCAGGGGATTCTATTATCAGGGGGATAGATAGTATCCTTTGTGAGCAGGATAAAGAGTCCCGCATGGTATGTTGCCTGCCCGGTGCTAGGGTGCGGGACATCTCTGACCGGCTTGAAAGGATACTGGAGAGGGAGGGGGAGGATCCAGTTGTTGTGGTCCATGTCGGTACCAACAACATAGGCAAGTCTAGAAAAGAGGACCTGTTTAGAGATTATAAAGAGCTAGGATTCAAATTAAAAAACAGGTCCTCAAGGGTCATAATCTCCGGATTACTGCCCGAGCCACGTGCAAATTGACATAGGGAGGCAAGAATAAGGGAAGTTAACACGTGGCTGTAAGAGTGGTGTGGGAAAGAGGGGTTCCTTTTCATGGGACACTGGCATCAGTTTTGGGACGGGGGGACCTATACCGTTGGGATGGTCTCCACCTGAACCGAGCTGGGACCAGTGTTCTGGCGAAAAGAGTAAATAGGGTGGTCAATAGGACTTTAAACAAGAGATTGGGGGGGAAGGGAAAGTCAGGGAACCAAGAGGTGAAGTAATCAGTGGGAAGCGTAGCTGCTTAGGAATACAAAAATGCACGAAAAGACAGAACTCAGGAGAGGTTACAATAGTCCCCATCCCACAAAATATGACACAGTGTATGGAAAGGCTCAGTAAACCAAGGTCCACCACACTAAGAAAACAAAAAGGGACGGTCAATGGAGAATTAAAGGTGCTATATTTAAATGCGCGCCTTGTACGGAACAAGGTAGATGTACTTGTGGCCCAGATTGTGACAGGCAGGTATGATGTGGTAGGCATCACAGAGACGTGGTTGCAGGGGTTCAGGACTGGCATTTAAACATCCAGGGATTCTCAACCTATCGAAAAGACAGAGAGGTGGGCAGAGGGGGTGGGGTTGCCTTGTTAATTAGGAATGAAATTAAATCAATAGCACTAAACGGCATAGGGTCAGATGATGTGGAGTCTGTGTGGGTAGAGTTGAGGAACCACAAAGGCAAAAAAACCATAATGGGAGTTATGTACAGGCCTCCTAACAGTGGTCAGGACCAGGGGCACAAAATGCACCACGAAATAGAAAGTGCATGTCAGAAAGGCAAGGTCACAGTGATCATGGGGGACTTCAATATGCAGGTGGAGTGGGTAAATAATGCTGCCAGTGGACCCAAGGAAAGGGAATTCATTGAATGTTTACAGGAGGGCTTTTTGGAACAGCTTGTGATGGAGCCCACGAGGGGCCAGGCCATTCTGGACTTAGTGTTATGTAATGAGCCAGACTTGATTAAAGATCTTAAAGTAAGGGAGCACTTAGGAGGCAGTGATCATAACATGGTAGAATTCAATCTCCAATTTGAAAGAAAGAAGGTAGAATCAGATGTAAAGGTGTTACAGTTAAATAAAGGTAACTACAGGGGCATGAGGGAGGAACTGACGAAAATCGACTGGGAGCAGAGCCTAGTGGGAAAGACAGTAGAACAGCAATGGCAGGAGTTTCTGGGAGTAATTGAGGACACAGTACAGAGGTTCATCCCAAAGAAAAGAAAGGTTATCAGAGGGGGGATTAGGCAGCCATGGCTGACAAAGGAAGTTAGGGAATGCATCAAAGCAAAAGAGAAAGCCTATAATGTGACAAAGAGTAGTGGGAAGTCAGAAGATTGGGAAGGCTACAAAAACAAACAGAGGATAACAAAGAGAGAAATAAGGAAAGAGAGGATCAATTATGAAGGTAGGCTAGCCAGTAACATTAGGAATGATAGTAAAAGTGTCTTTAAATACATTAAAAACAAACGGGAGGCAAAAGTAGACATTGGGCCGCTCCAAAATGACACTGGTAATCTAGTGATGGGAGACAAGGAAATAGCTGAGGAACTAAATAAGTACTTTGCGTCAGTCTTCACAGTAGAAGACATGAGTAATATCCCAACAATTCAGGAGAGTCAGGGGGCAGAGTTAAATATGGTAACCATCACAAAGGAGAAAGTGCTAGAGAAACTAAGAGGTCTAAAAATTGATAAATCTCCGGGCCCAGATGGGCTACATCCTAGAGTTCTAAAGGAGATAGCTGAAGAAATAGTGGAGGCGTTAGTTATGATCTTTCAAAAGTCACTGGAGTCAGGGAAAGTCCCAGAGGATTGGAAAATCGCTGTTGTAACCCCCCTGTTCAAGAAGGGAACGAGGAAAAAGATGGAAAATTATAGGCCAATTAGCCTAACCTCGGTTGTTGGCAAGATTCTAGAATCCATTGTTATGGATGAGATTTCTAAATTCTTGGAAGTGCAGGGTCGGATTAGGACAAGTCAGCATGGATTTAGTAAGGGGAGGTCGTGCCTGACAAACCTGTTAGAGTTCTTTGAAGAGATAACAAATAGGTTAGACCAAGGAGAGCCAATGGATGTTATCTATCTTGACTTCCAAAAGGCCTTTGATAAGGTGCCTCACGGGAGACTGCTGAGTAAAATAAGGGCCCATGGCATTCGAGGCAAGGTACTAACATGGATTGACGATTGGCTGTCAGGCAGAAGGCAGAGAGTTGGGATAAAAGGTTATTTTTCGGAATGGCAACCGGTGACGAGTGGTGTCCCGCAGGGTTCAGTGTTGGGGCCACAGCTGTTCTCTTTATATATTAACGATCTAGATGACGGGACTGGGGGTATTCTGGCTAAGTTTGCCGATGATACAAAGATAGGTGGAGGAGCGGGTAGTATGGAGGAGGTGGGGAGGCTGCAGAAAGATTTAGACAGTTTAGGAGAGTGGTCCAAGAAATGTCTGATGAAATTCAACGTGGGCAAGTGCGAGGTCTTGCACTTTGGAAAAAAGAATAGAGGCATGGACTATTTTTTAAACGGTGACAAAATTCATGATGCTGAAGTGCAAAGGGACTTGGGAGTCCTAGTCCAGTATTCTCTAAAGGTAAACTTGCAGGTTGAGTCCGTAATTAAGAAAGCAAATGCAATGTTGTCATTTATCTCAAGAGCCTTGGAATATAAAAGCAGGGATGTACTTCTGAAGCTTTATAAAGCATTAGTTAGGCCCCATTTAGAATACTGTGCGCAATTTTGGGCCTCACACCTCAGGAAGGACATACAGACACTGGAGCGGGTCCAGCGGAGATTCACACGGATGATCCCAGGAATGGTAGGCCTAACATACGATGAACGTCTGAGGATCCTGGAATTATATTCATTGGAGTTTAGGAGGTTGAGGGGCGATCTAATAGAAACTTACAAAATAATGAATGGCTTAGATAGGGTGGACGTAGGGAAGTTGTTTCCATTAGCAGGGGAGACTAGGACCCGGGGGCACAGCCTTAGAATAAAAGGGAGTCACTTTTGAACAGAGATGAGGAGAAATTTCTTCAGCCAGAGAGTGGTGGGTCTGTGGAATTCATTGCCACAGAGGGCGGTGGAGGCCGGGACGTTGAGTGTCTTTAAGACAGAAGTTGATAAATTCTTGATTTCTCGAGGAATTAAGGGCGATGGAGAGAGAGCGGGTAAATGGAGTTGAAATCAGCCATGATTGAATGGTGGAGTGGACTCGATGGGCCGAATGGCCTTACTTCCGCTCCTATGTCTTATGGTCTTATAGGTACGCAGACTATGTACCATGTGTAGCCCATTCACTTAACCTTGTTGGAGAAAAGGCAGTATCTACTGTACCTGACGTTGTTGACTATTTTGGCATTTTGAAGACTCAGAAGAGAAGCCTGAATGTGAACGAGATGCAAAGAATTTATACCACAAGTTGGTAAAGCTGGAATATGCTATTTTAACAGTCGTTTGGGAAGAAGTGCTGGAGCGTTGCAACAAAACAAGTAAGAAACTCCAAACCCCTGGTTTTGATGTATTTGAAGGTTATCTTCTGCTATCATCTTTACTTTTGTTTGTTAAAGAACTCAGAGAAAATTCAGCCGATAGGATTGCACACTATGAATCAGAAGCAAAAGGTTTGTGTGAAGATATCACCTCAAGTTATTCTGATGTTTCCAAACGCATTGTTACAAGGACATTTTCAGATGGAACAAGTGGTATTGCTTCTTTGAGAGGAGCTGACAAATTTAGGATAGAAGTTCTATATCAACTCTATGACTGCTTGATAATCCAGTAACGCAAGAGGATTGATCCATCTGAGCAGATTGCGAAAAGGTTCAAGTTCCTCTCAGAATTGGTGAACAATTCTGAAATTGATGAGGACAGTATTAAACTTATAATATCGTATTACAAAGACGATATTGACCACAAATTAGTAAACGAGTGTTATCAGTTCAAAGAATATTTGCACCTTAGGAAATCCCAGACCACAGAAGAAAACACGCCATCTAAAATGCAATGCGCAGAAGTTCTTCAGCTTATTTGTGAGCAACACCTAATTGAAGTGTTCCCCAATATTACTACTGTGCTTAAGCTGTACTTGACAATGCCTATCACGAGCTAAGAAGCAGAAAGGAATTTTTCAAAGCTATCCTTTATAAAGAACAAATTTTGGCCTACCATGACTGAAGAGTGCTTAAATTCTTTATGCATATTGTCTCTAGAAAATGACATTGCAAGGAAGCTCTCATCTGACAAAACTGTCCGTGAATATGTTGCTAGGAAAAACAGAAAAAAGAGTATTTTGTAAAATGTGCTTCATGTAGTATGTATTCTCATAGGTGTCTAAAATAAAAGATTATATTGACTAGTCTTTTCTATGTTTTATTTCATCATTTTATGATGCATCATGCATGTATATAACATTTCTCCAATTTTCATCCCCCCATAACTCGAAAACTATAAGGCATAGGAAATTTTTATTCACACCAGTGACTTTGACATGTGAGATAATCCAGTACAGCAATTTTAATCAAAATCTGAGATGTAGTGGTTACATTTTTTTAAAATGTGTGGTGATCTGTCGTGGAACAACCCCACTAAAGAAGATAACAGTGGTTACCCAGACCTCATTGCGGTTGCGAAGGGGCCCCCATAACAGTTCAAGCTTCAGGGCCCCAAAAATGTAGGTCCGCCAGTGGATGTCACATCACTGTGGTCAGATGGGAGGACCTCCTGTTGGTATCCCAGAGAAATGGCACTTACTGCCTTTACTGGACAGCCCAGAGGAGAATCTCCAGGGAGGCTTTATTGAACTGTTGGGCCACACGGTGTTGCCTTCTCTGCGACATGCAGGATATGGAGCTTCTGGCTTGTAGTGAGTGAATGACTGTCTAAATGCCCGTTAAATATGGACCTTGGAGGAGCAGCACAGTGGCGCAGTGGTTAGCACTGCTGCCTCACGTCACGAGGTCCCGGGTTTGATCCCGGCCCCGGGTCACTCTCCATGTGGAGTTTGCACATTCTCCCAGTGTCTACATGTGTCTCACCCCCACAACCCAAAGATGTGCAGGGTAGGTGGATTAGCCACTCTAAAATGTCCCTTAATTGGAATATTTGTTTTATAAAGTGTGGACCTCGGACCCTCAACCCCATGGGGTAATGGTGGAGGTGGTGACATCTTTCCTGTCCCCAGCGTGAGAATCTGCGAGCTCCACGTGCATGCATAAATAATGAGCTGAACAATGCAAGATGGCGTTTGGTCAGCCATCCTGCCCCGCAATGGGAATCACTCCCACTTCCACGCCCACCACCAAACCAATCACTCCAGGATGGAAGATTGAAGCCTCTAAACTTTTATCCAGCTGATAACAAACGGAACTTCACAATAAATGCTTCAATAAAACCTTAATGGGCTTCAAGAAGGAACTGGACTGGCTTTGTCAACAAATGAGACTCAATATTCATTGAACCTCTAAAACTTTGAGTACAGAAGAAGGCTATTCGTCCCATCATTCCTGTGCTGGCGAGTTGAAAGAGCAGATGTATTTAATCCCACATTCCCTATAATTAGAAACACATCATGGGAATGCAGTGCATTGATGGGCCAAAATTGACCAAAATCTTCTTCTTCCTAAAGCTGCCAATACGTTACTATATTTCCAATTTCTCACCTTAAAATTAGTATCAGGATTTATCTTCCCCCTTTCTCTTCAGAGTACTGTAAAATACCAATTAGAAAGCTGAACAATAACCTAGAGATTGCTTTGCTGGTTTAGAGTTTTAAAGATCAGTGGACCCATTTGTGTGAACCATTTTCAGTCTTTATCCAATTTTCTCTCTCTGCCTTCCCTGAATGCTGCAATACTATTTCTTGGCAGTCCTTAGACACGGAGCCTAAAAGACAATTTTTCATTTGTGGGCTTAAGTGTGTGTCTGCATGTTATTCGACCAAGGAAGACAAACAGTCAAACCCCATCCAGATAGCTTTAGCTCAGGGACAGAACTATCAATTGTATTGTCAAAGGTAATGCAATAATTTTACCATTGGCTTTACAATCGAGAATCCGGTCTAGGATCTTCACTATGCACTCAAGAAGGAAGGCACAATCTCAGCTTAGCATTTCATCTGAAAGGTAGCTATTTTTAGCAATGTAGTGTTACATCAGCACTTCCATGGCATCAGTGTACCTCACTGATAAGACCTTTGTCTGTCATTCACAAGGCTGTGGATTCACGTCTCATTCCAGAGAGCTAAACACATAATCTAGGCTGTCAGTCCAGGGGAGTACTGAGGGAGTGGTGTATTGCTGAAGGTGCTGTATTGCAGAGGGAATGTTAAGTTGAAGCCCCATTTGCCCTCTCAATTCTTGTTGAAGATCCCCTGGCCTTATTCAAAGAATAGGACAGGACTCTTTGCTGGCGCCCTGGCCAATATTTATTCATCAACCACCAGCTAAAACAGTTCGTCTGGTAGTTTATTTCATGGCTATTTTTTGGTAGCTTGGAGTACACAAATTAATTGTTTCATTGGCTGTGAAGTGCTATTGAGGTTGTGAAAGGCTCTATGTAAATGCAAGTCAATCTTCTGGCCGACTAGGGGATTTTCACAGTAACTTCATTGCAATGTTAATATAAGCCTATGTGTGACAATAATGAAGATTATTATTATAATTATTGTTGTTGTTATTATTATTATTAAGCAAAATCTAGCAATAGTTACCACACTTGGCACTTATATCTCTTTTTGGAATTGTTTCTGGTTTAGAACAGGCAGTTCTAACAGGATTCCCAGGCAATGGCATGTTGGAATGAACACAGCTTCCTTCTGTGTGTGGCTCTGATCTTGGACCAGTTCTGCTCAGCTCAACTCAGCTCACCGCAACTTATAAGATGATCCCTGTCACTGATGTACTGCTTTTTCTTTTGATCTTTTCTAATCTGAACTACTTGTCTTAGAGGTCCCTCTTAATGACATTTCTTACATACGCTCACCCTTTTAGAATGTAAGTGTGAAATGCACCCTCATCCTCTCTTTCCAACTTTTACGATCTGTGCTTTAATTCCTGAAATCCTATGCCCTATTGTTAGCCACTTGGTTTAGGTTTGCAGTGTTGCTTGGCTAATCTACATATCAAAGATCTCAGTCACTTTAATTTATTAGATTTCTTAGATTCCTTAATTTTCATTTTATCACAATCTCTAGAAACACCCCAGGTAAGGAGCACCTAGGTCAATTTTTACTGTAATCCCTGGTACACTTCATATCAGCTAAGTCAATGAAGGGAGGTATTGAACTAGGAAAGTCCTCCGAGACAACACAGTCCACTACTCACCAATCAAATATTCATATCTGTCTATGACTATTTTGGGCGGGACCCTCTGTCCAGCCCCACCCATTTTCTGGTGCTGCGCGCCCCCACCGGCAGTAGGATTCTCCATCCCGGCAGCCAGCCAAGAGGGTTTCCCATTGTGGGCATCCCATCACCGTCGGGAAATCCGTGGGCGTGAGTGCGCTGCTGGCGAAACAGAGGATCCTGCCGACGGAGAATCCAGCCCTTTGAGTCTCTGAGCAGAAGCTGCCAAAATTTGGTGATAGATTTTCCAGTCTCACCCACTATGGGAATCGCCATGAGCGGGATGGACAATCAATTTGACCGGCCATGTAAAGGTCCGTTGACCCCAGGCAGGAATTAACGATCTCAGGATGGGCGTGACCGGAACATCCTGCCCTTAGTCAACAATTGGGAACAAGTGAGGAGTACAACCGATGGCGAATTCTCAATTGCCCCTTTGGCACCCTTATTGTTGTTAAGTTCCACCCCCTGTATGTTTACACCTTGTTTATTGACTATATGGAAGAAGTTTCCGGATGACGATGCACATTTGGGTGGTCCAACAAAAGGCTATATCTAGGTTCAAATTAATTGTCTGGTGATGTTTCAGTTGTAAGTTCAGAAATAACAAATGATAAGCCAAGAAAAAACAACTACAGTTAGACATCCAAACTTGGTGTTTGTTTTCATTCTGCGCCACATCTGCCATGCTCGGGTTTTCTTGTTCCTAGGTTGTGTTTTGCTGTTAGTACAACGTCAGACAACGTTCAATAGCTCTCAGCAAGCTTCGCAGAATCCACTTATTGTTCAATTTGGCTACTCTGTTTTGATTTCCAAGCTGCCCACAGTCTTTCCCATCTCTGATACTTTGCTCATTTCTCTTCCTCTGAAATATGGACAATGACAGAGAGTAAATGGGAGGAAAATCAGAGACTGAAACAAAAAGTACTTTGATAAACAATGCCAAGGAAAAAAAGCAAAAAGAAACGTGAGAGGAAACAAATGCAGGAAGGGGAAGTAAAAAAGCAATGACTGCAAAAAAGTACAAGCTACATACATAAAATAAACAGAACGATAGATGAGAAACAGAACAATAAATACGGAAGGAAATTACAAAGGAGAAAGAGTGGGTGCCAGATGGCACAATGTATTTGAGTTCCAGCAAAACGCTCATGAAGAGGAAGGTTATGAGTTCACAGCATTTCCAAAAGAGTGGGAATAAAGATCTGAAGAGCAGTTACCCTGAACACCCAATAAAGCCCCATTGCCAGAGAGCTTGAAGCAATCCCAGAACTGTTTTTGAATAGGACGCAGTGTGTAAAATTTGATGTAAGATAAAGGCTCTATGTCATCACGATTCTGCTTATTGTGCTCCTGAGGTGCATAAGGCGCACCAGTCAATATCATTCAATTCTATCTTGGGCTGGCGGCATGTGGCGCAGTGGTTAGCACTGGGACTGCGGAGCTGAGGACCCGGGTTCGAATCCTGGCCTTGGGTCACTGTCCATCTGGAGTTTGCACATTCTCCCCATGTCTGTATGGGTTTCACCCCCACAACCCAAAGATGTGCAGGTTAGGTGGATTGGCCACGCTAATTGGAAAAATAATAATTCGATCTTGTGCTTGTTTCGAGAGATCACATAATTCAAAGTGCACTTCAGCTGTACCTTTTGTTGTTGCGTTGTGCAAAGTTCTTCTTGATTGGACTTGACCTCTTTTCCTTCAGAGCTTCCATTTCTATATTTGCTTAAAGATCCTTGTGTTGTGTTAAAGATCGCAGTTATGTAAATGTGGTCACACCCAAGGTGCAGGCAGAGAAATGGGTGACCACCAGAAAGGGCAGGCAGTCAGTGCAGGAATCCCCTGTGGTTGTCCCCCTCTCGAACAGATATACCCCTTTGGATACTGTCGGGGGGGATAGCCTATCAGGGGAAAACAGCAGCAGCCAGAGCAGTGGCACCACGGCTGGCTCTGATGTTCAGAAGGGAGGGTCAAAGCGCAGAAGAGTAATAGTAATAGGGGACTCTATAGTCAGGGGCACAGATAGGCGCTTCTGTGGACGTGAAAGAGACTCCAGGATGGTATGTTGCCTCCCTGGTGCCAGGGTCCAGGATGTCTCCGAACGGGTAGAGGGAATCCTGAAGGGGGAGGGCAAACAGGCAGAGGTCGTTGTACATATTGGTACTAACGACATAGGCAGGAAGGGGCATGAGGTCCTGCAGCAGGAGTTCAGGGAGCTAGGCAGAAAGTTAAAAGACAGGACCTCGAGGGTTGTAATCTCGGGATTACTCCCTGTGCCACGTGCCAGTGAGGCTAGAAATAGGAAGATAGAGCAGATAAACACGTGGCTAAACAGCTGGTGTAGGAGGGAGGGTTTCCATTATCTGGACCACTGGGAGCTCTTCGGGGCAGGTGTGACCTGTATAAGAAGGACGGGTTGCATCTAAACCGGAGAGGCATAAATATCCTGGCCGCGAGGTTTGCTAGTGTCACACGGGAGGGTTTAAACTAGTATGGCAGGGGGGTGGGCACGGGAGCAATAGGTCAGAAAGTGAGAGCATTGAGGGAGAACTAGGGAATAGGGACAGTGTGGCTCTGAGGCAGAGCAGACGGGGAGAAGTTGCTGAACACAGCGGGTCTGGTGGCCTGAAGTGCATATGTTTTAATGCAAGGAGCATTACGGGTAAGGCAGATGAACTTAGAGCTTGGATTACTACTTGGAACTATGATGTTGTTGCCATTACAGAGACCTGGTTGAGGGAAGGGCAGGATTGGCAGCTAAACGTTCCAGTATTTAGATATTTCAGGTGGGATAGAGGGGGATGTAAAAGGGGAGGTGGAGTTGCGCTACTTGTTCGGGAGAATATCACAGCTATACTGCGAGAGGACACCTCAGAGGGCAGTGAGGCTATATGGGTAGAGATCAGGAATAAGAAGGGTGCAGTCACAATGTTGGGGGTATACTACAGGCCTCCCAACAGCCAGTGGGAGATAGAGGAGCAGATAGGTAGACAGATTTTGGAAAAGAGTAAAAACAACAGGGTTGTGGTGATGGGAGACTTCAACTTCCCCAATATTGACTGGGACTCACTTAGTGCCAGGGGCTTAGACGGGGCGGAGTTTGTAAGGAGCATCCAGGAGGGCTTCTTAAAACAATATGTAAACAGTCCAACTAGGGAAGGGGCGGTACTGGACCTGATATTGGGGAATGAGCCCGGCCAGGTGGTAGATGTTTCAGTAGGGGAGCATTTCGGTAACAGTGACCACAATTCAGTAAGTTTTAAAGTACTGGTGGACAAGGATAAGAGTGGTCCGAGGATGAATGTGCTAAATTGGGGGAAGGCTAATTATAACAATATTAGGCGGGAACTGAAGAACATAGATTGGGGGCGGATGTTTGAGGGCAAATCAACATCTGACATGTGGGAGGCTTTCAAGTGTAAGTTGAAAGGAATACAGGACCGTCATGTTCCTGTGAGGAAGAAAGATAAATACGGCAATTTTCGGGAACCTTGGATGACGAGTGATATTGTAGGCCTTGTCAAAAAGAAAAAGGAGGCATTTGTCAGGGCTAAGAGGCTGGGAACAGACGAAGCCTGTGTGGCATATAAGGAAAGTAGGAAGGAACTTAAGCAAGGAGTCAGGAGGGTTAGAAGGGGTCACGAAAAGTCATTAGCAAATAGGGTTAAGGAAAATCCCAAGGCTTTTTACACGTACATAAAAAGCAAGAGGGTAGCCAGGGAAAGGGTTGGCCCACTGAAGGATAGGCAAGGGAATCTATGTGTGGAGCCAGAGGAAATGGGCAAGGTACTAAATGAATACTTTGCATCAGTATTCACCAAAGAGAAGGAATTGGTAGATGTTGAGTCTGGAGAAGGGGGTGTAGATAGCCTGGGTCACATTGTGATCCAAAAAGACGAGGTGTTGGGTGTCTTAAAAAATATTAAGGTAGATAAGTCCCCAGGGCCTGATGGGATCTACCCCAGAATACTGAAGGAGGCTGGAGAGGAAATTGCTGAGGCCTTGACAGAAATCTTTGGATCCTCGCTGTCTTCAGGGGATGTCCCGGAGGACTGGAGAATAGCCAATGTTGTTCCTCTGTTTAAGAAGGATAGCAAGGATAATCCCGGGAACTACAGGCCGGTGAGCCTTACTTCAGTGGTAGGGAAATTACTGGAGAGAATTCTTCGAGACAGGATCTACTCCCATTTGGAAGCAAATGGACGTATTAGTGAGAGGCAGCACGGTTTTGTGAAGGGGAGGTCGTGTCTCACTAACTTGATAGAGTTTTTCGAGGAGGTCACTAAGATGATTGATGCAGGTAGGGCAGTGGATGTTGTCTATATGGACTTCAGTAAGGCCTTTGACAAGGTCTCTCATGGTAGACTAGTACAAAAGGTGAAGTCACACGGGATCAGGGGTGAACTGGCAAGGTGGATACAGAACTGGCTAGGCCATAGAAGGCAGAGGGTAGCAATGGAGGGATGCTTTTCTAATTGGAGGGCTGTGACCAGTGGTGTTCCACAGGGATCAGTGCTGGGACCTTTGCTCTTTGTAGTATATATAAATGATTTGGAGGAAAATGTAACTGGTCTGATTAGTAAGTTTGCAGATGACACAAAGGTTGGTGGAATTGCGGATAGCGATGAGGACTGTCTGAGGATACAGCAGGATTTAGATTGTCTGGAGACTTGGGCGGAGAGATGGCAGATGGAGTTTAATCCGGACAAATGTGAGGTAATGCATTTTGGAAGGTCTAATGCAGGTAGGGAATATACAGTGAATGGTAGAACCCTCAAGAGTATTGAAAGTCAAAGAGATCTAGGAGTACAGGTCCACAGGTCATTGAAAGGGGCAACACAGGTGGAGAAGGTAGTCAAGAAGGCATACGGCATGCTTGCCTTCATTGGCCGGGGCATTGAGTATAAGAATTGGCAAGTCATGTTGCAGCTGTATAGAACCTTAGTTAGGCCACACTTGGAGTATAGTGTTCAATTCTGGTCGCCACGCTACCAGAAGGATGTGGAGGCTTTAGAGAGGGTGCAGAAGAGATTTACCAGAATGTTGCCTGGTATGGAGGGCATAAGCTATGAGGAGCGATTGAATAAACTCGGTTTGTTTTCACTGGAACGAAAGAGGTTGAGGGGCGACCTGATAGAGGTATACAAAATTATGAGGGGCATAGACAGAGTGGATAGTCAGAGGCTTTTCCCCAGGGTAGAGGGGTCAATTACTAGGGGGCATAGGTTTAAGGTGAGAGGGGCAAGGTTTAGAGTAGATGTACGAGGCAAGTTTTTTTACGCAGAGGGTAGTGGGTACCTGGAACTCGCTACCGGAGGAGGTAGTGGAAGCAGGGACGATAGGGACATTTAAGGGGCATCTTGACAAATATATGAATAGGATGGGAATAGAAGGATACGGACCCAGGAAGTGTAGAAGATTGTAGTTTAGTCGGGCAGTATGGTCGGCACGGGCTTGGAGGGCCGAAGGGCCTGTTCCTGTGCTGTACATTTCTTTGTTCTTTGTTCTTTGTCTTTGTTGGGCATTCACAGAATGTAGGTCCAGCTTCCTTCCAGAATCTTATAGCCAGGATTCATTGCTGTGCTCCATTAAGTACATGGAGGAGCCCAGCGCATCTGCGCAAAAGACAAGGCTGAAGCATTCGCAACAATCTTCAGTCAGAAGTGCCGGGTGAATGATCCATCTTGGTCTCCTCCGGAGGAACCCAGCAACATACATGTGAGTCTTCAGCCAATACGATTCACTCCACATATCAAGAAATGGCTGACGGCACTGGATACTGCAAAGACTATGGGCCCTGACAATATTCCGGCAATAGTACTGAAGACTTGTACTCCAGAAATTGCCACACCCCTAGCCATGCTGTTCCAGTACAGCTACAACACTGGCATCTACCCGGCAATGTGGAAAATTGCACAGGTATGTCCTGTACACAAGAAACAGGACAAATCCAACACAGCCAATTACTGCCCTATCAGTCTACTCTCTATCATCAGCAAAGTGATGGAAGGAGACATCAACAGTGCTATAAAGTGGAACTTACTCAGCAATAACCTGCTCACAGATGCTCAGTTTGGGTTCTGCCAGAGTCACTTAGCTCCTGACCTCATTACAGTCTTGGTTCAAACATGGACCAAAGAGTTGAATGCCAGAGGTGAGATGAGTGACAGCCCTTGACATCAAGGCAGCAGTTGACCGAGTACGGCATCAAGGAGCCCGAACTAAAATGGAGTCAATGGGAATCGGGGGCAACTCTCTGCTGGTTGGACTCATACTTGCAACAAAGGAAGGTGGTTGTGGTGGTTGGAAGTCAGTCATCTCAACTCCAGGACAACACTGAAGGAGTTCTTAGTGTAGTGTCCTAGGCGCAACCATCTTCAGCTGCTTCGTCAATAACCTCCCTTCCATTATATGATCAGCAGTGGGGATGTTCGCGGATGACTGCACAATGTTCAGCACCATTCCTCAGATAATGAAGCAGTCCGTGTCCAAATGCAGCAAGACCTGGACAATATCCAGGCTTGGGCTGACAAGTGGCAAGTTACATTCGTGCCAGGCAATGACCATCTCCTACAAGAGAAGATCTAACCATCATCCCTTGACATTCAATGACATTACCATCGCTGAATCCCCATCATCAACATCCTGGGGGGTTACCATTTTTTTTCATTTTTACAAATTTAGAGTACCCAATTATATTTTCCAATTAAGGGGCAATTTAGTGTGGCCAATCCGCCTACTCTGCACATCTTTGGGTTCAAAGAACAAAGAGGGTGAAACCCACGCAGACATGGGGAGAATGTGCAAACTCGACACAGACAGTGACCTGGGGCCAGGATCGAACCCGGGTCCTCAGCGCCGTAAGCAGCAATGCTAACCACTGTGCCACCGTGCTACCCCTGGGGGTTACCATTGATCAGAAACTGAATTGGACTAGCCATATTAATACTGTGGCTAGCAGAGCTGGTCAAAGGTTAGGAATCCTATGGTGAGTAACTCACCTCCTGACCCACCAAAGCCCCCCCATCTACAAGGCACAAGTCCGGAGTATAATGGAATACTCTGCACTTTCCTGGATGAGTGCAGCTCCAATTGCACTCAAAAATCTCAACACCGTCCAGGACAAAGCTTCACAGCTCCAGGGTCCCAGGTTCGGTTCCCGGCTTGGGTCACTGTCTGTGCAGAGCCTGAACATTCTCCCTGAGTCTGCATGGGTTTCCGCCACGTGATCCGGTTTCCTCCCACAGTCCAAAAATGTGCAGGTTAGGTGGATTATCCATGCTAAATTGCCCTCAGTCCAAAAAGGTTAGGTGGGGTTACTGGGTTACCGGGATAGGGTAGAGGTGTGGGCTTGAGTAGGGTGCTCTTTCCAAGGGACGGTGCAGACTCGATGGGCTGAATGGCCTCCTTCTGCACTGTAAATTCTACGATTCCATGATTCAATCTCTCCACCACCGACGAACAGTGGCAGCTGTGTGTGCCATCTACAAGATGCACTACAGTAACTTACCAAGGTTCCTTAGGCAGCACCTTTCAAACCCACAATGACTACCATCTAGAAGGCCAAGAGCAGCTGATACCTGGGAACCCCACCACCTGGAGGTTCCCCTCCAAGTCACTCAGCACCCTGACTTAGAAATATATCGCCGTTCCTTTACTGTCGCTGGGTCAAAATCCTGAAACTCTCCCCTAAAAGGTGTACCTACACCTCAGGGACTGCAGCGGTTCAAGAAGGCAGTTGACCACCACTTTCTGAAAGGCAACGAGGGATGGACAATAAATGCTGGCCTAGCCAGTAATACCCACATCCTGTAATTTAATTTTAAAAAACATTGTCGCTCTTCACTTTGTCAAACCATTGATGTTAATAGTTAATGCAGGCAGAAACTGAAAGCTGTTGAGTTCTTTTGTTAGCCTATTACATCTCTGATCTGTGCAAGAACATAGTCTGAATATTACACCTAAAACTCAGAGAATAGAATCATAGAACTCCTCAATTTTACATTTGGATCCGGCTGGTTGAGCAGATGAGGGGTGGGTTTCGGAGACGGGATGTGCTCCCGCTATCACTGGCGGGGAGGGAGCAGACGGTTAAGATGACGGTACTGCCGAGATTTTTATTTGTGTTCCAATGCCTCCCGATTTTTTTTAAGAGGATCAACAAAATTATTTGTGAGCTTTGTTTGGGCGGGTACGTCCCCACGGGTGAAAAAAGTGATTCTCGAGAGGAATCGGGGGGAGGGCGGGCTGGCCCGGCCAAATTTTAGTAATTATTACTGGGTGGCCAATATTGCGATGATAAGGAAGTGGGTGGTGGGGACGGGGGCGGCTTGAGAGGGGATGGAAGCAGCCTCAAGCAGGGGCACCAGCTTAGGGGTGCTGATAACGGCACCATTGCCGTTCCCGCCGGAGAGATATTCCACCAGCCCCGTGGTGGTGGCGGCCCTGAGGATCTAGGGTCAGTGGAGGAGGTACGTTGGGGCAGTGAGGGCGTCGGCTTGGTCCCCAATATGCAACAATCATCGGTTCACTCCGGGGAGCCTAGATGGGGGATTTCGGGTATGGCAAAGGGCGAGAATTGAGAAGATGGGGGACCTGTTTCTGGAAGGGAGCTTCCCAAGCTTGAGGGTGCTGGAGGAGAAGTTTGGGTTGGCAGCAGGGAATGATTTTAGATATCTTCAGGTGCAGGACTTTCTGCGCAGGCAGGTATCATCCCTCACACTCCTGCCACGAAGAGGGATTCAAGATAGGGTAGTGTCTAGGGGATGGGTGGGGGAGGGGAGCATCTCGGACATGTACAAAGAATTAATGGGGGCGGAGGAGACGCATATAGAAGAGCTGAAGCGTACGTGGGAGGAGGAACTGGGGGGTGAGATGGAAGACGACCTATGAGCGGTGGTGCTGAGCAGGGTCAACGTGACCACTACATGCGCAAGGCTCAGCTTGATCCAATTTAAGGTGGTGCACCGGGCGCACATGACAGCGGCCCGGATGAGTAGATTTTTTGGGGTGGAAGACAAGTGTGTCAGGTGTGCGGGTGGACCAGCGAACCATGTCCACATGTTCTGGGCATGCCCAAAAATTAGGGGATATTTGCAGGTGTTCACTGATGTCATGTCCAGGATATTGAAAACAAGAATGGAAATTGTCATAATATCCACTCATGTATATAATGAGATGCAGACAGGCAGTGATTGACACATAGCATACAACACAGCACAGCCAATCACCAGACAGGACACTACCACTATAAAGCCAGAGGGCACTAGGTTTCCCGCTCTCTCGGGACCCAGCCACTGAGACAGTCAGAGTCCACGAGCTAGCAAGCACCAACACCATGCGGTAGCTAGTAAGTCTGGTCAGGCTACTACAAGGTCACTAGTCAGATCAGTATAGTGTCGACCCACAGCTGAATATGTACAGCAGTTCAACTAGTTGAATAAAACAGTGTTGGATCTTCTCCAGTGTTAGATGTCTGTTTCTAACTTCCCTGCATCGAGTGCAGTCCACATCGAACCAACCTGCCTAACACATCAGAAATGAGTCCAGGGGTAGCGATCTTTGGGGTCTAGGAGGACCCGGGTGTTCAGGAGGAGGGAGAGGCAGATGTTCTGGCCTTTTCCTCCTTGGTAGCCCGGCGACGGATACTACTGGCTTAGAGGGAATCTAGGCCTCCGAAGTCAGAGGCTTGGTTAACCGACATGGCGAGCGTTCTCGGCCTGGAAAAGATCAAGTTCACCTTGAGAGGGTCGATGTCGGGGTTTGCTCGCAGGTAGCAACCGTTCATTGACTTACTTACGGGGAATTAATCGTCAGCGGGGGGGGGAGGCTAGGTTAGTATGGAGTAGGGGGTTAAATAGGCGGGCCTTGGAGGGACAGATGTCGGCGGCTGTTTTTTTTGATTACTGTTCTTTGTACTCGATTGTTTTTTGTACTGTGATTGTTTGTTATGCCAAAAACACATCATTAAAAATTGTTTGTTAAAAAATTAAAAAAATTTTACATTTGGGGTCCAATTCGAATGAAGTGTTTGAAACGCTCCACCAAATTTTCTGATGTGAGTTTTGATTGGGAGATATTTTAGAATATTCAGAAAGGATGTGTTCCAATGAGAAAAAGCATCTCTAAAGGGAGGAACTACTATCCGTAGTTAATTATACAAGTTAAAGACTTCCGCTGTCAGCATGTAACTGGAGGTCGCACATTCGGTAGCTCTTGATAGAGGCTCTGGTTTTTGGACCTTTATGCCAGGTTTCAAGGGTAATTTGTGGATGAGTTGGTGTGGGAAGTCATAAGGAAGATGAGGAATGTTGAAGCCCCAGAAGAAAGGTGCTTGGAAGAAGGGGGCGAGTGAACGTCCGCCGGCGAGTGCGGCTGTGAGTCCTGCTGGAAGAAAGATAGCGGGGGCTGCGCGTTGGGTGGGGCCGCTCCCCTACAGGGAGGGATTCGAGAATAACAAAAAGATGGGGCGAGCCTGGCTGGGTGGGCAGGGCCCGGTGAGAGAGTCCCAGTCAGATGGTGGCGTGGAATGTGAGGGGGTTAGGGGGACCGGTGAAGAGGTTTTGTGCATTTGAAGACTTTAAAAGCTGATGTGGTGATGCTGAGGGAGACCCATTTGAGGGCGAGGGATCAGATGAGGCTTAGGAGGGGATGGGTATTTTACGTTGCACCAGGATGCAAGGCAGGGATGCCCCGTGTCCCCTCTTATGTTTGCATTTGCTATAGAGCACCTTGGCCATGGTGCTGAGGAAGACTGGACTGGACAGAAGACTGGACAGAAAATTAGGTCGAGCCGAGCTGCGGGTTGGCTATCTTCGGGGTTGCAGAAGAGCCGGGAGTGCAGGAGGCGAGAGAGGCTGATGTTTTGGCCTTTGCGTCCCTAGTAGGCCGGCGCAGGATATTGCTTATGTGGAAGGAAGCCAAACCCCCGGGCGTGGAGACCTGGATAAACGACATGGCAGGGTTTATAAAGTTAGAACGGATCAAGTTCGTATTAAGGGGTTCGGCTCAAGGGTTCACCAGGCGGTGGCAACCGTTCGTCAACTACCTCACAGAACGATAGAGGGAATGAAAAGAAAGAAAGACAACAGCAGCAACCCAGAGGGGAGGGGGGGGGAGGGGGGAGGGGGGGAGGGGGGGGGTGGGGGGAGGATCCGGGCGGGCTCTTAGGGATGTCATTGTATATGTATAGACATTTGTTATAGGTAATGTATATTGGACTGTTGGATTGTATCTTTGGAGATTAACTATTTTTGACAAGGCAGTTGCCATTTAGTTTTGTTTTTGTTTCTGTTTATATATTATTTATTTACTTGTTTAAAACTGGCCACTGTTATTTATATTGCTTTATTGTTGTTTAAAAGAAAAACTATGTACTGTTATGTTTGGCCAAAAAATCTTGAATAAAATATATTTTTAAAAAAAGAAAATAAAGAACAGCGAAGAATGACTAAAATATGAATAAGGAGGGAACATTGGAGTATGGGAGAAAGCTATCACAAAATATAAAAACCAAGAGTAAGAATTTCTGCAGATATTTTAAAAGGAAAAGAGTCAATAAAGTGAGTGTTGGTTCTCTAGAGAGTGGGAATAGGGAATTAATAATGGAAAATAAGGAAATGGCAGATGAATTGAACAGGCATTTTGCACCTGACTTCACTGGGTAGACAATACAAATAACAAGCGAGATATAATTGTGAATCACGAGGTGAAAGGGAGGGAGGAACTTAGAATAATTACAATCACCAGGGAAATGTTTCTGAGGAAATTATTAGAACTCAGCAGCGGGATTCTCCGACACCCCCCCCCCCCCCCCCCCCCCGGCCGGGACGGAGAATCCGGGGGACGGCGCAAATCCCATCCCGACGCCGGCTGCCGTATTCTCCGGTGCCGGTTTTCAGGCGGGGGCGGGGTTCACGCCATGCTGGTCGGGGCCGTTGGCAGTGCCCCCCCCCCCCCCCGGCAATTCTCCAGGCCCTGATGGGCTGAGCGGCCGTCTGTTTTTGCCCAGTCCCGCCGGCGTGGATTAGACATGGTCCCACACGGCGGAACCTGGCAGACAAGTTGGCTGGGGCGGTCCTCGGGGGCGCGCGGGGGGATCCGACCCGGGGGGGTGGAATCCACGGTGGCCTGGCCCCCGATCGGGACCCACCGATCTGCGGGCGGGCCTGTGACATGGGAGCACTCCTTCCTTCCGCGCCGGCCCCTGTAGGGCTCCGCCATGGCCGGCGTGGAGAAGAACATGCACATGCGCTAGAATACGCCGGCCAGTCTGCGCATACGCAAAATCATGCCGGCCCGTCGCCGCATGCGCAAACCTGCACAGTCCCTTCGGCGCCGGTTGGAGTGGCGCCAACCCCTCCGGCGTCCACCTAGCCGCCGGAGGTGCAGAGAATTCCGCACTTTCGGGGGCTGTTGACGCCGGAGTGGTTGCCGCCAGTTCTCCTGCCGGCGTGGGAACTTAGACCCCGGAAAGGAGAATTTCACCCCCAAGTTCCCAGGTCCTGATGGACTTCACCTCGGGTCTGAGATAATAGATTCATTAGTTTTAATTTTCCAAAATTCCCGAGATTCTGGAAAGTTCCCATCAGATTGGAAAATGTTCTATTCAAGAAGGGAAAGTCTTCCCTTGTCTGCATTGGTCTCACCTCCACAACCCAAAGATGTGTAGGGTAGGTGAATTGGCCGTGCTAAATTGCCCTTAATTGGAATGTTTTTTTAAAAGAAGGGACAGAGACAAAAAGCAGGAAACTACTGGCCAGTTAGCTCAGTATAAATCGTAGGAAAATCGCTGGAATCTACTATTAAGGAGGTTATAGCAGGGCACTTAGAAAATCACAATGTAATCAGGCAGAGTCAGCATGGTTTGCAAAAGAGAAATTGTGTTTGATCAATTTATTGGAGTTCTTTGAGGAAGTAATCAACAATGTGGATTAAGGGGAACCTATAGATGTGGGGCGAGCTTCTTCGCAGCCCCGCACCGGAATCGCGTTTGCCACGGGGGCGGAGAATTGATCTTTACGCGGAAATTGTAGCCAGTGCCACTCCTGCGATTTTCTGGTCCCCAGAGAATCGCTCATGAGCGGATTACACGGTGTGGTTGGGGGGCCATTGACAGAGGCCTCCCAGCGATTCTCCGGGCAAAACTGGCCGAGTTCCTGTCGGCGTGGTTCTAATCACGTAATGACCATTAGGAACCTCGGGTGGCGGCTGCAGACTCAGTCCGCGGCCGCCCTGGTGGGGGGTGGGGGGATCGAGCACCGGGGAGGGGCATCATGGGTGGCCAGGACAGCGATTGGGCGGCTCCGCGGGCATGCACCATCTTGGGGGGCCTACATTCTCGATGTTGATCCGTGGTCCAAGTCCGCCATCGCGCAAGGCGCGGTTGCTGCAGGCCGCCGTTGTGCACATGCACGGACACCCGGCCTGAGGTGCAGGGACCTGTATCCACAGCCAGAGCTGCGAGAAGCACTCCCGGGGCCTGCCAGCCCCCTGCAGGTAAAAGAATCGCTCAGGACCTTTTTAAGGAAAGTCAAGAGTGAAACGCCAGAATCCAGCCCCTGATGTACTTAGAGTGCCAGAAGGAATTTGACAATGTGTTACGACACAAAACACAAACTCATGGTGCAAGGGCTAACACATGACACTTTGGGGACAGTGACCACAATTCGGTGACGTTTACGTTAGTGATGGAAAGGGATAAGTATACACCGCAGGGCAAGAGTTATAGCTGGGGGAAGGGCAATTATGATGCCATTAGACGTGACTTGGGGGGGAAAGGTTGGAGAAGTAAGCTGCAAGTGTTGGGCACACTGGATAAGTGGAGCTTGTTCAAGGATCAGCTACTGCGTGTTCTTGATAAGTACATATCGGTCAGGCAGGGAGGAAGGCGTAGAGCGAGGGAACCGTGGTTTACCAAAGAAGTGGAATCTCTTGTTAAGAGGAAGAAGGAGGCCTATATGAAGATGAGGTGTGAAGTTTCAGTTGGGGCGATGGATAGTTACAAGGTAGCGAGGAAGGATCTAAAGAGAGAGCTAAGACGAGCAAGGAGGAGACATGAGAAGTATTTGGCAGGTAGGATCAATGAAAACCCAAAAGCTTTCTATAGGTATGTCAGGAATAAGCGAATGACTAGGGTAAGAGTGGGACCAGTCAAGGACAGGGATGGGAAGTTGTGTGTGGAGTCTGAAGAGATAGGCGAGATACTAAATGAATATTTTTCGTCAGTATTCACTCAGGAAAAAGATAATGTTGTGGAGGAGAATGCTGAGACCAAGGCTATTAGAATAGATGGCATTGAAGTACGTAGGGAAGAGGTGTTGGCAATTCTGGACAGGCTAAAAATAGATAAGTCCCCGGGGCCTGATGGGATTTATCCTAGGATTCTCTGGGAGGCCAGGGAAGAGATTGCTGGACCTTTGACTTTGATTTTTATGTCATCATTGGCTACAGGAATAGTGCCAGAGGACTGGAGGATAGCAAATGTGGTCCCTTTGTTCACAAAGGGGAGCAGAGACAACCCCGGCAACTATAGACCGGTGAGCCTCACGTCTGTAGTGGGTAAAGTCTTGGAGGGGATTATAAGAGACAAGATTTATAATCATCTAGATAGGAATACTATTATCAGGGATAGTCAGCATGGCTTTGTAAAGGGTAGGTCATGCCTCACAAACCTTATCGAGTTCTTTGAGAAGGTGACTGAACAGGTAGACGAGGGTAGAGCAGTTGATGTTGTGTATATGGATTTCAGTAAAGCGTTTGATAAGGTTCCCCAAGGTAGGCTATTGCAGAAAATACGGAGGCTGGGGATTGAGGGTGATTTAGAGATGTGGATCAGAAATTGGCTAGCTGAAAGAAGACAGAGGGCGGTGGTTGATGGGAAATGTTCAGAATGGAGTTCAGTTACAAGTGGCGTACCACAAGGATCTGTTCTGGGGCCGTTGCTGTTTGTCATTTTTATCAATGACCTAGAGGAAGGCGCAGAAGGGTGGGTGAGTAAATTTGCAGATGACACGAAAGTCGGTGGTGTTGTCGACAGTGTGGAAGGATGTAGCAGGTTACAGAGGGACATAGATAAGCTGCAGAGCTGGGCTGAGAGGTGGCAAATGGAGTTTAATGTAGAGAAGTGTGAGGTGATTCACTTTGGAAGGAATAACAGGAATGCGGAATATTTGGCTAATGGTAAAGTTCTTGGAAGTGTGGATGAGCAGAGGGATCTAGGTGTCCATGTACATAGATCCCTGAAAGTTGCCACCCAGGTTGATAGGGTTGTGAAGAAGGCCTATGGAGTGCTGGCCTTTATTGGTAGAGGGATTGAGTTCCGGAGTCAGGAGGTCATGTTGCAGCTGTACAAAACTCTGGTACGGCTGCATTTGGAGTATTGCGTACAGTTCTGGTCACCGCATTATAGGAAGGACGTGGAGGCTTTGGAGCGGGTGCAGAGGAGATTTACCAGGATGTTGCCTGGTATGGAGGGAAAATCTTATGAGGAAAGGCTGATGGACTTGAGGTTGTTTTTGTTGGAGAGAAGAAGGCTAAGAGGAGACTTAATAGAGGCATACAAAATGATCAGGGGGTTGGATAGGGTGGACAGTGAGAGCCTTCTCCCGCGGATGGAAATGGCTGGCACGAGGGGACATAGCTTTAAACTGAGGGGTAATAGATATAGGACAGAGGTCAGAGGTAGGTTCTTTACGCAAAGAGTGGTAAGGCCGTGGAATGCCCTACCTGCAACAGTAGTGAACTCGCCAACATTGAGGGCATTTAAAAGTTTATTGGATAAGCATATGGATGATAATGGCATAGTGTAGGTTAGCTGGCTTTTGTTTCGGTGCAACATCGTGGGCCGAAGGGCCTGTACTGCGTTGTATTGTTCTATGTTCTATGTTCTATGAGCATGGATAGGGGATTGGTTTGCTAACAAGAAGCAGAGAGTATGGACAAATGAATTTTTTTTAGGTTGGCACGATGTGATCAGTGGAGCCACATGAGGCCCCAACTATTTACAATTTATGCACCCAATTTACTGGTCACATCCCGCTGGAATCGGGATTGGACGCGCCAGTAGATCCCGGGAGAGGCAACCACTGACCCGCCGAATCTTGCACCGTTTTTCATTGGAATTGATTGTGTTCCACGCGGCACCAGTGCTAATCCCTCAACAGTAGCGGAATCGTTCCAGGTGAGGCACACTTTTTCTTTGTCATAAAAGTCCACGGATTCTGTGTTGGGGTGAACACTTAGTCTCAGAAACAGAGAGTCCCGCACAAGGAGTATCCTAGTTAAGACAGGCATGAGAAGAAATGTTTTTTTTTCAGAGGGATGTGAATCTGTTCCCCAGAGACCAGTGACGGCTGGTGAATATTTTGAGTAAAAGGTAGATAGAAACTTAACCAACAAGGGAGTCAAGGTTGGCAGAATGTGGAGTTGAGGTCACAATCCGATAAGCCAAATGGCCTACTACTGTTCCTAATTTGTATTTTTGTTTGTATGGAACAGTCTTCCAGTCTTGTATCACATTAGCTATACAGGTGAAAGTATACAGTTTGTAGTCATTCACCTTCCAGAGCTATTTATTCACCAGACACATTACCTTTCACGGCCTAAGATTGAACTGTTGGTGCATAACGCAACATTTCTGAGAGATAGCTTGTCTTTATTTGCATGTCTTTGATTTCTTTTATTAATGCGGCAGGCTTGTGTGCAAAGACTAGAACCCCACAGTGGTTAGCACTGCTGCCTCACAGCACCAGGGACTCGGGTTCAAATCCGACCTTGTCAGTGTGGAGTTTGCACATTCTCCCCCCCGTCTGCATGGGTTTCCTCCGGGTGTCCAGAGATGTGCAGGTTAGGTGGATTGGCCATGATCAATGTGAGGGGTTACGGGAACCGGGCGGGGGTGTGGGCCTGGGTAGAATGCTCTTTCGGAGGGTGGCTGCTGACTCAATCGACCAAATAGCCTCCTTCTTCATTGTAGGGGTTTTATGGATTCCATTCTATGTTCTCCACTGGTCCATGTAATGCCTGATTTGCTAGGTGAATGTTTGATCACAAAATTGATCACAATGCCAAAAAGCATCAAGGAAAAGATGCAGCCTTGTCTGATATTAAGCCAGTTAGATTTCATAGATTTCATAGAATTTACAGTGCAGAAGGAGGCCATTCGGCCCATCGAGTCTGCACCGGCTCTTGGAAAGAGCACCGTACCCAAGTCAACATCTCCACCCTATCCCCATAACCCAGTAACCCTACCCAACACTAAGGGCAATTTTGGACACTAAGGGATAGCTAATTGTCTATTCCCATCATACACTTTGTTTCTTCCTACAGAACCTTGATGACATTACATGCATCCAATGGTAACCAATACACTTTGAGAATTTGTCAGAATTTCTACCCAAATTACCTCTGAAAGTCAATAGAATTTACCACCTCTGGTAACTGCCATGTTTTGGTCCAGTCAGAGAGTCAATGCAAAATATGTTCCAATGAGAGTCAGCAGGCTCTTCTTGGAATGGTGCTGAAGAGTTTGCTAGTCACACAGAGTACTATATAATGTAATTATAATGCTCTGCCTGACTGTCAAGCTCTTCTTGTTACCATCACTTCTGTTTCTCTTCTTGAGAAGATTGAAAATGTATTATTTTAGTCTAAACAGTCGATGTTACTTCTTTTTGGGCTTTGAATTAGAGAGGTGTAAAATAGTAGTCAAGTTGTTTTCCTCCATTTTGCTTCGGTCATTACAACCAATCGGATCCTGTCCAGGTGATTTGTTGTTCTTTAAAATAGCCAAAGCTGATCTCAACTCTTGCACGCAAATTTTTCATAATTAACATCCAGTTCAGCCATTTTGAATGCTCATAATTCTGGCAGAAACAAAATGAGGACTGGAAGATGAAATAGTCGGGGTGGCTACTTTTAGAGCAGTTGATCCTTGCTGCCCACCCGCCCGGAGTTAAAATTGTGCTGGATCTGCCAATTTGACATAAGTCTTATATTCTGATCTTAAACTTACCAGGGTGTTTCTTAACTCTTCAAATGGGACTTCCGGTGATGGCAGGCGGGAGGCAGCCGCACAATGGAGGGCTCCCGTTCGGCAACGGCATTTTCGGGGCTTTAAGCCCGGTCCCAGGGTCCACGGAGGCGGCAGAAGCAGGGAGAAGGCACGGAGGAGGCACAGTGAAGACACAGGAGGAAAAAAAGAACAAAGAAAAATGTTGACGGTGAGCAAGAAAACGGCCAGAAAAAAAAAACAGCTGAAGGTCCGTCGGGGAGTGGAAAGGTCACCAAGGAAAATGGAAGCTGGAGCACCAGGGAAGGCCGCACTGCTTACGGCTAAAGAAATCATTAAGGTGATGGCTGCAGAATTTGAAAAGCAGTTGGTGCAGATTGCGAAATGCATGGAGACGGTGAGGAAGGAGATGAGGGAGGTTTTGAGTGTGCTGGTGGAGGAGGCGGTTTCCCCGGTGAGGACGGAGGTGGCGAGCGCAGTGGCGGAGGTGCGAGAGCAAGGGGAGGCGCTGAAGGAAGTGGAGGAGATGTTATTGCAGCACGGTGATCAACTTGCCTCGATGGGGAAAGAGATGCTGAAGGTGATGGACACTAACAAGGATCTGCGAGATCGCTTCTCGGCCTTTTGGCTAAGATCAAGTGT
This sequence comes from Scyliorhinus torazame, assembly GCF_047496885.1. Taxonomy (NCBI): domain Eukaryota; kingdom Metazoa; phylum Chordata; class Chondrichthyes; order Carcharhiniformes; family Scyliorhinidae; genus Scyliorhinus; species Scyliorhinus torazame. The sequence goes on from NC_092712.1 coordinate 75,075,627, forward strand.
CTGTAGATTGAGCCTTTGGCTCAGATCTGGTATGTCTCTCTTGTGGGGACCATGAATTTGATTCAATTTGAATTATTTTTTGGAGCAGGCGAGGAACTGGATTAGGGATTCGCCCCTGACCCACACTCTGAGCCCTGGCTTGGTAACTCAAAAAAGGAAAAAAAAATTTTTAAATAAAATTTAAAAATAAAAAAACAAGGATCTGCGAGGAAAAATGGAAGACCTGGAAAATAGATCCAGGCGACAGAATTTGAGGATTGTGGGGCTGCCCGAAGGAGTTGAAGGACCGAAGCCGACTGAGTATTTTGCTACGATGCTGGCAAAACAATTGGGGGAGGGGGAGGATCCCTCCCGATATGAACTGGATCGGGCTCATCGGTTGTGGAGGCCTGTACCAAAGGCGAGTGAGCCGCCAAGGGCAGTGACTCTGTGCTTCCGTAGGTACAGTGTGAAGGAGAAAGTCCTGAGCTGGGCCAAGCAGAAGCGGGTGGTGCAGTGGGCTGGAGCTGGTATACTTGTATACCAGGACTTTACGGTGGAGCTGGCAAGGAGGCGGGCTGCCTTCAACCGGGTGAAGAGGGCACTGTACATTAGCAAGGTGCGGTGCGGCATTGTATATCCAGCGAAGCTGAGGGTGACTTACAAGCTCAGGGACTTTTATTTTGGAACGGCGGAAGCAGCGGAGGAGTTTGCGAAAGCAGAAGGACTGGCAGAACTGACAAATTGAGGAATGGCCATGTGCCGATGTAACCTCATGACTGTATTTTCTCCTTTTTTGTATCACTGCGCGCGGGTGTAGAGACTAAAGGAGCCAATGTGGTAACATCATGACAAGGGAAGGGACGGGACTTTCACTCGAAATGAGGGTTCTTTGGGGTGTAGGTGGATATGCGGGGTTTGTGTGCTAAAAGGGGATCTTTGGGCTTTCCTAGGGCCGGGCAAGTGGGAAAGGGACCCGGGCGGGGGCCTCCACGCTGGCCGGTTTAAGCCGGCCAGTGAACGGGAGTGAGGTGGGGGAGGGGCTGCGGCCATCGGAGCCTGGCAGAACAGGGTCCGAGTGGTCTAGCCGGGGTGGAAAGTTGCGGGAAAGGAACCGAGGTTGGGAGGAGGAGTTTTACAAGAGGCAGTGGACGGGAGGAGCTGGTGACCGGGGGTGGGGGTGGTGGGGGGGTGGGGGGGGTGGGGCTGTGTAAGATTAAGGGTGGCTACGGGTAATCCCTGATTCCTTTTTGTCATTTGTTTATGTAAACATGTGGGCTGATGTTTGGGGGTTGGTGGGCGGATGGGATCGTTGTTATTATGGGGATTGACATATCTTGCTGATCATTGTTTATTGTTGATGGGTGTAAATGCGGGAGAAAATGTGAAAAAGGAGAATAAAAATATTTTTTTAAAATAAAAATTCTGGAACAGAAAATGAAGAACTTTCGTCGCAACAGGACCAAGTAGACGTGACTTGAATTTAAACTTTAGCCATCAAAATAAGTCAAATTCACATAGATCTCATGAATTATGTGACGTTTTCAGGATTTGCACACATTGCTGCCTGGTTACACTCCACGTACAGTCAGTTTGAGTTAAAATAATGGAAAAGGAGATTTAAAAAATGATCACGTTAAGCATTTTAAGCTAATATGTGCACAGTGTATTTCAGGGTTTTAACAGGTGTACTCATTGGAGCACACTATATTGTCTTTCTCTCTTGTTAAAACTAAACAGCTTATTCTCATTTTTTTGTTGCTTATTTCTCATTATCTCCAGTCTACCTTGTTTTCCCTTTCCACCATTTCATACAACCATCACATCTAGAACTATAAAGTGGGAATTAACCAGACAGCAATGTGTGTAAATGCGAGAAAACTCACACAGTTCACAAGATCCATATGAAACTGGCTTATTTTGATAGCTACAGTTTAAATTTAAATAGCATCTGTCTGGCCTGATGTGATGTAAGTTTTTCATTTTATATTGCTTTCTGTTTTTCAACTTAGCCAAGTCCCCCTGGGTCCTGTTAAGGATTCCAGCACAAATTTATGGTATCGCATATTCAAACTTCAGTCTTTTTTTAACTTATTTCTCTTTCTCACCAGGTTACATTTATTTTTCTCTTTGTCATAGCAATACCATTCATCGGTTTAAATGTCGCTGGATGTCTGTTGGTGATCATTTTACTGATTGAGAAGATAATTCCTGCAATGCATTATGAATGAATCCAGAAACAATTAATGCTTTCATGAAGCCATTAAGTCACGTGATACACTTTTTAAAAAATATTGAGGGGATTATTTAATCTCTGGGCCTAGTATTGATTGATTTGTCTAATTAGCCACAAAACAGAGATGATTAATGATTTTGAAACTTCATCGCATACTTTATAAAATCACTTTAGATATTAGCCAGGTTACAGGTCATTGCTAAAGCTCACAATATATGTAGATTGAACTTGGGCAAGATGGGTCTTTGGTAATGTCTAAAATTTAAATGACCTCTTTCATTAGACACCACACTTTATATATTGCACCGGTTACTTCCGTCTATGAAAGATGATGGACCTGCAGCAAACAGCTCCGATTCAGATGGGTGTCTTCAAACAGCACACCTTTGCTGATGACTGAAAAGGATAATCCTGGCAAGGCGGGTTCTGCCACAAGTGCCATCCAAGAAGCTACCAAGTTTCATTGTGGGTTGTTATTTCTGGTGTTGGCGCCTGTTGCCAAGCTGGCGTAGCCAGTGGTCATTGTGGTACTATGGCAACCCGTAGTACGTGTTGCCATTTTCCTCTGTCATCAGCTCATGACTCTCAGGTGCAATAGTTGATGCCATCTTCATTTCGCACTTGTACACATCCTTGAAGTGGAAACTTGGGAGTCCTGGTTCTGGGTACTTCCCTTTGCAGAATGTCCTCGGGCATCCGCGGATGGATGACACCCTCCACACTCTCCCTCACCCCCTCCCACCTCCACACTCTCCCTCACCCCTCACCCCCCTCCAACCTCCACTCCCTCCCTCACCCCCCTCCCACCTCCACTCCCGCCCTCCCCCCTCCCACCTCCACTCCCTCCCTCCCCCTTCCACCTCCACTCCCTCCCTCACCCCCCTCCCACCTCCATTCCCTCCCTCACCCCCCTCCCACCTCCATTCCCTCCCTCAACCCCCCTCCCACCTCCATTCCCTCCCTCAACCCCCCTCCCACCTCCACTTCCTCCCTCCCCCTCCCACCTCCACTCCCTCCCTCACCCACCTCCATTCCCTCCCTCAACCTCCCTCCCACCTCCACTCCCTCCCTCCCACCTCCCACCTCCACTCCCTCCCACCTCCCACCTCCACTCCCTCCTTCACCCCCCTCCCACCTCCACTCCCGCCCTCCCCCTCCCACCTCCACTCCCTCCCTCCCCCTTCCACCTCCACTCCCTCCCTCACCCCCCTCCCACCTCCATTCCCTCCCTCACCCCCCTCCCACCTCCATTCCCTCCCTCAACCACCCTCCCACCTCCACTCCCTCCCTCCCACCTCCCACCTCCACTCCCTCCCACCTCCCACCTCCACTCCATCCCTCACCCCCCCACCTCCACTCCCTCCCTCCCCCCCCCTCCCCCCTCCACTCCATCCCTCACCCCCCCCTTCCCGTCCCCCCATTGGCCGCAGCGTTCTAGGGGAAACCGACCCGGTCTGCAGGATCTCCGGAACAGTCCGCTCACCTCCTCACTGCTCAGCGCCAGCCAGCACGCATGGTTGACGACTTTATTTACCAGGTGTGAACGGAGACGGCGTGAACTGGGGTCACGCCGTCGGGGCTTCGGGGGTAGCGGAGAATCACCATTTTAGGTGTCTCGGGCGATTCTCCGGCCTGCGCCGCACAGAACTCGACGGGGCCGATCTCGCCGCTTGGGTGAATCGCGGGAGGGCGTTGGACCGGCGTCGCATGGCAAACTGGCATGGCAGGTGATTCTCCCAACCGGCGTGGCATCGGAGAATAGCGCCCAGGGTGTGTGGTCATCACCACTGTTGTATTATATTGTATATATGGGTTTTACGGTAAGGCCCCTGTACTACAGGTAAGGGGGTAGATCCCTGCCTGCTGGCTCCGCCCAGTAGGCGGAGTATAAAGGTGTGTGCTCTCCGAACAGCAGCCATTTCATAAGCTGCAGTAGGAGGCCACACATCTCTGTGTAATAAAGCCTCGATTACATTCTACTCTCATCTCGTCGTAATTGATAGTGCATCAATTTATTACACAGAGATTTTTCAGGTGTGGACCTCCGCATCAACCCAGATCGCCTGCAGCTGCATCCTCAAGCAGACAACACCAAAAATGACTTTGCACATTGGCGAGCTTGCTTTGAAGCATACATCGGATCTGCGCCAGACCCAATCCCAGAAGCACAGAAGCTCCAGATTCTGTACACGCGGCTGAGCTCCAATGTTTTTCCCCTCGTCCAAGGCACGCCTACCTACGCAGAGGCCATGGCGCTACTGAAGGAGAATTACGCTCAGCAGACCAACAAGATCTACGCCAGGCACCTCCTATCCACGCGGCACCAACTTCCCGGTGAGTCTGTGGAAGATTTCTGGCGTGCTCTGCTCGCCCTGGTGAGAGACTAACTGCCAGGCCACTGAACATTCGAACCTGCTAATTACGGACATAGGGTCTGACTACATCCGCCAGCGCCTCTTAGAAGGGGCCACGCTTGACCTCGCGGCGACCAAAAAACTAGCGCTCTCACTCACGGTCGCCTCCTGCAACGTGCAGGCTTATGCCCCCATCCGCACGGCCCACCCCCCTGTGCATCGTGGGCCCCGCCAGCGGCCACCCCATCGTGGACCCCATCAGCGACTGCCCTCAACCAACCCCACGCCTGCATCGTGCGGCATCCAACCAACCCCGGGGAACCCAAGTGCTACTTCTGCGGACAGACAAAACACCCCCGGCAGCACTGCCCGGCGCGGAGCGCGCTCTGCAAGGCCTGTGGCAAGAAGGGACATTTTGCTGCAGTGTGCCAGGCCCACTCAATCACCGCTATTGTCCCGGCACCCCCCACGTGTGGCCAGTGGGCGCCGCCATCTTCCTCTCCTCAGACCACGTGCAGCCCGTGGGCGGCGCCATCTTGCTTGTCTCAGAACCAATGGGCACCGCCATCTTGCCTGCCCCAGGACACGTGCGGCCCGAGGGCGCCGCCATCTTGCCTGCCTCATGACACGTGCGGCCCGTGGGCGCTGCCATCTTCCCCGCCTCAGGACCCCTGCCTGTCGGGCACATCATCAGGCCGCTCATCGCCTGCAACCGCCGACGACCAGCCACGTCTCGCCTCGGTCACGATCGACCAGTCTCGACCGCACAACCTCGCGACCGCTTCGACAAAGGTGAAGGTCGACGGGCACAAGATATCCTGCCTTCTGGACTCCGGGAGCACTGAGAGCTTCATCCATCCCAATACGGTAAGGCGCTGCTCCCTCACGGTACACTCTGCTAACCAAAGAATCTCCCTGGCCTCCGTATCCCACTCCATGGCGATGCAGGGGTACTGCATCGCCACCCTCACCGTCCAGGGCGTAGAGTTCAGCGGCTTCCGGCTCTACGTCCTCCCCAACCTCTGCGCTATCTTGCTACTCGGTCTGGACTTCCAGTGCAACCTCCAGAGCCTAACCCTGAAATTCGGCAGGCCCCTACCACCCCTTACTGTTTGCGGCCTCGCGACACTTAAGGTTGACCCACCTTCCCTGTTTGCAAAGTGCACCCCGGATTGCAAACCCGTCGCCACCAGGAGCAGACGGTACAGCGCCCAGGACAGGACCTTCATCAGGTCTGAGGTCCAGCGGCTGCTGCGGGAAGGCATCATTGAGGTCTGCAACAGCCCCTGGATTGCCCAAGTGGTAGTGGTGAAAACCGGGGAGAAAAATAGGATGGTCGTTGACTACAGTCAGACCATCAATCGATACGCGCAGCGTAGGGCCTGCCCCCTCATGGAACTCCCCCTCCCCCACTGCCCCAAGGCCCTCAAACGATGCCTGGGGTTCTTTTCGTATAACGCCCAGTGGGTCCCAAACTATGCGGATAAGGCCCGCCCATTCATTCAAGTCACCACTTTCCCACTGACAGCCGAGGCTCACCAGGCCTTCAACCGTATCAAGGCCGACATTGCCAAGGCCGCGATGCACGCGGTCGACGAGATGCTCCCCTTCCAAGTCGAGGGCGATGCATCAGACGTCGCTCTGGCTGCCACCCTCAACCAGGCAGGCAGGCCCGTGGCATTCTTATCCCGCACCCTCCATGACTCCGAAATTCGGCACTCCACCGTTGAAAATGAGGCCCAAGGAAGCTGTGCGACATTGGAGGCATTACCTGGCCGGTAGGAGGTTCACTCTCCTCACTGACCAATGGTCGGTTGCCTTCATGTTTAACAACACACAGCGGGGTAAGATCAAAAATGATAAAATCTTGAGGTGGAGGATCGAGCTCTCCACCTACAATTACAAGATTTTCCAATGCCCCGGTAAGCTCATCGAGCCTCCCGATGCCCTGTCCAGAGGTACATGTGCCAGCGCACAAGTGGACCGACTCCGGACCCTGCACGACGATCTCTGTCACCCGGGAGTCACCTGCTTTTACCACTTCATTAAGGCCCGCAATCTGCCCTTCCATCGAGGAAGTCAGGGCTATCACCAGAGACTGCCAGTTCTGCGCGGAGTGTAAACCGCACTTCTACCAGCCAGACCGTGTGCGCCTGGTGAAGGCCTCCCACCCCTTTGAATGCCTCAGCGTGGACTTCAAAGGGCCCCTCCCCTCCACCGACCGCAACGCGTACTTTCTTAATGTGATTGACGAGTATTCCCAATTCCCCTTCGACGTCCCATGCCGCGATATGACGTCTGCCACTGTCATCAAAGCCCTCAACACCACCTTCGCTCTGTTCGGTTTCCCCGCCTACGTCCACAGTGACCGGGGATCCTCAGTTATGAGCGAGGATCTGCGCCAGTACCTGCTCAACAGGGGCAATGCCTCAAGCAGGACGACCAGCTACAACCCCAGGGGAAACGGGCAGGTGGTGCGGGATAATGGGACGGTCTGGAGGGCCGTCCAGCTGGCCTTATGCTCCAGAAATCACCCGACCTCCCGCTGGCAGAAGGTCCTCCCCGACACACTTCACTCCATTCGGTCTCTTTGCCTTCCCCAGGAAGTCCACCTCCGGGGTTTCGCACCCAACGTGGCTGGCAGCTCCAGGACCTGTTCTCCTCCACAAGCACGTGCGGCTCCACAAGGCGGACCCATTGGTTGAGAGAGTACAGCCACGCCATGCGAACCCGCAGTAGGCCTACGTAGCGAAGCCCGTCGGCCGCCAATACACAGTCTCCCTCAGGGACCTGGCACCAGCTGGGTCCCCACACACCCCCCACCCTGCCCCGGCGCCACCCTCCCCTCCCACGGTGCACCCCACCGTAGCCTCGGCTCCAGGACAATCCGTCCTCCCCTTGCTCCCACCCAGGGATGAAGAGGATTTCAACACGCTCTCGGAGTTACCGAAGACCAAGCCGACGCCTGAGTCGCCACCAGCACTGCAGCGCTCTCAACGACAGATCAAGGCGCCTGATCGTCTAACTTTGTAATCTTCTCTGTAATTTTAAAACCAATCTGGATGTATATAGTTTTCCACCCCCCCCGCTGGACTCATTTTTAACAGAGGGCGAATGTGGTAGTCACCACTGTTGTATTATATTGCATATATGGGTATTACAGTAAGGCCCCTGTACTACAGGTACGGGAGTAGATCCCTGCCTGCTGGCTCCGCCCAGGAGGCGGAGTATAAATGTGTGTGCTCTACGAACAGCAGCCATTTCGTAAGCTGCTGTAGGAGGCCACACATCTCTGTGTTATAAAGCCTCGAATACATTCTACTCTCATCTTGTTGTAATTGATAGTGCATCAGGGTGCAGTGGGGACTAGGGAACAGTGGGAACTAGGGAACAGTGGGGGCTGGGAACAGTGGGGTCTAGGGAACAGTGGGGGCTAGGGTACAGTGGGGGTAAGGGAACAGTGGGGGCTAGGGAATAGTGGGGTCTAGGGAACAGTGGGGGGCTAGGGAACAGTGGGGGGCTGGGAACAGTGGGGACTAGGGAACAGTGGGGGCTAGGGAACAGTGGGTTTGGGAACAATGGGGGGGGCTGGGAACAGTGGATTTGGGAACCGTGTGGGGGGCTGGGAACAGTGGGTTTGGGAACAATGGGGACTAGGGAACAGTGGGGACAAGGGAACAGTGGGCACTAGGGACCAGTGGGTTTCGGAACAGTGGGGACTAGGGAACAGTGGGTTTGGTAACAGTGGGGACTAGGGAACAGTGGGCACTAGGGAACAGTGGGTTTCGGAACAGTGGGGACTAGGGAACAGTGGGGACTAGGGAACAGTGGGGGTCTAAGGAATAGTGGAGTCTAAGGAACAGTGGGGGGCTAGGGAACAGTAGGGGGCTAGAGAACAATGGGGGGCTAGGGAACAGTGGGGGGCTAGGGAACAGTGGGGGCTGGGAACAGTGGGGGTCTAGGGAACAGTGGGGGGCTAGAGAACAGTGGGGGCTGGGAACAGTGAGGTCCAGGGAACAGTGGGGGCAAGGGAACAGTGGGGGGCTGGGGAACAGTGGGGGGCTAGGGTACAGTGGGGGGCGAGGGAACAGTGGGGGGCTAGGGAACAGTGGGGGGCTAGGGTACAATGGGGGGCTGGGAACAGTGGGGACTAGGGAACAGTGGGGGCTAGGGAACAGTGGGTTTGGGAACAATGGGGGGGCTGGGAACAGTGGATTTGGGAACAGTGTGGGGGGCTGGGAACAGTGGGTTTGGGAACAGTGGGGACTAGGGAACAGTGGGGACTAGGGAACAGTGGGCACTAGGGAACAGTGGGTTTCGGAACAGTGGGGACTAGGGAACAGTGGGTTTGGTAACAGTGGGGACTAGGGAACAGTGGGCACTCGGGAACAGTGGGTTTCGGAACAGTGGGGACTAGGGAACAGTGGGGACTAGGGAACAGTGGGGGGTCTAAGGAATAGTGGAGTCTAAGGAACAGTGGGGGGCTAGGGAACAGTAGGGGGCTAGAGAACAGTGGGGGGCTAGGGAACAGTGGGGGGCTAGGGAACAGTGGGGGCTGGGAACAGTGGGGGTCTAGGGAACAGTGGGGGCTGGGAACAGTGAGGTCCAGGGAACAGTGGGGGCAAGGGAACAGTGGGGGGCTAGGGAACAGTGGGGGGCTAGGGTACAGTGGGGGGGCAAGGGAACAGTGGGGGGCTAGGGAACAGTGGGGGGCTAGGGTACAGTGGGGGTCTAGGAAACAGTGGGGGGGCTAGGGTACAGTGGGGGACTAGGAAACAGTGGGGGGCTAGGGTACAGTGGGGGGCTAGGGAACAGTGGGGGGCTTGGGAACAGTGGGGGGCTAGGGTACAGTGGGGGGCTAGTGTACAATGGGGGGGCTAGGGAACATTGGGGGGCTTGGGAACAGTGGGGGGCTAGGGAACAGTGGGGGGCTAGGGTACAGTGGGGGTCTAGGAAACAGTGGGGGGCAAGGGAACAGTGGGGGGCTAGGGAACAGTGGGGGGCTAGGGTACAGTGGGGGGCGAGGGAACAGTGGGGGGCTAGGGAACAGTGGGGGTCTAGGAAACAGTGGGGGGCTAGGGTACAGTGGGGGGCTAGGGAACAGTGGGGGTCTGGGGAATAATGGGAGCTAGGATGCAGTGTCGACTAGGGCGCAGTGGGGGGCTAGGGAACAACCCTCTTTCATTCTATTGATGAAGCATTGACTGACGGAACTAAACAGTTGTCCCTCTGGGCTGAACTGTGAGCTATGTTCCTGTTTGTAGTCCTGTGGACATTTCCCAGTCTGTGCTTGACACTCTCCTGTAGCTTCCTGCCTCGGATGAGTTTGATGAAGAATCCTCATCACTTGAACTCAAGAAGGCCACGGGCAGCCTAATGAACGGACTGCTTCCTCCAAGGATGGAATCCGAGCCAAACTGCTCAAGCACAGAAAGTCCCATCCAATGCTATTTATTTATGACCTTCTCCTTCTCTATTGGAAAGTAGGCTCCATTCTACTGGACCTGGGATGATACAAAAACCATCACACTATTCAAAAACAAAGGAGCCTGAGGAGACTGAAACAGGTACGGGAACACCTCACTCCTTAGCGTCACTGGGAAGGCCTTTTTCTCGGGTCAGACTGAAAATCTCCATCTATTTGCTGATTGAGGGTATCCGGGAAGCACAATGCAATTTCCAGTATTGTGGACGCGATCTTCATACACTAGCAGAACTCATCAAGGCATTCAACACTGTGAGCAGAAGAGGACTCTACAAGTACCTAGGGAATATTGGCTGTCCAGCAAAGCTCTTCAATCTCATCCTGGTCATTAAGCCCCATCCCATTCTTGAACTCTGCAAGTTCAAACACTTAACCCCATTAAGTGCTTCAAAAGAGATTACTTCAAACAGCCTCATGTGGTCTTAGTTCAACTAAAGAGCCTGGAAAAGACAAAGGAAAGGATAAAATAGACAAGCCAAAGACAAGAGAGTATAGATTATTAGTTGCAGCCTTGAATAAACTATGCCATAAATTTGTGCTTGAGTTCCTAACAGGCCCAGTGATGTACAGACAAGTCTGAAAACGAAAAGCAATAAAAGGTGGAGGATTTTGATTACATTAAGTCAGATAAACGCTACTGAAATTTAAATTTTCATCTTCTAGACAAGTCAAATTCACAAGATCACCATGAACTGTTTGAGTTTTCTAGCATTTACATTGCTGTCTGGCTAAATCCCGCTTTATAGTTCTAAATTTGATGGATAATGCAGCTATATCATGATAGAAAAGGAAAACAAGGCAACTGGCGAAAATGAGAAATAAGCAGAAAAATAGAAATAAACTGGGACGTTTTAGAAAAGGGACAACTTCCGTTGGTGACACATAGGGAGCAATCACACAGGTGGTGGCTCCCCTATTTGTAGCCTTTTTCACCTAGTTTTTGGGAGGTGTTTGGGTTAAAACTTAACTATTGCAATGCTGTAAGGGTCCTTCTTGTTTATTCCATCTCTATTCCCTTATTTTCCCATTCTTTTACTTTTGCTGTTACATAATGTGCCTTCAAAGCAGCTTGTATCTTTAATTAGAAACATATATAGAAACAGGCATAGAAACATACATGGAAAATAGAAGCAGGAGGAGGTCATTCGGCCCTTCGAGCCTGCTCCACCATTCATTATGATCATGGCTGATCATCAAGTTCAATACCCTGATCCCACCTTCCACCCATATCCCTTGATCCCTTTAGCCCCAAGAGCTATATCTAATTTCTTCTTGAAATTACACAACGTTTTGGCCTCAAGTAGTTTCTGTGGGAGTGAATTCCACAGATTCACCACTCTCTGGGTGAAGATATTTTTCTTCACCTCAGTCCTAAAAGGTTTACCTCCTAGCCTCAAACTATGACCCCTAGTTCTGGACTCCCCCACCATCGGGAACATTCTTTCTGATTCTACCCTGTCTAATCTTGTTCGAATTTTATAAGTTTATAAGAGCAGGTCAAGGGCTAGGAATCCTGTGGTGAGTAACTCAACTCCTGACTCCCCAAAGCCTGTCCGCCATCTACAGGCACAAGTTAGAAGTTAATGGAATACACTCCGCTTGCCTGGGTGAGTGCAACCCCAACAGCAATCCAGGGTCAATCAGCCTGCTTGATTGCCATCTTTTACACAAACATCTATTCACCACTAGTGATCAGTGGCAGCCATGTGTGCCATATACATGATGCACTGCAGGAACTCACCAAAGTTCCTTAGGCGGCACCTTCCAAATCTACGACCACTACCATCTAGAAGGGCAAGAGCAGCAGCTGCCTGGGAACCCCACCACCTGGAGGTTCCCCTTCAAGTCCCTCACCATCCTGACTTTGAAATATATCGCCGTTCCTTCACTGTCGCTGGGTCAAAATCCTGGAAGTCCCCTGCTGACAGCACAGCGGGTGTACCTACACCTCAGAGACTGTAGCAGTTCAAGAAGGCAATTCATCACCAACTTCTGAAGGGCAACTAGGGATGGGCAATAAATGCTGGCCTAGCCAGCAACGTCCCCATATCGTAAATTAATTTATAAAATTATGTTGACAGCACTGCTGGACCCAGAATGTCTATTGGTCGCTGTCTCAGTTTCCATTATAACAGAGGCTGAAGCCCAGAGCTGCTGGGAGTGCCATGCAAGGCCATCTGCAGTGTCCTCCAGTGAAGCTCTGCAGCTTTCCACCTGCTATGCTGCATCCACTGTGGAGGAGCACTAGGACAAACAAAGACAGGCACAAAAATAATACACAAAGGTAATTAATTAATTTCTGTTTGTATCAATGGATGTGTTGTTGGATACAAATGTTATGGAAAGCACGGTAGCACAAGTGGGTAGCACTGTGGATTCACAGCGCCAGGGTCCCAGATCGATTCCCCGCTGGGTCACTGTCTGTGCAGACTCTGCACGTTCTCCCTGTGTCTGTGTGGGTTTCCTCCGTGTGCTCCGGTTTCCTCCCACAGTCCAAAGACGTGCAGGTTAGGTGGATTGGCCATGATAAATTGCCTTTAGTGACCAAAATGGTTAGGAGGGGTTATTGGGTTACGGGGATAGGGTGGAAGTGAGGGATTAAGTGGGTTGGTGCAGACTCGATGGGCCGAATGACCTCCTTCTGCACCGTATGTTCTATGTTCTGTGAAAGTTTTTAATTGGTGGCTTTTATTGTTTGGTTGTAAAGAGAACACTGATGGGGTATCTCAGTTGTAACAATGGGCAATGGTGGATCACAGTTGGTGTGGGGAAGCTGTGTCACTGAAATTGGAGCCTGATAATTCATTCTCTGACAGCCTGTCTGTCTCCAGAGGGTCCAGGATGGCTCCTCCCTGCCTCTTCCTGTTGCTCCTCCTGCTTATAGCCGCCTCTTCCTCCTTGGTTTCTCTCCAAATTCTGTAATGGATGTGCAAAGTGGTGGAGAATGCAGCAGAGCACCATGAGTGTGTACTGCAGTTTAAACCCCTACCAAGTGATCAAGCCATTGGAAGGGTTGTTTGAGCAGGGCATTGGCCTGCTCAGTGAAGTTACGAGAAGCTCCGTGGCCTTTGCTGTACGCTTTCTCTGCTCCTGTACGATTATTGCTACAGAACCCCTCATGCATCTGAACTTTGTTGAGTGGCATGAGAATTGTTTCAAAGGGCCTGGTGACCCAAATTTAGAAATTGGGCATTGTATCAGCTGGTAGGGCCATGTGATATCAAGATATCATTGGTTTCTCTGCTTCCAGTGCTTGTAGGGTCTGCGCACATGAACACTTTCTCAAGATGGATGGCCATGTGGGTCACACGTGCAGTGGTGCTTCTGATCGGAATTTCCTGCCCTTAATATGATTGTGGGAAAATTAGCTTACAGATCCTTAACGTGCTCATCTATAGATCATTTTCTTGCCATTTTAACGGAGGTGTCACTATCCCTGATGTATACTGCTTAGGCACCATTCAGCAGTCTTGTAGGAGTTACCAAGAACTCTTTATGAACATTATTGAACTATATATATATTTACAGTAGAAGGTACAGGTATAGCCAGGACTCTATGGCATGTCCCTCCATGTTGTTACTTAGCTATACGTTGCTGACCTAAGCCCGAGGCCAGGTGCCTTATTACATCAATGGACGTACTGTACTCAGTCCCAAGTTAGCCCTTAATATACCAGATCATTCTACTACACTTAACATTTTAATATATAGCTCATTCCCGTACCAGCCTCCCTGAACAGGCGCCGGAATGTGGCAACTTTTCACAGTAACTTCATTTGAAGCCTACTTGTGACAATAAGCGATTTTCATTTTCTTGCCATTTTAACGTAAACATGTTATGCTAATATTTGCACAGGCCCCTGAGTATCAGAGTAAATTGACTGGTTCTGTGTTTCCTATGGGGAGCATTGGTTGGTGAGACCATGGGTCAGGATAGAACTACACCAAAGTATTCCTGGTTCTCTGAGCTGGTCTGCTGTTAGATTGTAGCTCTCAAGGTCAATATGTTTACCCGATTGCATTTTTGGATTTAACCTCTTGTTCATTTTCCTTGAACCGATTTCAATATGGAATAATAAGGTGCATTTTTTTCAGTGTATTCAAGCAGTCACTTTATTTATTGTCACCATTCCGGTAATAATGTATCAATTGTTAATATGACACTTTCCCATCTTAATTTGTAAGTGAACCTCCATGTGGTACTGGAAGAGTTAATTGCTCCAAGTATGTATCAGTTAATCCTGTTCAGCTCTTTAAGTGGTACTGTCTTATGCAACTTTAAATATTAAACAATATCTGAATAGATGGCTTCTTGGAATGGAACATACTCTTTTTAAGTGTACACTGTTGATAGCTGTATAAGAAATGTGAAAAATATGTTATATGCTCAATATAAAAGCATGATGGAGTCAAAGTGAGAGAGATAAAGCAGGGACTGAATGATAGTAAATTACTTGTACTGTGCAAAGGAAATCTGAATAAAAGTGAGACCGAGAAAGAGATGGATATCTGATCAAGATGGAGACACAAGGTACAGCCTAAAATCTTAAATAAACGTTCAACAGTTTGGTATTGCAGTTCTGCTGTTGAATAAATAAATAACCAGTGTAATTTATAAGAGCTGTGTGAGTTCAGTGGTTGCTTTTCTACACATGTTACTAATGCTATGTTATCACTGCTGGCGAATTCGGTCAAATGTTTCTGTGTTCAGTGTGACATTATAGTGTAGAAATTATTGTTGCTGATTTCAGCGGATGAATGCTTAATGTGTTTGGTGCCCCTCTGCTATTTCAGCACAGGTGCTAATATATTTATTGTAAATGGAATTGCATCCTGAATAAAGTTGTGGCCAAAGAATGCATCAAGCATTGACCGCTGGTAATTCCTCAGTTATCTTTTGTTTCCAGCACTTTCTGTTCCATTTGAAAGAGTGATACTTGGGGTTAAAATTGCACATCAGCGAACAGAAGAGTTTAAACTGATTTGGTTTCTTCAAAAATGTTTGCAATGATAAATGATTCCTGAAAACATGTTTTTGTAAATTTACGAGAAGGGTCTAAGTTTATACATCTGAACAGGTGTACTCAATTAATACATTATTGTGCACTCCATCCAGGCTAGAATGTCAAAAAACTCATTACTTGAATCAGAAAAGTCAAAATTAGCTGACAGGAGCCTCGACTGCTTTTTAAGGGACAAAGGGCTCGATTCAATGGAAACATTTCTAAGTGTCATTTTGGGTAGGTTTGGTGGGGTGTTACTCAATGGCCGTGTTGGCAAGATCGCTGCCCATTTCAATGGCACTTAGTGCCAAAAATGAGCTCCCATGTGATTCACGCCGTTCCTGGCTCCCTCGCCGTCTGATTCGCCTTGCGCACGCCTCAGCTTCTCATCGCTAACAATTGGAAGCTGCTTTTAAGCTCTCCCTCACCACTCACTCACAGTCAACACACAAGTCATGCAGACCTGCTCCTTGCTTTGGTGATGCCTACCTGGCCCGGCTTCTCGACACCGTGGATGAGAGACAGGCCACCCTGTACCCTGAGGGGATCGGCCGACCAGCAGCCTGGTCAGCAATGCAGCCTGGGGGGCAGTGGCAGCAGCTGTCAATTAGGGCAGCAAGACCAAGAGGACCTCCGTCCAGGGTCGGAAGAAGACCAATGTTCTCCAACAAGCTGCGAGGGTAAGTTACTACCTCACTCCTGGCATCAGTTCCGCCTGCCACCCCTCCAACTACCAAAGCCTCTCCACCCCCCACAAATTACTGGCTGATTCCTGACACCCTCCCCACATCCAATCTTTGTTCTTGTTCCTCAGCACTCCCTGACACCCACCAGCACAACCCTTTCATGTCCAGGTGCAGTACCCATACATACCACCTTCTATAGAGCCCCTGAATCATCAAGCATGCAGCTCACAATGCCTTCTCTTTGTACCGCAGCAGAAGATGGTCCATAATAAACGAGAAAGGGCAAGAAGGGTGGCGGGATGCCAGAGATCCGAGTCTTCACCCACTATGAGCAACAGGCCCTGAAATCTGTGGGGTTTTCCGAGGAGAGGGAAGTTACCGACAGTGAGGTTGGTCTGCACCACAGCAGTAAAGATGCACTATCCATTCACCCAGGTGACCTGTCTCAGGTGAGTTGCTCAAGTCAGACAAAATGATCCTTCCCTCTCACTGACCATATGTCCATGGTCTCACAGAATCTCCATCTGATGAGGCCGGGCCATCCAGAGTCAATCCCCACGCTGCCCCCCTCCCCCCACCCCCCACCCTCCGCCATGCAAAAAGGTTCTGAGGAAACCACCACCACAGCTATCATCCCTACCTTCCATCAGCACAGAGGCACGCACCTCGGTGGGCGACATTAGTGGACAGGCGTCTGGAGAATTATCTGGTAAGCACCACACAGTTGCTGATGTACATCAGGTGGAGGCAGGAACATCCTAAAGAGGCAGCAGTCAGAGGTCTGCTGGATCCCAGGACTCGGCTGAGGCCCAGTCAGATGCCGAGCCTCTGGACAAGGTTCTCCCAGAGCTGATGCAGATGATACGACACAGCCCTGACATTCAGAAGGGGGTGTCAGTGACATTCCAGTGACAGCATAGCCGATTGTAGGAGTCCCAAAGGCTTTGGGTACAGGAGATGGTGCTGACAATGCATGGTGCCGAGGCCAACTAGGGTGGCAACTGCAGTGAAAAGCCTGGAGCACGACATCTGCGTCTTGAGTGGTGGTGCCCAAGTCATGGCTCAGTCTGTGACGACGATGGCTAAGGGCCTCGGCATCATGTCCCAGTCGCTGAGGGACATGGTTCTCATCACAGGCGGACATTGTCGAGGCATTGCAGAGCGTGGCCCAGTCACTGAGGAACATCGTTGAGGGCATCGATACCATGGTGCAGACAACGGGGAGCTGCCAGGACTGGCAGACCCAGGTGACTCAGAGGCCTATGGAGCTCACTGCAGCTGTCCCATCCATCCCATGGAGTTCCCCAGGGCCATACTAGCACTGCTCGGGAAGAGAAAGTGCTGGAGGCCAATCTGGGCCTGTCACAATGAGACGGCAGTGGTCTCCAATCCTCTGAAACCCCCCTCCTGACACCGGTGCACCACAAGGGCAGCCGGCAAAACAGGGTGGCAAGGCGATGCCTATGACACCGGCAGGTCAGCCAGGGTCACCCGTCTCTCGGCCCTCCAGAGGACGTCCATCAAGTGCATCAAAGGCCACAGGATGCAGAAAGCATCAGGCTGCCTCCACCTCAGATGTGCATCCTGGGAACACACGTAGACATAGCACTAGACCATGAAAGATCAAAAAGAGTGAGGAGCACTGGGTGGGCACTGAGTGGGCACTGGGGGGTCACTATCTGTAGCTAGGGGGAACAGGAATGTCAAATGTTCACTATTAAAACATGTAACATCTGAAACATGTGAAGCCTCTGTCATGTTAATCTTCACAGTAGGCCTGCCTGCACCCCTGTTGTCCTTTGCTTCCCCACCCCCAGGGTGCAGTGGTACAAGATCAAAAGCAGGCCCATCACCCTGGAGTCATGTTGCACAGAACATTGAAGGGGGGAGCAGGTAGTGTGATGGGAGGGGCGGAAAAGGGGGGATTGGGGGAATTGGGGGAAGGGGGAAGTGGGGGGATTTGGGAAGGAGAGAAATGGAAGTGAGGGGGAGGGAAGGAAATGGGGGGGGGGGGAATGGAGCTGATGGACACAGCCTCATCCTGTGAGAATCTGTAGATGATAAGGGCCTCCCTGGTCCTCTGGCATGTTGGACCCTTGCCGCGCCTCTCCCCTATCCTTCGGCTCCTCCACGGGTTCTCTCTCCAGCTCCTCCTTGTCCACCTCCTGCTCCACTGCTGAGTCAGATTGTGGAGGGCACAGCCGACCACCACAAAGCAGAAGACCCTCTGGGGGGGGTGTACCACGAGAGTTGTCCAGGCATCGGAACCATTTTGAGCAGTCCAATGCACCACTCAATGACAGCATGCGTGGCAACATGGAACTCATTATAACAGGTCTCCACCTTAGTCTCACACCTCCGCCACTGGCGTCATCAGCCATGACCACAACGGGTACCACTTGCCCCCCACAAGCCAACCCATCATCCTCGGGTGGTCCTCGAAGACACCGGGTATCTCCAAGGGCCCAGGATGTAGCTGCATTGTATACTCGCAGGGTAGCGGGCAAACACGTGCATGATATGGAGGTGGTGGTCACATACAATCTGAACATTCAGGGAGTGGAATCTCTTCCTACTAATAAAGGGTACTCCCTGATGCCCCGGCCCGCATGGGACGACATGCATGCCATTGATGGTGCCCTGAACCTGGGACATCCTGGCGATGGTGGCAAATCCTGCAGCCCAGGCATTTTGATTGGCCTGGTCCAGATCAAAGATGTAGTCTGATGCCTGGGCCTACAGAACATCCGTCACCTCCCAGATGCTCCTGTGGGCTGTAGATTGTTAAATGCGAAACAGGTCCCCGTGCGAGCCCTGGAATGAACCAATGGCATAAATGTTGAGGGCTGCGGGGACCTTCATGGCCACCAAGAGCATGTGCCCTCCTCCTCCACGGGGTGCCCACGGTGAGGACAGGGCACAGGTGCTGCATTATCTCGCTCCTGAGACAGAGTCTTCTGCGGCACAGGCTGTACACTATCTCATGAAATGACTAACGACATCTGTACATCTTGGACTGTCACTGGCCTCCCCGTTTGGGTCCCTCCTCAGCCTGA
The DNA here is from genome assembly GCF_047496885.1 of Scyliorhinus torazame. Taxonomy (NCBI): domain Eukaryota; kingdom Metazoa; phylum Chordata; class Chondrichthyes; order Carcharhiniformes; family Scyliorhinidae; genus Scyliorhinus; species Scyliorhinus torazame. The sequence continues at coordinate 75,094,426 of NC_092712.1, forward strand.
TGGGCAGCTAGGTCTCCAGGATGTGTGGCAGCCCCCTGCACATAGGATGCCACCTCCAGCATGCATCATTGCTGCTGCCTTCTTCGGCATCTGCCCGCCTTGGCTGCCACAGCACACCGAGGTTAGCCGCTGTGGGATTGACATCAGCGCCAATTTTGGTATCTGTAAGGAATTGGAGAAGAGAGACTGACAATCAGTTAGGGCTTCCATCCCCAGACCCTCTAACCCTCAATGCCTCCCCATTTTTACGCCTTCTCTCAGAATGCCATCCAGCGAAACAGTGACTGGCAAACCTGGTTTCGCACACGCACTCCTGGCCACATCAGGAGCCCCTAGACCCCAGAACCCAGACCTCTAACGGGAACATTAGGGAGACCGTGCTCAGGTGCCCTCCCCTGATCCACACACTTACCCTTTGGTTGCGAGAGGATCCCCAGTGCTGAAGCCCTGCTCTTTACTGTTTGATTGTTGGCAGCTGCCTCTCTGGTGTTGACACTCCTGGAGTTCAGGCAGACTGTTCAGGCTTGACATCAATGCACTAATCATCCTCTGAGACATGGCATGTGTGTCCTCGAGGAGGTACTTGAGAGTTGAGGAATGTGAAGTGCTATCACAATTAACAAGGCTAATTCTGACTTCCGGGTGCGGCGATGACCAGCTAAGTCGCACGTTTCGGCAGCTCCCGGTGGAACGGACTTTTGGGCTCTTAATAGGAGCCCCAACGGCAATTTTAACGGCAAAAAACACTGTGCTGTAATCCAGAAGGGAATCCCCCCTGGACACGGATGGAAAAAAGAGAGGAAGGTGGCCGGATTGCGGTGGATCCTCTAGGGCAGCGGCCAGGAAGGCAGGCACAAAGCAAGATGGCGTTGGAAGGAGGCAGTTTAATATGGGGCCCTGACCAACAAGAGTTCCTGCGCCGTTGCGTGGAAGAACTCAAAAAGGAGATGAAGAAGGAGCTGTTGGCCCCGATATTACAAGCGATTGAGGGGCTAAAGGAGGAGCAAAAGAACCAGGAACAGGAGCTTCGGGTCGTGAAGGCAAAGGCTGCTGAGAATGAGGATGACATACAGGGCCTGGTGGTGAAAACGGAGATGCACGAGGCACAACACAAAAGGTGTGTGGAAAGGCTGGAGGTGCTGGAGAATAATGCAAGGAGGAAGAATTTAAGGATTCTTGGTCTTCCCGAAGGTGTAGAAGGGGCGGACGTCGGGGCATATGTGAGCACGATGCTGCACTCGTTAATGGGATCGGAGGCCCCGACGGGTCCGCTGGAGGTGGAGGGAGCCTATCGAGTTATGGCGCGAAGACCGAGGGCTGGAGAAATTCCTCGAGCCATAGTGGTGAGATTTCTCCGATATAAGGACAGAGAGATGGTCCTCAGATGGGCAAAGAAAACTCGGAGCAGTAGGTGGGAGAACGCGGTGATCCGCGTATACCAAGATTGGAGTGCGGAGGTGGCGAGAAGGAGGGCAAGCTTTAATCGGGCCAAGGCGGTGCTGCACAAACGGAAGATTAAATTTGGAATGCTGCAACCGGCAAGACTGTGGGTCACACATCAAGGGAAACACCATTACTTCAAAACGGCAGAAGAGGCGTGGACATTTATTGTCGAGGAGAAACTGGAGTGAGCGGGCCATAAAAAGAACGTTTGGGACAAAGTGGGGGGGTGAATATGTGGGATGAAGGGGGGAAAAGAGGGAAGAGATGACTTCCCAAGTTGTTAATCCTGCGACCCTGTAACTTTTCTCTCTTCCCCATGTCGTGGGGGAGAGAAGATGAGGAGCTGAGGGCGCCGGTCATTGGGGGCGGGGCCAAAAGGGAAGCGCGGGCTTTGTTCCCGTGCTATGGTAATCACGGCGGGAACAGGGAAGCAGGAAGGAGGGGGCCTTGCACAGTGTGAGCCGAGGTCACGGGGGGAAGCCGAGGTCGGCCAGAGTTTGCTGACTTCTGGGAGCAACATGGGGCGTGCAATTACGCTAGTTTGGGATCTAGCGGGGGGGGAGGGTTAACTGGGTTGCTGCTGCTGGGGAGAAGGGGGAGCTGGTATGGGGGGGGTGGCCGGGGCGGGGGGGCGCCGCTTGGGGGAGATACGGCTACGTGGGAACCGGGTGAGGAGCTGGATTGGAAAAGGAGATGGCTAGTCGTCAAGGGGAGGGGGGTAAAGAGCCCCCCAACCCGGTTGATCACGTGGAATGTGAGAGGGCTGAATGGGCCGATTAAGGGGGCACGGGTACTCGCACACCTAAAGAAACTTAAGGCAGATGTGGTTATGCTTCAGGAGACGCATCTGAAGCTGATAGACCAGGTCAGACTACGCAAAGGATGGGTGGGGCAGGTGTTTCATTCGGGGCTAGACGCAAAAAACAGGGGGGTGGCCATACTAGTGGGGAAGCGGGTAATGTTTAAGGCAAAGACTATAGTGGCGGATAGTGGGGGCAGATACGTGATGGTGAGTGGCAAATTGCAAGGTGAGGCGGTGGTATTAGTGAACGTGTATGCCCCGAACTGGGATGATGCCAACTTTATGAGGCGTATGTTAGGACGAATCCCGGACCTAGAAGTGGGGAAGTTGATAATGGGTGGAGATTTTAATACGGTGCTGGACCCAGGGCTGGACAGATCGAGGTCCAGGACCGGAAGGAGGCCGGCTGCAGCTAGGGTGCTTAAGGACTTTATGGAGCAGATGGGAGGAGTAGACCCCTGGAGTTTAGTAGACCTAGGAGTAAGGAGTTTTCGTTTTTCTCCTATGTCCACAAAGTTTATTCACGGATAGACTTTTTTGTTCTGGGAAGGGCACTGATCCCAAAGGTGATGGGGACGGAGTACACGGCTATAGCCATTTCGGATCATGCTCCGCGTTGGGTGGACCTGGAGATGGGGGGGGGGGGGGGAAACAGCAGCGTCCGCCCTGGAGAGTGGACGTGGGATTGTAGGCAGGTGGGGGGGGTGTGCTTGGGGGTGGGGGTGTGTGTTGGGGGGTGCTTGGGGCTCGGTGGGTGGTGGGGGGGTGCGGGTGGGAGTGGTCTGGGAGGCGCTGAGGGCGGTGGTTGGAGGGGGGCTGGTGTCTATTGGGGCGCGTGGGTGGGGGTGGGGGGGTGGGGAGGGGGAGCGGTTGTTGGGGGGGCTTCTGGGGGTGGACGGACGGTGTGCGGGGGCACCGGAGGAGGGACTGTGCAGGGGGGGGCGGGGGCTGCATGTGGGGTTTGGCTTGTTGGCTGCAGGTGGGGCGGAGGCGCGGTGGAGGGGGGCGCAGGGTGTGCAGTGCGGGTACGGGGGGGCGCGAGCGGGTTGCTGGCCCGCCGGCTGGGGAGGGGGGGGCGGTGGGGGAGATGGGGGGGGTGGGGGGGTGGGGAGGGAGGGGTGGAGCGGGGAGCGGGGAGAGTGGGTGGAGTGTTCAAGGCATTTTGCGGGGGATTGTGTGGGTCTCGGCCCCCGGATGGAAGGGGGGGTGGTGTGCTTTCTGGATCGGCTGGGGTTTCCCGGGGTCGGGGAGCGTGAGAGGGTGGGACTGGGGGCACAGATTGGGGCGGAGGGGGTGGTGGGGGGGGGATTGGGAGTATGCGGGCGGGGGGGGCCACGGGACCGGGCGGATTCCCGGTTGAGTTCTGTGGGAGGTGTGTGGACTTGCTGGCCCCGCTGGTGGTGGGACCCTTTGGTGGGGTGGGGGGGGGCTGCCCCCGACTGTGTCGGGGGCGGCGGTGTCACTCCTCCTGGGGAGGGAGGGGACCCGCTGCAATGCGGGTCCTACAGGCCGATTTCCCTCCTGAATGTGGATGCTAAGATTCTGGCCAAGGTGGTGGCAATGAGGATGGAGGATTGTGTCCCGGGGGTGGTTCATGAGGACCAAACTGGGTTTGTGAAGGGGAGACAGCTGAATACAAATATACGGAGGCTGCTAGGGGTAATGATAATGCCCCCACCAGAGGGGGAAGCGGAGATAGTGGTGGCGATGGATGCCGAGAAAGCATTTGATAGAGTGGAGTGGGATTATTTGTGGGAGGTGCTGAGGAGATTTGGCTTTGGAGAGGAGTACATTAGATGGGTACAGCTGCTGTATAGGGCCCCGATGGCGAGCGTGGTCACGAATGGACGGGGGTCTAACTATTTTCGGCTCCATAGAGGGACGAGGCAGGGATGTCCTCTGTCCCCGTTATTGTTTGCACTGGCGATTGAACCCCTGGCCATAGCATTGAGGGGTTCCAGGAAGTGGAGGGGAGTATTCAGGGGGGGAGAAGAACACCGGGTATCTCTGTATGCGGATGATTTGTTGCTATATGTGGCGGACCCGGCGGAGGGGATGCCAGAGATAATGCGGTTACTTGGGGAGTTTGGGGATTTTTCAGGGTACAAACTGAGCATGGGGAGGGGTGAGGTGTTTGTGGTGCATCCAGGGGAGCAGAGCAGAGAGATGGAGGATTTGCCGTTGGGGAGGGTGGCGGGGGACTTCCGGTGCTTGGGGTTCCAGATGACCAAGAATTGGGGTACATTACACAGGCTTAACTTAACGCGGTTGGTGGAACAGATGGAGGAGGACTTTAAGAGATGGGACACAATGTCCCTGTCATTGGCAGGTAGGGTGCAGGCGGTTAAAATGGTGGTCCTCCCGAGATTCCTTTTTGTGTTTCGGTGCCTCCCGGTGGTGATCACGACGGCTTTTTTCAAAAGAGTCGAGAAGAGTATTATGAGTTTTATGTGGGCTGGGGGGACCCCGAGAGCGAGGAGGGAATTCTTGCAGCGTAGTAGGGGCAGGGGGCTGCTGGCACTACCGAGCCTAAGTGAGTACTACTGGGCCGCCAATGTTTCAATGGTGTGTAAGTGGATGGGAGAAGGGGTGGGAGCAGCGTGGACGAGATTGGAGAGGGCGCCCTGCAGGGGGACTAGCCTACAAGCAATGGTGACGGCACCGTTGCCGTTCTCACCAAAGAAATACACCACAAGCCCGGTGGTGGTGGCTACATTGAAAATTTGGGGGCAGTGGAGACGGCATGGGGGAAGGACGGGAACTTCGGTGCGGTCCCCGATAAGAAACAATCATAGGTTCGTCCCGGGGAGAATGGATGGGGGATTTGGAGCATGGCAAAGAGCTGGGGTAGTACAACTGAGAGATCTGTTTGTAGATGGGACGTTTGCGAGTTTGGGAGCGCTGACGGAAAAATATGGGTTGCCCCAAGGGAATGCATTTCGGGACATGCAATTGAGGGCTTTCGCGAGGCAACAGGTGAGGGAATTTCCGCAGCTCCCGACGCAGGAGGTGCAGGATAGAGTGATCTCAGAGACATGGGTGGGGGATGGTAAGGTGTCGGACATATACAGGGAAATGAGGGACGGGGGGGAGATCATGGTAGATGAGCTGAAAGGGAAATGGGAAGAAGAGCTGGGGGAGGAGATTGAGGAGGGGCTGTGGGCTGATGCCCTACGTAGGGTAAACTCATCGTCCTCGTGTGCCAGGTTAAGCCTGATACAATTTAAGGTGTTACACAGGGCGCATATGACAGGAGCACGGTTCAGTAAATTTTTTGGGATAGAGAATAGGTGTGCGAGATGCTCGAGAGGCCCAGCGAATCACACCCACATGTTCTGGTCATGTCCGGCACTACAGGGGTTCTGGGTGGGGGTGACAAAGGTGCTTTCGAAGGTGGTGGGGGTCCGGGTTGAACCAAGCTGGGGGTTGGCTATATTTGGGGTTGCAGAAGAGCCGGGAGTGCAGGAGGCGAGAGAGGCTGACGTGTTGGCCTTTGCGTCCCTGGTAGCCCAGCGCAGGATATTGTTAGTGTGGAAGGAAGCCAAACCCCCGGGTGTGGAGACCTGGATAAACGACATGGCAGGGTTTATAAAGTTAGAACGGATTAAGTTTGTGTTAAGGGGTTCGGCTCAGGGGTTCACCAGGCGGTGGCAACCGTTCGTCGATTACCTCACAGAAAGATAGAGGGAATGGAAAAGAAGTAGACAGCAGCAGCAACCCAGGGGGGAGTGGCGGGGGGAGGGGGGGGGGGGAGGAATCGAACGGACTCTCAGAGATGTTATTGTATATGTATAATATGTATAGGTAGTTGTTATAGGTAATTGTATATTGGATTGCTGGATTGTATTTTTGGAGAGTATTTATTTTGGACAAGGCAGTTGCCATTCAGTTTTGTTTTTGTTCATATATTATTTATCTATTTGTTTAAAACTGGCCACTGTTATTTATATTGCTTTATTGTTGTGTAAAAGAAACACTACGTACTGTTATGTTTGGCCAAAAATCTTGATTAAAAAAAAATATTTTTTAAAACAAGGCTAATTCTTCATTTGAAATAGCCTTCAGCTGTGAAGCTAGAGGCTGCTCACAGTCAAATGGGGTGAAATTGACCTTCATGAGATAACCCACAGCAGGGCTCTGTCCTGGAAGTGTTTGGTAGGACAGACAGGCTGCAGCTGTGGTTGCCCCTGTTATGAGTCTCCACAATCTTTCAAGATGGCTTGAAGGCCTCACAGATGCAAAGCCCCTCCCACCCAGCCTTGGGGCAACGCCTGACCTAGAACACTTCAGCCCCCTGACCATGCCCCCTCCCCTCCCACCCCCCAACCTCCCCCCCCCTCCACCGTGGAGACCCCCACCCAAAATTCAAGGCGGGGGTTAAATTATGCCCCAAATCTCTTTTTGAAATTGCTGCTTAGCGTCCCTCAATCTTTGATGTAATATGCAACAAAGGTTGATACATTCAATTCCTGATCCAAATGGAGAATGTTGTCTTACGTTAATTAATTATACTGCTCTTATACATTTTGCATGCCTAATCAGCTTTTCCTCGGGGTCAAAAATGTGACGAGCTTTGAAATTTCGTCTGCTCAGTCTGGCTTTCTTTATCAATCAGCAAAAAAAAAAGTCTTTATTATCGTTCCCCCCAAACAGTGCACGTTATCTGCTCAATTTGCAGATAAACAGGTTGTAAGAGTTGGAGAAAAGCAAGAAGAATGTTCCATGAGAGAAAAGGTAACAAGCAGAAATGTAATATTAAAGTCAATGAACAAGAGAAGAGCAGATGTGGTGAGAGGCTAATTGTCCATCACAATCATTACATTTAATGGGGTGAAATGATCTGAAATATTTTTACAGGAAGTTTTTTATGCTTTATTACATCTTGTAGTGTGGACACTAAACTTATTCACGCCTTTTAACAAAAATGGAATTGTGATGTTGTGTTTGAAGGAAAATTCCTTTCATTTAATATGTCATGTGTAAAGAGGTTGGCATCAACTTGAATCAGGATAAGCTAAACTGCATATTATCTGCCAGGGATTTTACTGTCGATTAGCCCGATTCACTTCAGGCACCAGTGGTATCAGATTAATGGCTAGACTTGTGAACTGAGTATTACTGTCTTGCTCGGAAAACAAAAGAGATTCAAATGAGGAATATGCGCCTGCTGACAATCTTGTGATTTGTGGCTTTCCACAATTTTGAGGCCAAGAACCCGCAGGTGGTGATGGCTCAGACAATCCAGGATTGCAAAAGACAAATTGGATGGACACTTGAGGGAAGCAAACTGGAAGGGCTATGGGAATAGAATGGGGAAATGGGATGGACTGGACTGCTCAACAGAGAGCTGGCATGAGCTTGATGGGCCCACTGGTCTCCTTCTACCCTGCCAGTGGGATTTAATGCATCCGGTCATGGCAGGACACAAGGCTGCTGGACTTACTCAAATCAGGGAGAGGTCTCACACCAGTCTCCTGATGGTGGGAATCCCCCCCCCCCCCCCGCCCCCCCGCCACGATTGAGGTGGAGGCTGGAAGGGGTCCATGGGGACAACCCATCCCTTCTTGGCGTGATATCAGTCAGGCTCATTATCAAACCAATGGACACTGATTATCCCTGAGTCCATTGGAATTTAGTGCAAATAGCATGATTTTCCGAAAACCTTCTGTGGGGGGGTATAGCTTTTCCCATGTGCCTAGTCTAAATAAAGGAACTCTTAAGAGTGATAGGTGCCTTTATATTATTGTAACAGCAAGACACAACCCACTTCCCATGACCTCCATACCACCTTCACTTACCTGAATCCAAGTCAGTCATGCTCCCAGTCATGCTGGTGAGAAAGATCTGTTGGCCTCTGATTGTCTGGCAGCTCTCAGCATGTATGGTATCCACTATCCGTGTCCTAGATCCCAGGGAAGGCCTTACACTGACCAGTAAAGTGCCTGACAGGCATCCCCCCGTCAGAAACAATGCCAGTTTCCCATCAGTTCTCTAACCCGAGGGCTAGACTCACATGGCGACTAGGGGTGTTTCACAGTAACTTCATTTGAAGCCGACTTGTGACAATAAGCGATTTTCATTTCAATTCATTTCATTTCACAGGGCCAGGGTCCCAGGATCGATTCCCAGCTTGGGTAACTGTCTGTGCAGAGTCTGCACGTCCTCCCCATGTCTGCGCGGGTTTCCTCCGGGTGCTCCGGTGTCCACCCACAAGTCTCGAAAGACGTGCTGTTAGGTAATTTGGACATTCTGAAATCTCCCTCTGTGTACCCGGACAGGCGCCAGAGTGTGACGACTAGGGGCTTTTCACAGCAACTTCATTGCAGTGTTTATGTATGCCTACTTGTGACAATAATAAAGATTATTATTATTAAATGAGGACTGGTTATTCTTTGATTGCAAACTATAAATCCAATTGAAAATTATATGGAGCCATCAGAACATAAAAAAGCTCAGATTGAGAATTACTCTCTTGGCCCTGTGCCAAATATTGGCTCTAACATGAACTTTTCCCCGTGTATTTAGTTTCCTACAGGGAAGATGTGGAAAACCTCTTCTTGATCCACACATGGAGTTTTAAAAAATCCCTGTAGAATTTCTATATAATCCCATATCTCTGTTATTAAATTCTGGCTAGTTTTGAAGTCAATATTGCAAAAATATACCAATGCTTTTTAAAAAGCAATGCAGAAACAATCACACTTCATACCGTATTTGATTATCTTGGTGCATATTTATCGACAATAGCATATTGAAGATGAGGGAGACAGTACCTGAGCAGCGAGAACTATTAGTAACATCAGCTAACATGGAGGCAGGAAGGGGATTTGGTGCTGAGCAATTTGGTGGGAATAAGGTCAAAGGATATGCCGTCATGGATAAGAGGAGCTTGGAGAGAGCACAGTGGAAAATCCAGAAAAAGATATGAGATCAAAACTCGGGCTGGCGAGCAGGAGGTAGCTGAATGAATGGTCTCAATCTTCATGACATTAAAGTTCATGTGATCCTCGCACTTATTGTTGGTGTTGAGGGAAAGAGTGCTTTAAGTGGAGAAGAGAAGCCAGAGGTATCTTTGCAGTCCAGGATGAACTTCGCATAGAGAGTAGTTCTGACAAAGGTGAGCAAGACCTTTATGAGATCTAGCCAGAACTGGTGATGAATGGTTAAACCTGCAGTCTGCGATACATGTTTATATAATGTCATGGGATTGTCCCTTTAAAAAATGTTTTTGTCTTATCACATGGCTTCAGTGATGTCTTTGTGTGGGTGGAGCTGGGCTGTGGCCCTGGGAGTTGGTTTTACTTTCGCTTTAAGTTTGAACAGGTTTTGTTCTGCACAGATTGAAAGAAAGTTTTTTTCTCTATCTGCATTTTAAAAGCTGTTTCCAGACTGCTTGATAACTTGAAAATAAATAACTGTTATCTGGAAGAAATTCAAACCTCTGTTTTGGAAAGGAAATAGGAGCATCCATGCCAGGTGTTGAGTGCTGTGTGCTGGGCCACACCTTTGAAAAGGGTTTTCTGGTTTATGGGATCTTGGTATTAAATTGGAACAACTAAAGGGGGGGATGTATTAAGGATTATACATAGAGTACTGTAGCTGAGTGGGGTATTTATGTTGGTAGTTAATAAAATGCTTACTGTGTGTGTTTATAAAAATGTTAACTAAATTTGTAGAATAAACTTTGTTTTTGATTAAAAGTGCTTAAGGCCTCTGTTGAATCACCTGAAAGGCAGATCCTTGTGCTCATCGCAACCAAAATCAATAAACAGTTGTAGGTCAGGTGGACTCCATGATATACTTTGGAGTTTTCTAAACCCTGGCCCATGACAATAATAACCTTTTTTTTAATAATAATCTTTATTACTGTTGCAAGTAGGCTTACATTAACACTGCAATTAAGTTACTATGAAAAGTCCCTAGTCGCCACATTCCGGCGCCTGTTCGGGTACACAGAGGGAGAATTCAGAGTGTCCAGTTCACCTAACAAGCATGTCTTGCGGAACTTGTGGGAGGACGTGGGAGAACGTGCAGACTCTGTACGGACAGGGACCCAAGCGGGAGTCGAACCCGGGTCCTTGGTGCAGTGGAGCAGCAGTGCTAACCACCGTGCTACCATGCCACCCATGGACTATGCTCCTTGGACTTAGGGGGGTGAAAGCATATCAGGTAATGGTCAGGGTGAGAAGGACTAATGGTTTTGATGAAATCAGGGTCATCAGAGGTGGAGGTGAGGGTGTGATTGAGCAAATTGGCAATTGCAGAAATCTCATGATGGATGGAGGGGCAAAGGCCCTCTTGAGGATCCTTGAGAATTTGAAGTGAGGTTGTAAGTGACTTGATGGAGAGATTTTCCATAGGCATTCACAAAAGGAAATGGGTTGGGAATGGGCAGGGGTTATGTTGGTGGACAAGTGTTCAAGAATAATCAGAGAAGGGGAGTAGGGAGGCCACATGAGATGGCAAGGTTTCTTAACCTTGGCTGTGAATATGAATAGGGGAGTTTGTATGGAGGGTGAGATCAAGCAAGGAAAGGAGGTCAGTGATGTCAGAGGAGAGAGATGATGATGACTTGAGATGAAGGGTGAGGGTGAGGAAAGAAAGCTCTGAAACCACCACAGTGAGAAACTAGGGTGGATGGTAGAGAACAAAGATTTTAAACTAGGGGCATACAGGGTGGAATAATGCACGATGTTCAAAGAAGCTGCCAGAGGAATAGGGGGATGGATCAAGGGGTGATTTATTGATTAGCGCTACACCGCCATGAGGCGGTTTGTGTGGTACAAGTGTGAGAATGTCTCGCCAGGTAGGGCACTTTCATTAAGGCGAAATGTGTCATTATCCCTCAACTTGGTCCTTGTCAATGCCCTGTTGGTGCGATTCAATACAATAAACTCACTAAACCCTCAAATTTGCCATTATCATCCTTTTCCTGAAAAAATCCATCCTTGCCCTCTTTGACTTGCCAAACCAACCTCCAATCTCCCTTTCCTCCCAAAGACACTGGCTGGAATTTTCCAGCCCCTCCCACCAGTGGAGCCTTCCGGTCCGGCCAAAGTCAATGGACATTTGAATGGATTGTCAGATCCACAAGGGCCAGAAAATCCCAACCACTGAATTATGTTGTCACTACCCAAATCCATACCGGCGCTTGTTCGGATACACAGAGGGAGAATTCAGAGGGAGCATGCATTTTGCACATCTCTGATTTCTATAGATCCACCACTGGCTGCCTCGATATGAAGCTGTGAAATTTCCGATCTACACATATTTCTCCACTTTTAAAGTGGTCTGCAAAACATGTCTACTTGACCAAGCTTTTGGTCACTTCTCCTGAACTTCTTCTGTGGCTAAGTGTCAAATTTTGCGCATCTCTGATTTCTATAGATCCAACACTGGCTGCTTCGATACGAAGCTGTGAAATTTCAGACCTACACATATATCTCCACTTTTAAGGTGGTCTACAAAACATCTTTACTTCGCCAAGCTTTTGGCCACTTCTCCTGAACTTCTCCTTCTGTGGCTAAGTGTCAAAGTTTGATTGGTTACACTCCTGGGAAATACCTTGCAACATTTTGCTATGTTAAAGATGCTATGCAAATGCTAGTTGTTGTTGTAACTTTCTGTTCGATTTCCAATAAGAGCATAAGAATAAGCAACATAAAAAGGCAATTGAGAATTGGCTACTTTAGCATTTACGGGGCTTAAATTAAAACCGTTATGAATGGACACTTTTCTTAATGGATTTGGAGCATAAACAAATTACAAATCTTTTAATGAACAGCAAGCCAAAAGCATTATCCCTAGAATGTCAACATTGACAAGGGAGTTCATCAGAAAGTGTTTAACTATTATTTGTATTGATCCTGCACTAAGAGCATACAGTCTTGTGATGGTAGTTTGGCAATAGCAGCTTATACAAAGTAATGAGTATGCAATTTATTGTAATTGGAGGTAGGTTGCACATTTATTCATTGTCCAAGTTGAAGATAAACAGCGATAACTATGAGATGGTCATAATTGTAATAATAATCTTTATTGTCACAAGTAGGCTTGTCATTCACTTTTCCAATTATGCTTGGTTATTTTCTGATCAACTGCATTCCTGGTGTTTCCAACTGAGAATGTTCAATGGACAAGGATTGCTGTCATCCAGTGAAACCAAATTATTCGTAGAATCATAGAACTTAGTGCAAAAGAAGGCCATTCGGCCCATCGAGTCTGCACCGGCCCTTGGAAAGAGCACCCTACTTAAGCCCACACCTCCATCCTTTCCCCGGAACCCAACCTAACCTTTTGGGCACTAAGGGACAATTTAGAATGGCCAATCCACCTAATCTGCACTCTTTGGACTGTGGGAGGAAACCGGAGCACCCGGAGGAAACCCACGCTGACACGGGGAGAACGTGCAGTCTCCGCACAGACAGTAATCCGAGGCCGAAATTGAACCCGAGTCCCTGTGTCAACCACTGTGCTACCATGCCATCCCATTTTTCACAAATGTTAATTGTCGAATTCTTGCAAACAGTGAGGCATGAAAGAAACAGGCTATGATTTTATATTTTTACGATGATACTAAACAGCATTTGTGATGCAAATGAAATTTTGCACTACCATAATTTTAAAAAACAATTTTATGAATGAATGTAACACCTGCACTAAGATTTTACTCTCATCAGTCTAGCAAGGGGCAAAACTCCAAATATTTTTGGCAGTGCGATTCCTTTAGCACATATCAAATCATTTTATTATTTTGGCAATCATTGGTAATGATTTCTGATGGCATGAACACTGAACTTTGTTTGGCAGAGTGCAAGATAAAATGTTCCTTAATACAGTACAACTCAAATCCACACAGACAAAAGATTTTGAAGTTTTCCCACTTTGTACTTCTATAACATCAAAGAGAGATGACTGTCATCCTCCATAGGGTTATCATTTGAATAGCATGCTGCTGCTTATGCAGGCCTATATGTTAATACAAAGAATGGAAGGATTGCCCTATGGCAACTCAAGATGTTATATCAATCCAACATTTCCACAACACTACCATTAATAGATTTTCACCTATTTCTTATCCAGCCTTTGATCCCATCCAGAGAATTTAAAATGCAAAGTTAATCATCGCTTTCTAGACTAAGGTTGTTGGAACATACGTTAGATTATGATTTGTCTATTAGACCCAAATACATTCTCCTGAAACCTTTCCAGTAACCAACAGAGTCAATTTTCTTGCAACTTTTTATGTGTGCCGATAATGTATATAATAGTAATCCTTATTACTCTGACTGCTCAATATAAGCAGAGTGTTATGTTGTTAGACTGTGGGTAAGAAAGAATCATACTGTGACATTTAACTGCATATATCTTGGTAGAAAAGCTTGAGACAAAAGTGTTCAGTAGAAATTTCTAATCACAAATGAACTGGACTAGCCAGACCAAATATAATAAGAAAAATCAAAGCCCGCACAGAGCTAAAGAACATGTTTATACCATTATTTCAATTTAAATGATAATGGCTATTGTCAAAAAATAAAGGCAGGAGCAATCATTGGTGGAAATGTTACAGAAGAGACGAAAACATATTGACATTTCAATGGCTTCCTGTGATGATCTTATTGAATGTTAACTAATTAGCAGAAATTTAATTTGGCACTTCCTTTGAAGTTCTGAAGAAAGACAAATTAAATTTGTCACCATCACCAGCGACATGGCAACCTTCATCAGTTACCACTTCCTCGAGGCAAGGGCAGCATTTCTTTTTTATTGGCAGCAACGTTATTCATCAGCCATCGCAGCTTGTTCCAAATTCTGATCTTCAAGAATTATTAAGCAATTTTCAGTCAGTTCCACTTGTTCTTACTAAGCAACCTACTCATAAAGAAAACGTACTAATTTTCGCAAACGTGTCAGCACATTAGCTAGTTTTTAAGTAACATTCTCACATGTTGCACAGATGCCTTACTTCCAAACTGTTTCAAATAGTTTGAGATCATTTTTCTTGATGGTGGTTTCTGTAGTAACAGAAACATAGAAGCTAGGAACAGGAGCAGGCCATTCGGCCCATCGAGCCTGCCCAACATTCATTATGCTCATGGCTGATCTTCCATCTCAATCCCATGCTCCTCTTTCATCATACACCTTGACACCTTTAGTGTCTAGAAATCCATCTGTTTATTTCTTAAATACATTCAGTGACTTGGTGTCCGCAGCCGTCTGTGACGCAGAATTCCACAGGTTCACCAGCTTCTGAGGTTGGTCCTCATGTCCTAAATGGCCTTTCCCGTTTCCAGAGACCTAATGAAAAATCCTCATGATTTCCACATGGTTTAAAATTTGCTGTCGGATTTTAAAACTTGTGTATGCAACAGATGACTGGAAAGTGGAGATGTATTTATTTGTTGGTCAGAGATTGTGTATGCTGCAGCAATTGACTTATCTTCTGGCCAAGGAGAAGATTCTGGGGAAACTGAAAGGTCTGAAGGTGGATAAATAACCTGGACCAGATGGACTACACCCCAGGGTTCTAAAAGAGATAGCTGAGTAGATTATGGAGGCATTGATGGTGATCTTTCAGGATTCACTGGAGGCAGGGAGGGTCCCAGAGGACTGGAAAGTGGCTAATGTAACACCGCTGTTTAAGAAGGGAGGGAGGCAGAAGACGGGAAATTATAGACCGGTTAGCCTGACTTCGGTCATTAGTATGATTTTAGAGTCCATTATTAAAGATGAGATCACAGAGTACTTGGAAGTGCATGATAAAATAATGAGTTCTTTGAGGAGGTAACAAGGAAGTTAGACAAAGGAGAATCGGTGGACGTGATTTATTTAGATTTCCAGAAGGCCTTTGACAATATGTCAGGTAGGAGACTGTTAAATACGTTAAGAGCCCATGGTGCTAAGGGTAAGATCCTGGCATGGATAGAGGATTGGCTGACTGGCAGTAGGCAGAGTGGGGATAAAGGGGTCTTTTTCAGGATGGCAGCCGGTGACTAGTGGTGTGCCTCAGGGGTCGATGCTCGGACCACAACTTTTCACAATATACATTAACGATCTGGAAGAGGGCCAGTACTGTGGTGCAGTGGTTAGCACTGCTGCCTCACAGCGCTGAGGTCCCAGGTTCGATCCCGGCTCTGGGTCACTGTCCATGTGGAGTTTGCACATTCACCCCGTGTTTGCATGGGTTTCACCCCCACAACCCAAAGATGTGCAGGGTAGGTGGATTGGCCATGCTAAATTGCCACTTGGAAAGAAAATTGGGTACTCCAAATTTATTTTTTTAAATCTGGAAGAAGGAACTGAAGGCACTGTTGCTAAGTTTGCAGATGATGCAAAGATATGTAGAGGAACAGGTAGCATTGAGGAAACAGGGGGGCTGCAAAAGGACTTGGACAGGTTAGGAGAGTGAGCAAAGAAGTGGCAGATGGAATCAATGTAGAAAAGTGTGAGTTTATGCACTTTGGAATGGAGGAATGGATGCATGAACTATTTTCTAAATGGGAAAGTGCTTCGCAAATCAGAAGCAAAAAGGCACGTGGGAGTCCTTGGGCGGGATTCTCCGACCGCCTGCCAGGTCGGAGAATCACCAGGGGACGGCGTGAATCCTGCCCCGCCGCTCCGACGGCAGCTGCCGAATTCTCTGTAGCCGGTTTTCGGGCGGAGGCAGGGATCGCGCCGGTCGGGAGCCATTGGCAGTGCCCCCCACCCCCGGCAATTCTCCGGGCCTCGATGGGCCGAGCGGCCACCCGTTTTCGGCCAGTCCCGCCAGCATGAAATGGACATGGTCCATCCTGACGGGACCTGGGTTGGAGGGCAGTTTGCGGAGACCACAGGGGGCCACGGGGGGATCCAGCCCCGGGGGAGGGGGGGCACACGGTAGCCTGGCCCGCGATCGGGGCCCACCGCGAGGTATGTTCCAGAAACACATATATAGACAAAGTCAAAGATGCAATTGACTTTGTTTATAAATATGTTTCTGGAACATACCTCTTCATTCACCTGAGGAAGGAGCAGTGCTCCGAAAGCTAGTGATTTGAAACAAACCTTTGGACTTTAACCTGGTGTTGTAAGACTTCTTACCGAGGCTGTATAAGGCTCTGTTCAGACACCATTTGGGGTATTGTGAGCAGTTTTGGGCCCCGAATATAAGAAAGGATGTGCTGGCTTTGGAATCTCCATAGGAGATTCACAAGAATGATCCCTGGAATCAACAGCTTGTCGTATGAGGAATGGTTGAGGACTATGGATCTGTACTCGTTGGAGTTTAGAAGGATGAGGAGGGATCTTATTGAAACTTACAGGATACTGCCAGGCCTGGTTAGAGTGGACGTGGAGAGGATGTTTCCACTTTTGGAAAAACTAGACCAGAGGACACAATCTCAGCCTAAAGGGACGATCCTGTAAAAGAGAGATGAGGAGGAAGTTCTTCAGCCAGAGAGTGGTGAATCTGTGGCACTCTTTGCCGCTGAAGGCTTTAGGGGCCAAGTCACTGAGTGTCTTTAAGACAGAGATAGATAGGTTCTTGATTAATAAGGGGGCTAGGGGTTATGGGGAGAGGGCAGGAGAATGGGTATGAGAAAAATATCAGCCATGATTGAATGGCGGAGCAGACTCGATGGGCCGAGTGGCCTAATTCTGCTCCTATGTCTTATGGTCTTATGGTCGAATTCCTCGAGGACACCTGACAACAAAAGGAGGCCTGGAGCAGTGGTCTGAGAAAGGAATGTCTAGAGTCCAAGGGCCAGTCCCACCTCCCGGAAACACCGGCCAAGTGTGCGGCCGAAGATGTGGCTCTAAATTCGGGCTCATCCGCCATGCACGGACCCACAGAACCCATGACCAATAACACAAGGTTTCTTAGCACAATCACACTTGTCAGCAAGTGATCGCTGAAGAAGACTTTCCAGCAAGGATCACTGCATAGTGTTAGGGGCAAGAGTCCCTGGCTGATATCCCCCGACAGGGATAGTAAGACTGACTGTAATGAATTCAGCTTTCGGCTGCTCAAGGCGAATCAGTACCACTGCAGGAAGTGCATTCCTCTCCTGAGCCTTTGGGTGAGCTTCAGGTAATTTATTTCACCATTAAAGCTGGGAAGTCAAATCCGAGACTGTGTGCAAATCTCTGATAGTCATCTGCTATCTTCATAATAACGTTGTATATCCTGCAGAGCGGCCAGGCCTAAAAGTAATGCGGGAGACATTTAAGAAAAATTGAATTGAAGGTGCTGGGCATATTTTGGAAGTCTGAAGGCAAGAATTGATAAACATCCCATGAGATCAAGTGAGATTCAATGACCATTCCACCGTCAGGCATTTCCCTAAACGTGTATCTATGAAGCACTTTCCACACATCTCCGAACATGCCTGCTGGAAGACAGTCCGTTGCTGAGCAATATTGTGAGGCAGCCACCAATACACAGATCTCCCATTCTGCAGGCTGCCTTACCCTGCCGCGGTGCACCTCCTGTTGGCGGCCACTGAAACATTTAGGGAAAAGTGAAATAGTTTGCCAGAAGAGAGACCTGAGTGAGATTTGAAACTTTACAATTGATCCTCAGACACGATATGGCGAGTATTACTGTGAGTTTGTTAAAGCTCCCTTTGCTGCTGTGATCAATTCCTTGAATTTTGCCTGAATGTAGTTCACTCTCACTCTCCCTCCACACCCCCAGCCACAAGACGCAATGGTCCGCTTCCCTTCCGCGCTCCCTCACTCAGTGCCAATTCCAGGCTGCCTTGGGAGTCCAAGCCAGCACGCAACTGCTTTAGGTTTGCTCAATGTGTCTGCATTCTGGACCAGTACAGTAAAACTGTGCGTGTGTGAAATGTGCACAGTAATTACGTGTGCGTAAAGTGTGCATAGAATTAGTATATCTGTGAAGTGTAAAGAGAATCGTGCGTTTGTGTGTGAATTGTGCACACTAATAGTGTGTGTGAATTGTGCACAGTAATACTGCATGTATGAACTGCGCACAGTAATAGCATGTGTGACGTATGCACAGCAATACTGTGTGTGTACATGAAGTGTGCATAGTCTGTGTGTGTGAAGTGTGCACTGTAATACTGTGTGTGAATTGTGCACAGTAATGTGTTTGAAGTGTTCACAGAAATAGTGTGCAATGTGTGCTCAGTAATACTGTGTGTGTGAAGTGTGCAGTTATACTGTGTGCATGAAGAATGCACAGTAATGCTATGTGCATGAAGTGTGCAGAGTAATAGCGTGTGATGTGTGCACAGTAATAGTGTGCGTGTGAAGTGTGTAGTGTGCATGATAATAGTGTGTGTGTGTGAAATGTGCACAGTAATACTGTGTGTGTGAAGTGTGCACAGTATTAGTGTGTGGGTGTATAGTATGCACGGTAATAGTGTGTGTGAAATGTGCACAGTAATACTGTATGTGTGAAGTGTGCACAGTAATAGTGTGTGTGTGAAGTGTGCATGGTAATAGTGTGTGTGTGTGAAATGTGCACAGTAATTCTGTATGTGTGTGAAGTGTGCAGAGTAGAAAAAAGAGTTACTCGGGAGGATTTAAACTAGTATGGCAGGGGGTGGGAACCAAAGCGTTAGTTTAGAAGTGTAATAACTGAAGGGGGAACAGAGAACAAAAATAAGAGAACAACATCACCCTGTCTGCTCAAACGCAGTGGTTTGAAGTGTATTTGTTTCAACGGCAAAAGTATAGCAGTTGAACTTAAAGCACTTATTAGTACTTGGATTATGAAGTTGTGGCTATCACAGAAATATGGCTAAAGGGCAGGATTGGCAGCTGAACATTGGATGATATCGATGCTTCAGGAGTGACAGAGGGGGACGTAAAAAGGGTGGGGGAGTAGCATTACCTTAACCAGGAGAATATTATAGCCGTACTGCGGGAGAACACCTCTGAGGGCTCGACAATGAGGCAATCTGGATAGAACTCAGGAACAGGAAGGGGGCGATCACAATGTTGGGTGTTTATTACAGGCCCTCCAACTGCCAGCAAGAGATAGAGGAGCAGATAGGTAGAGAGATTTTGGATAGGTGCAAAAGTAACAGGGTTGTTGTGGGAGTGGATTTAATTTCCCCTGTATTGACTGGGACTCACTTAGTGCTAGGGGCTTGGATAGGGCAGAGTTTGTAAGGTGAATCCAGGAAGGCTTCTTGATGCAATATGTAGATAGTCCAACTAGGGAAGGGGCAGTACTCGACCGGGTAGTGGGGAATGAGCCGAGACAGGTGGTTGAGGTTTCAGTAGGAGAACATTTTGGGAGTAGTAACCACAATTCCGTAAGTTTTAGGGTACTTTTGGATAAGGATGAGGGTGACCCTCGCATTAAGGTGCTAAACTGGGGAAAGGAAAATTACGATAACATTAGACAGGAATTGAAGAATCTGGATTGGGTGCGGCTGTTGGAGTATAAATCAACATCGGACATGTGGGAGTCTTTCAAGCGACAATTGATTAGGATTCAGGAAAGTCATGTTTCTGAGAGAATGAAGAATAAGTATGGGAAGTTTAGGGAGCCTTGGATAACAAGGGATATTGTGAACTGTGTGAATCCCAAGCAACCCCCCATGAGGTCCCCACCAACCAGACTGGTTGATAGTCCTATGTAAGGATGGGTAACACCCTCCCCCGGGCCAGCAAGGGTGAAACACCATCCCCGTGTCCCTGGCACCACACCTGTCCTGCATACCCCCACCCCTCACACCCTACCCCCCATGCGGCCCCCACCAGATGGACAGATAGATAGTGCTCCGTGAGGATGGGCAACCCTCCAGGATTGCCAGGTTGAGGCACCACCTCTGTGCCCCTGGCACCACCCCTGTCCTGCACCCCACACATGCGCCACCCCTTCTAGAGGGTGATCGAACCCCAACCCCCTCGCACCGCACACTGCACCACACACCAAAACCTGTACCGCCCACCATGGCTAGGTGCCCTGCACACACAGGCCACCAACTATGGGCCTCCTGTGGAGCCCGTGTCCGAGTGTCTCACACTGTGCATTATCTGTCCCATCAGGAGAAGGTGGCTCACAACCGCCGGGTGCGGAAAAAGACTGGAGACGACCAGCCAGACCTGCAGGCCCTGACCGTCACGGTACAGAGGCATTGGTGCTGGTCAGGGAGGTGGCAGAGCGGGCAGTCGCCGAGACGTAGGTCAGTATAGGACAACCAACTGAGCCCACAATGAATTGCAATGTCACTATGGTACATGCGTCAGTCCTTCCCCCCCCCACCCCCCCCCCCCCCCACCCCTCCCCACCACACAGACCACAGCAACCCAAAATCTCACTGTGTGTCCTTTCTTTTGTCTCACAGGATCACCTTCCGATGAGGCCAGACCATCGGAGCCGCTCACCCACAGCCACAACCCTGCAACATCCAGAGCACCTGTCCGGGGACAACACTGACTTTTCATCACTACTGTCTCCAACACCGTCCACCATCCCAGAGACACTCATCTTGGTGGGTTATTTTCATGAAGAGGCTCTGAGGCACGAGCTGGTGCACACGTCACGCATGCTGCAGTACCTCAGGTGGAGGTAGGAACCCCCGAAGGGGTGGACAGTTGGAGGACAGCCCGACCCCAGGGACTAGCTGCAGTCCAGATTGGTTGCGCGCTTCTGGAAAGGATGGTCCCATCATTCTAGAGATGCAGATACAGAGTCAGGGACTACAAGAGAGGTTGTCAGCAACCTTCCAGACCCTGCATGTGCAGTTGGAGGAATCCAACCACCTGCAGGAGCAGGAGACAATTCTGATAATGCGTGCTACACAGATCAAAACTGAACGGGTGGCATCTGCGTGGAAGCCTTCGGTGCGAGAGTCACGGCCAAGGGTACAGTGTATGGGCAGTGGTTGAGGCACAGGACAGGGCAGCCCTGTCACAGGCAGCCATGTATCAAGACCACGAGACATTGTTGCAGTGCTCCAGAGTGTGGCCCAGTCACAATGGACCATGGCTTCGGGTGACGAGAGCATTGGCTGGGTGCTGGCTGACCTGAACCAATCACAGAGAGATGTGGCTCCGTCCTTGTGCTCCATTGTCTGCGAGCATTGAGCGCCTGAATGAGACCAGGACTGGCAGTGCCAGGTGACAGTGGCGCTCCCAGAGCTCATGCTAGCTGCATCCCCATCCCAAGGAATTGCCCGAGAGCCATTGGGCACACCAAGGGAGTAGGACGTGATGGGGCCCATACCAGTGACTCCCGGAGGGGAGCTGCTGGAACATCGCAGCGCCTCTGAATCCTCCCCCACCTGACACTGGTGCTTCTCAATGGCAGCAGGCAGAACAGGGTGACACTGCATCACCTGTGACACCTGAAAGTCGACCAGGCCTGGGCCGCCAAAGAGGACCCAGGTCATAGGTGGGATGGGGACCCAGACACATGTGGGGCTGGGCTTCTGAGGAGTGAACTGAGGAGACCCAGCACCTGGTGGGCCACTGGGTGTATACTGTGTGTGTGTGAATTGTGCACAATAATATTGCATCTGTGTGAGGTATGCACAGTAATAATGTGTAAATGTGAAGTGTGCACAGTAATACTGTGTGTGAAGTGTGCACAGTAATACTGTGTAAATGTGAAGTGTGCACAGTAATACTGCGTGTGAAGTGTGCACAGTAATACTGTGTAAATGTGAAGTGTGCACAGTAATACTGTGTGTGAAGTGTGCACAGTAACACTGCGTGTGAGTTGTGCATAGTAATGTGTGTGTGTGTGAATATGCACAGTAACTGTGTATGTGCGAATATGCACAGTAACTGTGTGTGTGAATTGCACATAGTAATACTGTGTGTGAGTTGTACATAGTAATATTGTGTGTGTGAATATGCACAGTAACCGTGTGTGTGAGTTGTGCACAGTAATATTGTGTGTGTGTGTGTGTGAATATGTACAGTAATTGTGTGTGTGAATTTCTCACAGTAATACCGTGTGTGTGAATTATGCACAGTAATACTGTGTGTATGTCCATTGTGCACAGTAATACCATGTGTGTGAATTATGCACAGTAATACTGTGTGTGTGCATTGCAATACTGTGTGTATGTAAATTATGCACAATAACACTGTATGTGTGTGAATTGTGCACAGTAATACTGTGTGTGAATTATGCACAGTTACAGTAATACTGTGTGTGTGTGTGAATTGTGCACAGTAATACTTTGTTTGGTGTGCACAGTAAAATTGTGTATGTGTGAAGTGTGCACGGTAAAACAGTGTGTTTATACTGTGTGTGAGGTGTGCACAGTAATACTGTGTGTGAGGTGTGCACAATAATACTGTGTATACTGTGTGTGAAGTGTGCACAGTAATACTGTGTGTGAAGTGTGCACAATAATAATGTATGTGTAAACTGTCTGTGTATACTATGTGTAAATTGTGCACAGTAATACTGTGTGAAGTATGCACAGTAATACTGTGTGTGTGTGAAGTGTGCACAGTAATACTGTGTGTGAAATGTGCACAGTAATTCTGTGTGTGTGTGAAGTGTGCACAGTAATAGTGTATGTGAAGTGTGCACAATAATACTGTGTGAATTGTGCACAGTAATAATGTGTGTTAAGTGTGCACGGGGCAGCACGGTAGCCTCGATGGGCCGAATGGCCTCCTTCTTCACTGTATAATCTATGATAATACTGTGTGTGAAGTGTGCACAATAATACTGTGTGAATTGTGCAAAGTAACAGTGTGTGTTAATTGTGCACAGTAATACTGTGAGTAAAGTATGCGAAGACACTAATGTAGCATATTGCACAAGAAGTTCTTATTCACAGCTATTTTTACATCACTGGGAAATTAAAATTACGCAGCGAATTCTTTTGGCAGTCCTCCACACTGGTTCCTCAGGAAAAAAAGTCAGGGTGTGACGAGCCTTTTTTACAACGAAGTGTTCTCTCCGTCACAAACTCCTGAAACCTGGGACCAGTTGCACGGTACTGGGGCGGCCGTGCGCGGCTCTGGCGAAGTCTGCTGGCTCCTTGCTGTTGACTCATTGACTGAACTATGTTTTTGAAATGGAGAGTTTACTCGGCTGCCGGGAGCCTGGGCGTTTTCTTCACATTTCAGTGTGCTGGCTGGCTGACTGACTTACTTCTCACAGAAATGCTGCTAAGCGAAACAAGGCGGCTGACTTCACTTTTCCCTCAACTCAGTTGGATAAGAGAGACACAGGAGTGTTTTGAGTGACTTACGCCGTCATCACTTGGAGCGACTCCCCATCTCTCTCTCGCCCTCTCCTATCCTGTCAATTTCCAGACCTACACTAGTACACTGATAGTTACACCAATCTTCCTCCCCCTGTGAGAATACACTTAATAGGGAGCCTGAGCCACTAGAGTCAATTAATATCCATTTCTGAGTGCAGTACTGGAGGCTGGAGAGCGACTCAGATCAGACAAGAGCCCTCACTGAGGTTATTTCAAGGTATTTCGCTCACCTTTTACTGGGGCTAATCGGGCAGTCTTTGGCGTCAATGTGACCGTAGAATGCTGTTTTTTTTTCTGTTTCGAACTTACAGATTGTTTAACATCTTTGTGGATTTGACTCGTTTTGTTTTATTTCTCAAAGATATTTAATGGAAACTATTGTTTCTTTTTGTCCCCTCCCCCTCTCCCAGCAGAGAGTCGGTGCTTTTTGCCTCTGTGCGATCGACTGTGCGGGAGTCTCCCACTCTGTGTGTGTCGAGCTTGTGGAAAGCTTTTATTGGCTCGGGATTTTTAGGAAATGGCAACGCCATACATTGCAACAGGAACAGTAGTATATCCGCAAGCGGCGGGAGGAAATCGCAGCTAAGTGATGAGGATGCAGATCGCCCAGGTCCTTGCAAAGTAACCAATTTGGCTGAAGTCTGGGACTGCCCTTTTTTGTTGGACCTTCTCGTCTCCCTCTCTCTCGCTGCTCGCCGTTTCCTTGGGATCTCCAGTACCATGGCGAAGCACTGGCTGTCTCTCTACATGCTGGCCGTGGCTATCGGGCTGTCCAGGGCGCACAGGAATGGTGAGTAGCCCCCCGAATCGCATTGTTAGCGAATGTGTGATCCCCCCCCCAAACCCCTCTTTCCCCGGGGGCACCTTAGCCCCAGCAACCTGAGCAATGGGGCAACACGGGTGGGAGTGAGCGAATGGACTGACACCCGGGCAGAGAACCTTCCAAAGCAGGTTAATCTCGGGGAGGGCTGGCGTTTGTTCTTTAGTTTATTTCCCCTTCCATTTGCAGCAAGAGTGGCTGGCTGGGATTTACCTGAGGCGCCGACGGGCAGTGGACTTGATGTGTCATTTATAAAGAGTGAAGTTTGTCACTGGTCGATACAGCCAAGACAGGAGGGGAGATCCTGGATAAGTGACGGGACTGCTGGAAACATTCAGAAACATTTCGCTTTAACAGTTGGGGGAACCCTGACCCTGAGAAATGTGTAAATTCGCAGAAAGCACTATCAGTGCAACAGTGCAATCTGCCATGAGTGGGAATATTATTGCCTTTGCCACCCCCTGCACATTCCTGCTGAAAGGGGGCCAATGTCGCTGGGATCGACCTGAAGTTCGCCCAGCACCGGACTTTCGCTGCCCCCCGCCCCCTCTCGGCAACGTTTGCAGTAACGGCGGGGACGCATCAACAAGCGACCCCCCCCCCCTTTAAACTTCAGCCCAGAGGAGTGTCCAGCTCGCCAGTAAGTCAAGAATAGCGAGGGACTGGCTTTTGCCCTGCCACCAGGCTCTGTCCTGTTCTCGCCAGAGAGTCTGCAGATAAAAGAAAAAAGCTCTTTAAAATACATAAGCCAGTCTGGCCTGAGGTTTTAAGACGGAGAGGAGGGGAAGGGGGTGAGGTCTGTATCGCAAACACTCAGCTGTTGCTGCTGGACGCCGTTGTTAATTTGAACCATATCCCCCTCTGACAGCAGTGATCCGGCAACGAAAACACCCTGGCTCCTTCTTATCTGCACAGTGCCCTCCCTGTCAAGCTTGGCCACATCATAAAGCGCCCGCCACTGTTTGTTAAGCCTGCTCTGGAAGGCAGGAGGAGCGAGCAGAGCCCTCTATCGCAGACACATTCATTCATTCAGCCCTCAACACATGAAGGCTGCCCAGAGCGCGGGTTGGTTTGAAATTGGGCCGTGTCAAACTCTCTCTCCCCGCTGCTAGCCGAGCTTTCCCCGTGTTTGACAACCTCACACTCAAATATCACTGACCCCCCACCCTCCCTATTACCGTAAGGAAGCAGGGTCTGAGATGGGGGGGCGGGGGGGGGGGGGGGGGCGGGGGTTTAAAACTGCAGGCGAATATAATCAACAAGGTGTGAAAAGGGCGTGGAGGTGAGGGACTGAGAGGGGAGGGGAAGAGATAAGACAGAGAGTGATGGTATAAACATTGTATAAATATACATTTCTTTCTGTTCAAAGTTTGACAGCCAATTATTCCACCGCGTTTTTTTTAATCGCCTGAGACACGATGTAAATATTAAAGTCCTGGCAGGCTAAAACCTCACTTTCCTTTCACCTTAACAATCGCCACTTCCACCCGTGTTGGTGCATTTCCCAGGCGGGAAACGCCGGGCGCCTGTCAGAAGTGGAAGTCTCCCTCAGTCTCCTTAACTCTTCGGTGTGAGCGTGAGGAATTCCGCCTCACCCATCGCGGGCCCATTACACTTATTACTTCAGACTCGGAGAATTTACCTTTTGTTATTGGAGACTAGTGAGCGTGACCTGGTATCTCTTCACCCCCCCCCCCCCCCCCACTTTTCTTTTGGTTATTATATCTTATCTGCGGTGTGTAGTGGGAGATGAAGAGAATTGGGCAATACTAAGAACAACTCTGACCAACCCGCCCGAACTGACCTCGGTGCAGTCTGACAGTGGGAGGAGGTTCAAAGCAAACCGCTTTCTTATCGCGGACCTTGCATCAACTCAAATTGACCAGAAGTCGGAAGCCTCGAACGACCCTCTACCGTCACGCAGGAAAGCTATTTGGCCAATTTTCAAATCTCATACAACACTGAATGAGGCGAAGTTGTTTTTTTAAAAATTTACATCCTCAGAATCCCCCTCCCTCACAAGCAGAGACTTCCGAAAGATTCTCAATCACGCAGACATGGATGTGTCATTCCCCATTGTATGTGTGTGTCTAGAAAACACGAACTGTCTCTCCACCCCCTCACCCCCAACGTTTTTGAGTAAAACATATGTGCAGAGTTTCAAAGCTGTTGCAGAATAGACCCTGACCAAGTATTCCACACAATGGGGTAAGATGGGAGAGCATGTACAAAACAGTTGTATTCTTATACTGAGACACGGATGTGAAACTAAAGGTGGAGGAGAGTGGGGGTGGGGGGGGGGGGGGGGGAGGAACATTCATTAGTTTGGTTTATTAGATGTGTGGTTTTCCTTGTGTAGATCGATGTGGGGATACTATACAAATCACGAATCCTGGATACCTGAACTCCCCTGGATATCCGAACTCTTACTACCCCCGGGAGAGCTGTGCCTGGGTGATCCAAGCCCCCGAAGCTTCCCAACGGATAATGATCAATTTCAACCCTCACTTTGATCTGGAGGACCGAGACTGCAAGTAAGTCAGTGAGATTGGAAACGGGCTCCAAGTCATGTGCAGTGACCTCTAGCGGTTCGAAGATATTTGCTGGTGCTGGCTGGGGGGCGGGGAGGTGGGCGAGCCCTTATTTCTGTAAGAAATGGCTAACATTCCACTTTACAGCAGAAATTACAAATCTCGTAGCTGCTAGCACATGTCCTGTTAATCTGGTTTATTGACTGCTGGTTTCTGTTAAAATCACGCGGGTATGCAAGGATTGTAAACTATTGCAAAAACAGTTACTCCTTGATAGATGAAAACAATTACACGATTAGGCAAAAAAAACCCGAGTGATTTCCCAAGGAGACGGTGGGAGTGAACATTGTGTCATTGTAATTGGCTTATTTGTAACTCCGATAATGAGAACACGATTTCGATGAAGCCTCACACCACAGTTGATTATCATAAATGTTACAAACAAACCAGTTTCTTGTGTAATGTGAAGGGAACAACTGTTTCCACTTTGTTAATAAGAGCCCGTTTAGTTGTTCAGCTACTTGAACTGTAATGTAAACTATAATAATCTTCCACCTTCATCTGATATATTACAAAATATAGGGACGATATTCTTGAGAGATTAATTCATTTAGACAACTTTAAATGTTAGAATCCATTTCTACGTCGTTTATATTAATGACTCTACCTCTGCACATTATTCAGGAGGAATTTCATGAACTAATTTGTATCTAAATGTGTTGCTCTTAGAATAGTTGGCATCTGAAGAAGTTTTCAAACCTTGACGAGTGTAGTTGCCACGCGTCTAAGGCCCATGTTTCAGTGGCACAAGATAACAAGATATGGATCTAGTGAGCTGTAACAATGTTTTTTTGTAATACCTGAAGCACAGATCAAAATATCATTTTGACAGTTTATGCTTTTAAGTTTGGCATTTAATACATTTATAATATGTTCGCTACTTATAAAAAACATATTGCATAATGGGCTACTTCAGAAGCTGACAGAGCAGTATTTTAGTCTATCCTGCCATTTGCCACATAATGAGTGTTGTCTGAGTTGTTTTGAGTTTTAGTCATTTTGTTATTCACTATTTAGCTTCCTCGTTGCAGTAATGTTTGTTGGTTAAATCCACACTGTACTTGCCCCTAATCTCACTGTTTTACTCTTGAATATGAATGGTGTAAATTCCTGCTCCATTTCAAATTATACCTTAAGTGCTGAAGCGTTCACCGTCCATAGTGCTAATTTAAAATCAGCCTTAAAATTAAAGTTTTACATCTAATATTGAAGAATAATATTCTGATTGCATTTTTCTAGATAGATAAAGCTGTGTGTCTGGGAAATTTGAATTCAATACAGTAAGATTGTATGCCACTGTTCTTTCTGTGTGTTTCAAGTGAGAGTATCCCTGTCAGAACAATATTTTCCAATTTAGCTGAAAAGCCTTTAAGAAAATTTGATTCAATTGATTTTCTTGCCTTTGATGGTATGCATTACTTATGTTGCTGATAGAAACAATTCTATAGTTTTTCAAGGTGATCAGTCATAAAATGTACTGGACTGTCAGAAGGCAAATCACAAAATTATTATTGCGGTACTATTCATACTGGGTACTGTCCAAAGTAACTGATTGAAAGGCGGGATACTGGTTCTGAACAAGAAAGATTAAAGTGATTTGTTTGGACGATGAATGCATACTTGATTAGCTGAGAAGCAGCAAAAGTGTGACTGGTCCAGTACTGCCACTTCTATGTTTTTAATGCCTTCTAAAAAAATGTAGTGACTGTCATGTAATTTTATTTATTTATATATATATATATACATAGTTTTCCCCCTCTGTTTATCTTCACAAATTTGAAATTAAGTCTTATTACACAGTCTCCTACTGTTATTCTTGCACGGGTCTTCAAAGCTGTGAACTGCTTACCCTCCCCTACCCATTCTCTCTCTCTCTTTCTCTCTCTCTCTCTCTCTCTCTCTCTCTCTCTCTTCCCCCCAGTACAATGCATTGATAAGCTTAATGTTGCTTATCTAGCTAGAACCACCCAACCCATTAGGGCATTTATTTGCCTGTGAGGTTATCTAGACATAAATGGCAAAAAAACACCTCCCCCTTACTCTAACATGGCTCAAGCCTAGCCCTCCAGATGCCACTGATGATGATGCAAGCTAGCTGGCCAATCATCAATGATGCCCTCTAATATTGTAGCTTTTGTGACTCAGCTATCTGGTTACTATCACAGAACATTGACATAGTTCCAGCATTCCATTGTGAGGTAGAAACCTACTTGATGCTAAAGTGGCCGTTAATCTCCCCAAGGAGATTAGCTGCTAGTTGGTCATAAAAGTAGTGAGGCGGCAAGTTTGAACTTTTGCTAGGCAGACAGTATGAATTCCTCGTCAACCAAACAACCCTCCAATAAAAGCATGGATTCCATGGTGCATTCCTTCTAACCACAATAAGGACACACATCATACCAAATGGTTTAAAATATTGAGATGCAGCTGTGATTACTTGAGTTTCTCCAACCCAATCATGGTAAGTACTGAATCCTTGATACTTTGCCATCACTTCTGGTACACAACCTCCAAGTGTCACCTCTTGGTAGCTATTATTGTCAAGCATCACATTTTTGCATTGGTAATACAACAGATACCAGTGTCCAGTATCATGGAAAGTATTATGCAGGACTGCTTGATATGTGGCAACCACCTTAATATTGTTAATATACCAGTTTACTCAGCACTAAGTGCTAAGATAGCTGCTTTTATGAGAGGCTTTGGCAATTTGATATACCCATGTTGTGGCTGACTCTCTATCCAAGATATTGAGTGTAGATCAATGTAGGTCAAAGCCCTCCCTCAACTATATCCTCTTTCTGCTATAAATCCATCTGATAGATAGGTCCTAGACCATCTAAATTGAAGGAATCCCATCTATTACTTGCTTTGGAGTTCTGAAGCACATTTTGCAACTTCTACTATACACACAGGAGGATACACTTGCTAGTTAAATTAGACATTAAAAGGAAAGAGAATAGAAAGAATATACATCATGGATGATAATGGCATAGTGTAGGTTAGATGGCTTTTGTTTCGGTGCAACATCGTGGGCCGAAGGGCCTGTACTGCGCTGTATTGTTCTATGTTCTATACATTTGTTTAGTGACTTTCAGACTCTCAGTGTGCCCCATGGTGCACAGGAAGGCCCACAATCAGTAATATCAGTTAACTGCTCTTTGACAGAGCTGGTTAAAGTAGGTCAGCCATTCGACTGACCAGAGTTTATTATTCAATAAAGAAATTGGTCAAAAGTATCCCGCAGAGAAACATTGAAAATGTCTAGGTAAACAGATGTAAACAAATTGTCTAGATATGACTCCAGATCCACCGCAATCCTCTTTTCTTTGAGTTAGTCACAAAATGTTCTGTATTTGATGATCTGAACTGAGATAACCTGAAACTGACGCCAATCTTGATGTGTATCTGTGTAATCTATGATCAAACCCAAGGCCAAATCCCTAGCTTCCCTGTTGCAACTGTTGAATCCATCAGTTGCACCCCCTCCAATGCTGGGATAGCGATCTCGTGTTCTGCTTCAATCTGCTATTACTGCTGCTTAGCTTTATACTAAACATTCAAATCTTTAGCAATTATTGGTGCAGATAGTTTACGCTGTTGAAGTGACCAGTGAAAACATTTGGAATCATTTAATTCAGCTCCACTGTTACAAATTTTACAGGCTCTTTGGTGACTGGCTGGGAACTGGCAGGGCTGGCAAAATGGCTGGAGGAAGACATCCGAAGGAATCTTCCCACTTCCACGTCATATTGCTAGTGGCAGTAGAGTTGGCAGAGTGGCCGGCTACTGAGCGGCCACTTAAGTGGCCAAATACGGGCCATTTCTCACCTGTGTGGGCATTTTGTGTGGGGTGGCCCACCGTCACATGTGGAACCAAGTCTGGTGGTCTGACAGTGTGCTCTAGGCATCTCTCCTTAATGGGCAGTCCATTCCCCATGGAGGGCTCCGCAGAAGGAAATCTGCTATCTTCACATGATTTTGTCTCGATATGACTCCAGATCCACCGCAATGTGGTTGATTCTTAACTGCCCTCTGAAGCCATTCAGTTCAAGGCAATTACAGATAGGCAACAAATGCTAGTGATGCTTGCGTCCTATGAACGAATATAGGCCGGGATTCTCCAGAATCCAGGCTAAGTGTTGACACCGGCGTAAACACCAGAGTGGTGCACGCCGGCATCAACGGGCCTCCCGGCCCAGCGATTCAGTAGGCCTCAGGGGGCCAGCACGGGGTGCTCCACGCTGCTCTGGTGCCGATACGCGGCCCTGCATTGCCGCCGCTGGTCCACGCATGAGCGTGACAGCCGTCTCCGCGCCGGCGCATGCTCGTGGTGGCCATTTCCGCACCGACGCCGCGCAACATGGCAGAGCCCTACAGCAGGCCCGCGCAGAAGGAGGTAGGCCCCCTACAGATCGCGGGCGCCCCCCTGATCGGTAGCCCCTGATCGCGGGCCTGGATGCTGTGGAGGCTCCCCCCCGGAGTCTGATCCCTCCGCCCCCCCACCAGGAAGGCCACCGCGGCCGTGGGTCCGAGCTCCCGCCGGGTGGTACCAGGCTGAAACCACGTCAGCGGGAGTTCGGTCGGTCGACCACGGAGAATCGCCGTGGGGCCTCTTTCAGCGGCCCTCAACCGGTACCGTATGGGCACGATTGCCGCCGATTCTCCAGTTGCCGGAGAATCGCATCCCGGCGTCGGAGCAGCATGACGGGAATTTCCCCCATTGCCGGCGATTCTCCGGCCCTACGCGGGCTAGGACAATCCCGGCCATAGTCTTCGTAAAAAATGCCCTTTCACAAAACTATGTTGACTCTGCCTGAGTAATTACCATTTTCTACATATCTCATTCCTATCTCTTTAATAATAGATTCCTGCATTTTTCCAATGACAGGTATTAGACTAAGTGGCCTATAGTTCCCTGCGCCCTATCACCATTCTTTTTTGAATAGCAATGTGACACTTGTGGTTTTCCAATCCACTGCGACATTTCCAGAATCAAGGGAATTTTGGAAGAGTACAGTCAATGCTCAGTTCTTCCTTCTCTTGGCCTCTTAATTTTCTATTATTCTTGGGAGGAGGGGGAGGGCACGTTGACACAGTGGTTAGTGCTGCTGCCTCACAGCTCCAGAGACCCAGGTTCAATTCTGGCCTCAGGTGACAGTCAGTATGGAGTTTGCACGTTTTCCCTGTATCTGCGTGGGATTCCTCCCACAGTCCAAAGATGTGCAGGTTAGGTGGATTGTCCATGCTAAATTGCCCCTGCGTGTCCAAAAGGTTAGGTGGAGTTACTGGGTTATGGGGATAGGGTGGAGGTGTGGGCTTTCCAAGGGCCTGTGGAGACTCAATGGGCCGAATGGCCTCCTTCTGCACTGAATTGTATGATTCTATTAATGCTTTCTGTATCTTCTGTGAAGACTGATATGAAATACCTGTTCAAAACCTCTGCCATTTTCTTGTTTACCATTATTAATTCCCCAGTCAAACCCTCTAAAGGACAAATTCTTAATTGAATTACTCTCTTCTTTTTTATGTACTTGTAGAAGGTTTTACTGTCTTCTGAGCTACCACTATTTTTTGTTGCATTGTACAACTTTCAATTTGATAACATCCTAACTTCCTTAGTTAGCTATAGATGATACATACTTCTTGTAACATCTTCCTTTATTAATGAAATATATATTTATTGAGAGTTATAGAATATCTCAATATATGTCTGTCATCACTTGTCTACCATCCTACCTTTTAAGCTATTCTTTCATTCCACCTGAGTCAGCACTACCTTCATACCTTTGTAATTGTCTTGATTTAAGTGGAGGACATGAGTTGCTGAGGCCTTGACAGAAATCTTTGGATCCTCGCTGTCTTCAGGGGATGTCCCGGAGGACTGGAGAATAGCCAATGTTGTTCCTCTGTTTAAGAAGGGTAGCAAGGATAATCCAGGGAACTACAGGCCGGCGAGCCTTACTTCAGTGGTAGGGAAATTACTGGAGAGAATTCTTAGAGACAGGATCTACTCCCATTTGGAAGCAAATGGACGTATTAGTGAGAGGCAGCACGGTTTTGTGAAGGGGAGGTCGTGTCTCACTAACTTGATAGAGTTTTTCGAGGAGGTCACTAAGATGATTGATGCAGGTAGGGCAGTAGATGTTGTCTATATGGACTTCAGTAAGGCCTTTGACAAGGTCCCTCATGGTAGACTAGTACAAAAGGTGAAGTCACACGGGATCAGGGGTGAACTGGCAAGGTGGATACAGAACTGGCTAGGCCATAGAAGGCAGAGGGTAGCAATGGAGGGATGCTTTTCTAATTGGAGGGCTGTGACCAGTGGTGTTCCACAGGGATCAGTGCTGGGACCTTTGCTCTTTGTAGTATATATAAATGATTTGGAGGAAAATGTAACTGGTCTGATTAGTAAGTTTGCAGACGACACAAAGGTTGGTGGAATTGCGGATAGCGATGAGGACTGTCTGAGGATACAGCAGGATTTAGATTGTCTGGAGACTTGGGCGGAGAGATGGCAGATGGAGTTTAATCCGGACAAATGTGAGGTAATGCATTTTGGAAGGTCTAATGCAGGTAGGGAATATACAGTGAATGGTAGAACCCTCAAGAGTATTGAAAGTCAAAGAGATCTAGGAGTACAGGTCCACGGGTCATTGAAAGGGGCAACACAGGTGGAGAAGGTAGTTAAGAAGGCATACGGCATGCTTGCCTTCATTGGCCGGGGCATTGAGTATAAGAATTGACAATTCTGGTCGCCACACTACCAGAAGGATGTGGAGGCTTTAGAGAGGGTGCAGAAGAGATTTACCAGAATGTTGCCTGGTATGGAGGGCATTAGCTATGAGGAGCGATTGAATAAACTCGGTTTGTTCTCACTGGAACGAAGGAGGTTGAGGGGCGACCTGATAGAGGTATACAAAATTATGAGGGGCATAGACAGAGTGGATAGTCAGAGGCTTTTCCCCAGGGTAGAGGGGTCAATTACTAGGGGGCATAGGTTTAAGGTGAGAGGGGCAAGGTTTAGAGTAGATGTACGAGGCAAGTTTTTTACGCAGAGGGTAGTGGGTACCTGGAACTCGCTACCGGAGGAGGTAGTGGAAGCAGGGACGATAGGGACATTTAAGGGGCATCTTGACAAATATATGAATACGATGGGAATAGAAGGATACGGACCCAGGAAGTGTAGAAGATTGTAGTTTAGTCGGGCAGTATGGTCGGCACGGGCTTGGAGGGCCGAAGGGCCTGTTCCTGTGCTGTACATTTCTTTGTTCTTTGTTTGTTCTTGAATTTCAGACACGCATTTCTCACCCTCAAACTGAATGTGAAATTCCATCACGTTATGATCCCTTTTTTGCGAGAGAACCCTTTCCTATGTGGCCATTAATTAATCCTGTCTTATTGCTCATTACCAAATCTAGATTAACCTATTCTCAGTTTCCATCCAGAACATATAGCTCTTTTAAAAAAAATATTTCTTTATTCTCCTCCTTTTTCGCATTTTCTCCCAAATTTAACCAACAATAAACAATAATCAGGAACAAATATGTCAATCCCCATATCAATAACAACGATCCCATCCTCCCACCAAATCCAAAACATTCGCCCGCATGTTCACATAAACAACTGACAAAAAGGAATCAGGAATCACCCTAGCCCCCATTTACACACATCGCCCCCCCCCCAACCCTCCCACCCACCCCACCCCAACTAATGTTCGATGTTATCCAGTTCTTGAAAGTGCTTAATGAAAAATGCCCATGAATTGTAGAACCCCTCCGTCCTTCCCCTCAGTTCAAACTTAACCTTCTCAAGAGTCAAGAACTCCAACAACACCCCCGCCACGCCAGGGCACAGGGTGGAGAGGCTGTCCTCCAACCCATCAGGATCCACCTTTGTGCGATCAATGAGGCGAAGGCTACAACATCTGCCTCCGCACCCGTTCCCAACTCTGGCTGGTCCACCACCCTGAATATGGCCTCCCGGGAGTCCGGGTCCAGTTTCACGTGCACCACTTTAGAAATTACCCTAAAAACCTCCTTCCAGTAATCCTCTAGCTTTGGACAGGCCCAAAACATATGAACGTGATTAGCGGGGCCCCCCCCGCAATGTTCACACACATCTTCAACGCCTTCAAAGAATCGGCTCATCCTTGCCCTCGTGAGGTGTGCTCTGTATACCACCTTCAGCTGTATCAGCCCCAACCTCGTGCACGAGGTGGAGGCATTC
Source organism: Scyliorhinus torazame (assembly GCF_047496885.1). Taxonomy (NCBI): domain Eukaryota; kingdom Metazoa; phylum Chordata; class Chondrichthyes; order Carcharhiniformes; family Scyliorhinidae; genus Scyliorhinus; species Scyliorhinus torazame. The sequence goes on from NC_092712.1 coordinate 75,129,505, forward strand.
ACTCTCTGGAGCACCTCACACCAGAACCCCTCCTCCATATCCTCTCCCAACTCTTCTTCCCACTTTGCTTTGATCCCTTCCTGTGGTGCGTTCTCCTATTCCAAAATAGCTCCGTAAACCGCCGACACTACCCCCTTCTCCCTCTGTCGTCAGCACCTCCTCCAGCAATGTGGAGGCCGGCTCCACCGGGAAGCTCTGTATCTCCTTTCTGGCAAAATCTCGAACCTGCATGTATCTAAACATTTCCCCCTGCTCCAGCCCATACTTCGCTTGCAGCTCCTTCAATCCTGCAAACCGACCCCTAAGAAACAAATCTTTTAGTGTCTTAATCCCCTTCTCCTCCCATTTATGAAAATTTCCATCCCACTTCCCTGGCTCAAATCTGTGGTTCCCCCGAATCGGCATTTCCCTTGACCCTGCCCCAACCCGAAGTGTTGGCAAAACTGTCTCCAAATTCTCAATGAAGCTATTATTACCGGACTCCATGAGTACTTCCACGGGGCTATCGGGAGCGGCGCTGTTGCTAGTGCTTTCAATCCCGATCCCCTGCACAAACTCTCCTCCATTCTGACCCACTGGGAATCAACCCCTCTGACCCAGATCCGCGCCTTCTCCACATTCGCCGCCCAGTAGTAATACATCAGGTTCGGAAGACCCAAACCCCCTGCTTGCCTTCCCCTCTGTAGCAGCACCTTTCTAACTCTGGCCACCTTCCCTCTCCATATGTACGATGTAATCCTTCCCTCAATCTCTCTGAAAAAAGCCTTTGGCAGGAAAATCGGCAGGCATTGAAAAATAAACAGAAATCGCAACAACACGTTCATTTTAACCGCCTGTACCCGACCCGCTGTGACAGAGGGAGACCATCCCACCTTGCCAGATCGGCTTTCACTCTCCCCACCAAACTAGAAATGTTGTACCTGCGGAGCCCCCTGCCACTCCCGGGCAACCTGCACCCCCAGGTACCTAAAGTGAGTCCCTGCCCTACGGAATGGCAGTCCCCCCACCCCTGCTCCCACACCGGCCGAGATACCACAAAATACTCACTCTTGTCTAGATTCAGCTTGTACCCTGAGAAAGACCTAAACACTCGAAGCAGCTCCAATATTCCCCCTATCGACATACTCGGTTCTGACACGTTTAACAACAAGTCATCGGCACATAAGGACACCCTATGCTCTATCCCCCCCCGCACTGTTCCTTTCCATACCCCTGAACTTCTTAATGCGATGGCCAATGACTCAATCGGGAGTGCAAACAACAGGGGGGACAAAGGACATCCCTGCCTCGTCCCACGGTGGAGAGAAAAGTATCTCGAGCTGATGTTGTTTGTGCGGACACTCGCCCTCGGCTCCTTATATAATAGCTTTACCCAATTCACAAACCTTGGTCCAATCCCAAACCGCTCCAGAACTGCCATCAAGTACCCCCATTCTACCCGATCAAACGCCTTCTCAGCGTCCAATGCCACAACCACCTCTGTTTCCTTCCCCTCTGCCGGTTCCATAACAACGTTCAATACCCTTCTAATGTTTGAAAAGAGCTGCCTCCCTCTCACGAACCCCGTCTGTTCTTGACCTATCACCTTCGGGAGGCACTCCTCCAGCCTACCCGCCAGTACCTTCGCCAATACTTTTGCGTCCACATTCAGAAGTGATATGGGCCTATACGACCCACACTCCGTCGGATCCTTATCCTTTTTTAGCAACAGGGAAATCGATGCCTGCCCCAAGGTTTGTGGTAACACCCCCTTCCCTATCGCCTCTTCAAACATCCCCACCATCAGGGGTGCCAGCTTATCCTTGAATTTTTTTATAATATTCCACCGGAAACCCATCCGGCCCTGCCACCTTCACCGACTGCATCCTCCCAATCGCATCCTTCATCTCCCGCTCCACTATCGCTCCTTCTAATGTAGCCCTGTCCCCTCCCCTAACCTCGGGTACTCCTACCCATCTAGAAATTCCTGCATCTCACGATCTCCCCCAGGTGGCTCTGACCTGTACAACCTCTCGTAAATTTCCTCAAAAACCTTGTTAATCAGATCTGGCGCCACCACCAACTTCCTTCCCTTATCCCTCACCTGCACAATTTCCCTTGCCGCTGCTGATCTACCCCTCTGATCTGCCACCACCTTCTCCACCTGGAAGAGTACTCTTTTGCTGATCATTACCGCTACCCCTCGAGCCCTTCCATCAAATCCGGAGTGAAACACTTGGCTAACCCAGTCCTTTTTAAGTCTCACCTGGTCCTAACTGGGGGTCTCTCAACCCCCCCCCCCCCACCCTTCTTATCCACCATCATCATACCAGCGGGCCCTGCCCCATGAGCCTGACCCGCCCCTATCCATTATTAACATCGAACCCCTTCCCCCCCCCTCCCAAAAATCTCCCCTACATTTCCTCTCGAAAAAACATCTCCCAGCATCAGTCCCTTCCCCCCCCCCTCGCCCGCCTCGTAGGCCCATCAAAACCTGCCAACCAGGCTCCAATGTCCGCAGCCCTCCTCTCACCTCACCTCCGTTCACTAGCCGACTTTAGTTAGCTAGCGCAGGTGGCTAGAACATATAGTTCTAAGGAGTTGCCTGAATACACACAATGAGCTCATCTTACAGGCTACTTTTGTCAATTTGATTTGTCTAATCTTTATGAAGATTAACATCGCCACGAATATTGCAGTACCTTTATTTCAAGACCACATAATTCCTTGATTTATACTCTGTCCTACACTGCAACTACTGTCACACAGCCTATAAAACCACATCCACAATTTACTTCTTTCCTTTGCCATTTTTATAGCAGCACGGTAGCATAGTGCTTAGCATCAAGGCTTCACAACGCCAGGGTCCCAGGTTTGATTCCCGGCTTGAGTCACTGTCTGCGCGGAGTCTGCAAGTTCTTCCTGTGTCTGCATGGGTTTCCTTTGGGTGCTCCGGTTTCCTCCCACAAGTCCCGAAAACCGTGCTGTTAGGTGAATTGGACATTCTGAATTCTCCCTCTATGTACCCGAACAGGCACCGGAATATGGTGACTAGGGGCTTTTCACAATAACTTCATTGCAGTGTTAATGTAAGCCTACTTGTGACAATAAAGATTAATTCATCTCTCCACACAAAATGATTCTATACTTTGATCCTCTGAACCAAGATTAGTTCTTGCTGCTGTAATACACTGATTCCCCTCCAGCAGTGGTGTAACTGAGGCTGCTGGGTAATGGTCCTCTGATTGGACCCTGGAGGCAGGCTGTCATCCATCAGTGCCGGTGGCAGCATCTTAACTGGCTGCCGCCAGCTATATGTCACCCCAGGTCCTGCCGTCCGCTGAAGTGGATTTGCCTCTTGCTTTCAGTCCCACCAGCAAGAAAATTCAGCCCATTGTTTCTGCTGTGGTTCAGTTGTTGGTCATTTGCTCTGGGTCAAAAGGTTATGGTTTCATGTCTCACTCCCGAGAGTTGCTTACAAAAGCCTTAGCTGGTGCTCCAGTGAGCTGTTGAAGGAGGGCAGCCTTTCAGATGGGATGTTAAACCAAACACTGTGTGCCCTCTCAAGTAGAGGTAAAAGATCACATGACTCAATTTTGGGCAAGGTATAGCCAGTGGCCTGGCCAATATTTATCCCTTGATCAACATCCAGGCAGCACAGTAGCACAGTGGGTAGCACTGTTGCTTCACAATGCCAGGGTCCCAGGTTCGATTCCCAGCTTGGGCCACTGCCTGTGCGGAGTCTGCACGTTCTCCCTGTGTCTGTGTGGGTTTCCTCCGGGTGCTCCAGTTTCCTCCCACAAGTCCTGAAAGATAGATAATTTGTTAGGTAATTTGGACCTTCTGAATTCTCCCTCTGTGAACCGGAACAGATGCTGGAGTTTGGCGACTATGGGATTTTCACAGTAACTTCATTGCAGTGTTAATGTAAGCCTACTTGTGATAATAAAGATTATTATTATCACTAAAAGCAAAATAATTATATCACACTGCTGTTTTTTGAAGTTCGGTGTTGGCAAATTTTCTTGCTGCGTTATCAATACAACAACAGTGACTATACTTCGAAAGGACGTCATTGGCTGTAAAATGTTTTGAGTCTCACAAGCTTGTGAAAGGCATTGTATTAGAGGCAGGTTTTTGCCAGCCCACACATTTGAAATGCAGAGCAAGACTAGACCACATGAGACTAATACTTGCCCTCCCAATTTATATCAGACTTTCTTTGAGTTTGACATGCACCTATCATAAATATTGTGATTTCCACTGGCTCAGAACAAGGTAACTCTAGAAACCAAGATGCAATGTTACAATTAGGATCAAATGTCTTCAGTTGGGGAGCAATAAAGTAAAAAAAAAGTCAAGACAAAATTCATGGAAGAACTCAATCCACACGTAGGGAATAAGGTCAGGACATGCAAAATTCATTCTAAACAGTGAACTGTAAATGAATACATTGTGAATACAAAAAATAATTTCATTTCTAAAGGAAGTCTCTTGTTTTATACATATGTAAAGAAAATAGTTATTATTTTCAAAAGCTTTTTATACTTATCTATGTTTTGGGACTATTTTGGTTTCGTCAGCCACCCGAGGAACATGCTCAGTGGAACGATTTAACCCGACAGTGCAATAAAGCTAAATTGTCTTCAATGGACTTGAGGAAAGATTGGGTATTTACTTCAGCGCTTTCCTCTACTTTTTTGTTCTTTAAGTCACATATTTCCAGCTGACCCCCTCGGACATTGTGACAAAGGTAAGCAGAAGGAATGTGGGAGGAGGGCATAAATAGTCAGGGATGCGATGTCTGTATCTATGGCACCTTAGATTGAGGCGTGAGGCCAGTCAAATGTCCCAAGTACCTGACATAAGGGGGAAAAAGAATGGATAAAAGAAGCAAGAAAGCAGATGCAAAGACTTATAGCAAAAGTTGGGCGAGATGACCAACCCTGATTAAAATATAGGTTTTGAGAATGTTTTAGAGATAGAGATGATAGGATTTTGGGATGAGTTAAGATTACCCCACCAATATTGGGGTAATGTGAGGAGATGCGTGGAAAACCAGATTTGGAGGAGTGAAGGATATGTGTGTGGTGGTCTCAGGCTGTAGATACAATGGGGTTTGATCTTAGTGCGTTTGAAGATATGGCTGAAATGCCTACTTTAATGTATAAAGAAAAGTGTTGCAGCTACTGGAAATATGAAACTTAAACAGAAAATTCTGGAATCATACAGTAGATTAGTCAGTCTCTGTGGAGAAAACAGGTAAGTTAACGGATAGGCTGTGTGTTTCCTACATTTTCCAGTTTCAGTTTTCAATTTAATGCGTTAGATGACAAGGATGGAATAAATGTCAGCAAGGGTGGGAGTAATGGGTATCTGAGACATTGGGAGGAATTTAATGTGCCCCACTCTGGGAGGGTGCTGGGAGGTGGGCATGGCCGTATAATGAGGTGATAAGGCTTAGTGTGGAAGCTTGTCACCTTCCCGGTCCCCCCAATTAAGTCTGGGGCACAAAGAGTTGAGGATGGCCCACCCATCCAGAAGTCAATTGAGGCCTTGAAGTGACCATATTCTGGGCCTCAGCTCCCGTGTTTGCTTGTATTGTACTAGCAACAAGGTGTAGGCCACACTATATGGGCAAGTAGCCAGGTATACCCCTGCAAGGATGCCAATGACCTGGCGGCAGGCTCCTCTTCTTCGACACACTGTGCCCAATGAAGGGAACCGTCTGGTGACCAGGGTTGTCCCTAAAGGAAGCCTCCCCCTTCCCTGTACCCTGAGTGTCCCCCCCCCCCCCGTCCCCCGTCCCCCCCCCCCCCCCCCCCACCACCACCACCACCACCACTGCACTCACCAGGGCCTCCTTGCCAGACCCCATTGAACTCATGCCACATGTCTGGGTTCCAGGCTTCCATGGCTGTTCCATCTCCTGGGGCCTTCAACAGCATCAGCATTGGTCGCCACTCCCAGTAATACTGCTGCTACACAACAGCTGCCGGCATATGATTGGCCCTCAGAGGCAGAAAGTCTGCCCCATGCCACCCAGGAGACCCCAGTGTAAGGCAACAGACTGCTTGGTTGGTTTTTAATCACACCGGCGCTTCCAGAAATGATTGTGGCAGGGTTGCCAGTTGATGGGCCCACCGTCGTGACCATTACATTCCGCCTTTAAACCTGGCGCAGGTTGCTGAATTTTGAAAAAGTTGTAGTTTATGAAGGAGATCAGAAATAAAAATAATAATAATCGCTTATTGTCACAAGTAGGCTTCAGTGAAGTTACTGTGAAAAGCCCCTGTTCGGGGAGGCCGGTAGGGGAATTGAACCTGCGCTGCTGGCATTGTTCTGCATTACAAGCCAGCTGTTTAGCCCACTGTGCTAAACCAGCCCCAGAAAGGATAGCATTGGAGAAACTGTGTCAATCATGGACAAAGGTTTCAGTGACAGTGGGAGTTTGGTAGGAGCAGAGGCAGGAGATATTGTTGAGGTGCCAGTAAGTAGTATTGGTGAGAAGTAGGATGTAACATTTCAAGCTCAGCTCGAGTTCAAACAGAACACTACGGTTTGGCGTGGTTGGTGCAACCTGAGCAGATGGCTGGGGGAGGGAGCTGGAAATAGTCTTAAGGGAATGGAATTTCAGAACTCCAGACGTTAAGTTAAAATCTTTCTTTCGGTTCATCCACAACCTGATGTCAGATAGGCATTCTGACAGTGCCAAGATAGTTGTGAAGTAGCCGAGAGGTACAATCCTAGTCTGATTCTTGAGTGCAACATCCCAGGGAAGTTTACCTCACATTGCCGGGGCTTTTTGCTCGGGCTTCACTGCACTCTCAAAACATTTAAACCTTCTCAGCCACAAGCTTCAGTTTTCTGCATGCATGTACGAATGCGCAGTGCTCCCTCAAAGTAGAGGGAATGGGATTTTTGTTTTTGTACCAACAGTATAAATTGGTCATGTTAGTTACGAGTCATTTTTTGACAGCTACTTAGAGGTAGCATAATATAGCTTCAACCTCAAAGTACAAACAGAGCTATTGAATTTAATATTCCAAATTGACATTGGATTCAGCATCGTTGTCATGCAAATCCAATGTGCGTTTAGTAATACAGCATGGGGTAATAGAGTCGTTAAACTGGAGTGTTTCAGTCTCAACTGAATATGTTAATTCAGCTCCTTTTACAGTCAGGTTCAATAGTTCCTCTGTCAGTTGCTTCAAATATGCTCTTAATACTCAATGTTTATAAAACAAAAATATAAAAACATGTGGCAGGCACAATCAAATTACATTGTGTTGGACACTTTTGGTTTGAAATAAATGGTTGAACAATTCCACTGAAATTAAGGAAAGAATAATTTCAGACTATTGTATGTTAACACCCCGTGTTATGAGTTAGTTTCATGATTTCTTCTTATCCTAAAGATGGTTTGAGTTGATTTGTGTTTAAATACTGCTGCTTTGTTTGGGAATTCTATGATACTTACATAATACCCTTTATAGAAAACCTCACTGGATCAATAAATATATAAGAATTGGAATGTAATTGTTTAAGAAAAGTTATCTTTAGATGTGTTACTGTCTGATGTCTCACATCATAAGGGATATTAACTATGAAGGTATAGCAAGGAATGTGTTCTTCCAGCAAACACTAACCTAGGCTTTATAGTCTTTGCTAATTGGGTATGATATTGGATTTAGCCATAAATCACATGAAAGTGCTACAGTTAACATTCCGTAAGCTTTGCCTGGGATGTTGGCCTCTTGAAAGTAAGCCGGCGCATGACTGCACATACTTCAAGGGAATCGTCCCATTCACCTGAGGTTAACACTTTATAAATGCTGCATTTAGAATTTGACACTGTTGTCTCCTTGAACAAAATTGTTCGAAACAGGGCTGAAGCTCAGGGCTGAATGAGGAACCTAAGAGATTCATTGGGTTAGGCAGGAATTTCATCGGGTTAGCTCTGTTGAATAAATCATAGAGAAGGCAACCTTGACCTTGGGTAAAGAAATTATTTCACCAAATGCACCCACAAAGCATTTTCTTCCTAAGCTTTGTGTTCTTGGTCAATATAACTAATTTGACTTGATTTAAAGCCAGATCGGGCAGCACGGTAGCACTGCTGCCTCATAGCGCTGAGGACCCAGTTCGATCCCAGCTCCGGGTCACTGTCCATGTGGAGTTTGCACATTCTCCCCCTGGGTCTCACCCCCACAACCCAAAGATGTGCAGGGTTGGTGGATTAGCCATATCTTTTTATTAAAAGAGTAAAAAAATATATACAAGGCCAAACGGTACAAACACTAATTTTGTGTTGGAGAAACAGGGTACCCTCCCCTCAGTACCAACGTACGGGGAAGGGGGAGGGGGTAGTACTCTGATTATTAAAACAGTTCACAACACATTTCTACAAAGAACAAATGATACAAGCACTAAACTTTGCACTGGAGAGACCAGATACCCTCGCCTCTGTACCAACAGAACGGAAAGGAATGGGGTGGTGGGGAGAGAGGGAAAGGAGGGTGGTGGGAAGGGAGGGAGTCGGGGTGTTGGTGGGGGGGGGGCCAATAGGACACTACCTGAACTATTTAGGGAGGCAGAAAAACAAAAGTTAGCCACGCTAAATTGCCCCTTAATTTGAAAAATATAATTTGATACTCTAAATTTATTTATTTTTAAATTTAAAGGCTGATCATTTGGAAAAAATGAAGTGAAAGATTAGGTTGCTAGTAGAGTTTTTGAAGTTATATCTCCCCCTACTCTCACACGCACACACAGACATGTACACCCACACACATACACACGGATACACAAGCACATACATATGCTGCCACACATGCATGAACACACAAATACACACATGCCCCAAACAAATGCGCATACATGCCTACACACACACACATGTCCAGCTACTTTGGATTCCTTCTTCATCCCTCACATCAGAGATCCATCCCTATGCATAACTACATGACTTCAACAACAACAATAGTTTCGATTTATATAGCATCTTTAATATGGAAAATCATCAGAGGCACTTCATATTACCAAACAAAATTTGACACAGAGCCATATAACAAGATATTAATATTGGCTAGAGAGATTGTAAGGCGAGTCTTAAATGAGACAAGAGATGTAGAGAAACAGAAAGGTTTACGGAGGGAATTCCAGAACTTAGGGCCCAGACAGATAAAGGCACAGACTCCAATGCTAAAAATTGGGGATGTACAAGCGACCAGAATGGAGGAGCACTGAAATCTGACAGGGGTGTAGGTCTGAGGGAAGTTTCAGAGTTAAGATCATGAAGGGATTCATTTCCAGCCTGAAGGATGTTCATCAGGCCAATAATAAACATTTCAGTGCCGGTAATTAATGGCTGTAATGTCCTTTAAAACATGAAGTTAGAGGTCTTCCAGAGATAGCTCAATGGGGTGGAGATACCAGACTTCAAGTTGCCGAGAATGACATGAATCTTGCTAGAGTACAAAACATATATTGTTTACAAAGTTTCTCAGGTACTCAACTTGAGAAAAAGGCTTGGTTAACTGGTTCTTATCTGGTGATTCCTCTGGCATTTGACTCAAAATATTCTTTTGTCTCCTAGTTATCCAATAGCTACCACTGTTTAAATATTAAGAACTCTACTAGCAAATAGCTGTACGGCCAGATCATGCACAGCATCTTTAGAGTGTGTTTGAAATTTCGCTAGCAATAGTGAATGTAGGAAACCTTCACAAAGAAATTTATGATGCTGCTACATATGTACTCCTTGATGTTGAAGACTTTTCATTGTAGGATAAAAAGGTCAATCGAGTTCAAACTGTGCAAGCTGGAGAATAAGGCGGGTTATGTGGAAATGTTTTGCCCAACAGCACCACCAGTGGTACCTCATCCACATGGTAACCAGTAATGTCATGGTGCTGCTCCCTTTTAAAATAAATTTAGAGTACCCAATTATTTCTTTCCAATTAAGGGGCAATTTTAGCCTGGCCAATCCACCTAACCCACACACCTTTGGGTTGTGGGGATGAAACTCGGTGCTGAACTTAAACTTATCATGACTCCATTTTATGGAAACAATCGACACAATTCCATATTAGGGCCACAACTTTGTGGGAAGTACAATTATGGCAGTGAAGTGAGAGGCTATGAGGAAATCCCTCCTATGGATGTGTTTTTGGAGTACTGAGTCTACATTTTTGAGCAATTGTACATTGACTATGCAACTTAGCATGGTTGTTAATTCCTATGTTGCCATGCAAGGTGTTTGGAAAAGATGGTAGTGTGCACTTAATGGCATTATCAGCCTGATGGCTAATGGTAAGCGGTGCCAATTACAGATTGGATATGCAATTCCCGGCATATATCAGGGCAAAATTTCTGACATTGCACTTAAGAGAGAGAAAGATAATTGATTCTTATCTGATACATCTGTGCTGTTTGTACAGTAGTAACGTCTTCTCCTGCTTTTCAACTGTTACATTTGAAAGCTGTTTATATAAAGTAATCAATACCATGCCAGCAAACATTTCAACTAACGCTTGTTTCTTGTGAAAGCCGGCACCAAACTACCCGTTCAAAATTACCTCCAGCATCAATTTGAAATTTGGCTGATTTTCAAATTGTCTCAGCCTCTTTTTTATCAGTTGAGTTGGCTCTTAATGACATCAGTGATAATCGTTATTGCGAGCTATCAACCTGCACAGCAAAATGCAAACAGCAGGCAGTTCCACCACACATTGTATCGTACATAAGGATTTCCAGCTTCCATTCCCGAATTTGCAGGTGCTAAGATCTGTCAAAGTATCCCTCTGATCCCTCTCATTTTCTGTCAGAAAGCTCTGGTCAAAGACTGCAAACACTGTTGGAAAGAAGAAAAGGGTATTTCCAACCTTAGAGAAACGAAGAGAATGTTCTGCCTCTTGAACACATTTTTGAAGTAAGGATACGCTCGCTGTTGAAAGAGGAAAATATATGAGGTTCATGCACTCCTTTTGAGAATGACCAAAAAATATCATAACCTGCAACCTGTGCTTGCAGAAAAGGTGTCAAACTTGTCACTAGAAGCAGAGAAAAACAGGCACCTGGTAGCGTTCTATGATTTATTTTCACTAGTTTTTCAGAGGCATTTGAAGCAACTTTATTTACAAGCTTAAGACTCATGGTTAATCACCCAAGGCAACAACAGCAACTTGCATTTATGGAACATAGAACATACAATGCAGCAGGAGGCCATTTGGCCCATCGAGTCTGCACCGACCCACTTAAGCCTTCACGTCCACCCTATCCCCGTAACGCAATAACCCATCCTAACCTTTTTGGTCACTAACGGCAATTTTATCATGGCCAATCCACCGAACCTGCACGTCTTTGGACTGTGGGAGGAAACTGGAGCACCCGGAGGAAACCCACGCAGACACGGGGAGAACGTGCCGACTCCGCACAGACAGTGACCCAGCGGGGAATCGAACCTGGGACCCTAGCGCTGTGAAGCCACAGTGCTATCCACTTGTGCTACCGTGCTGCCGCCATGGGGCATCTTTAACATAGGAACATGTCCCAAGGCACTTCACAGAAGTGTAATCGGAAAATAAAAAGTGGTACTGAGCCAAAGAAGGACATATTAGGACAGGTGACTAAATGCTTCATTAAAGTTGGAGGTTTTAGGGTGGAATAGAGTGGAAAGTAAAGAGGGGTGCCAGTATTACCCATAATTCCAATTACAGCACAAGAATGGAAGGACGATATAGAGGATTGTGGTAAAAGTGAATCTATTTCTCAATATACTCTGTTAGGAGTTTATTAGCGACTGATTAACATTAGGATGGAGACAGCAAGTAATATGAAGACAAATTAGAGAAGAGCACTGAAGCAATAGCGTTATTGTAATGGTTATTGAGCTCTGTTTGCCAGGAACATAATTGGGATTGTGGGACAGTTACCTGTGGATTGCAGCTGATCAAGATAAATGGAGTTGACTGTAATGTTGGAATGTTTGCCCTGTTATCTTTGGTGGTACAATGCATTTCAAAGTCTTCTCCGGCTGGTGATGGTTGGACTTTTCAATCTCCCTCAGGACATTACAGTGAAGAGTGAATGACAGTGCAAGATACGCATCGGCTTTCAGAATGGGCTCCAAGTCTGACTAACCTTTCCTCATTTCTGTTGTATGTTCTTATGCATTGGGAGAAAATAAAGGGCGGGATTCTCCGTTGGCCGATGCCAGAATCGGGAAACGCGATTGGGCGGAGAATCAGTTCTGACGCCAAAATCATGGTGGGCACTGATTTCACGCTAAATCGCAATTCTCCATCGCCTCGTCAGTGCTGTCAATGCGTTCCGGAACGCACGTGCAGTAAACACCGTTGGCATATTATTAGCGGTCCTGACCCGGTAATCTCTGGCTCCTCCGCGATTCTCCACCTCCAACGGGCCAAATTCCCGACGGCGTGATTCATTTGTGCTTTTAAAAATCGTGAAACCGGCGTCATGGCTGCTGATGGAGAGAGAGGGGGTACGGAAAGTGTCCAACATCGTCATAATTTTCTGACAGTCGTGCTTCTGGCCGGGGGGCTTCTGCCAGGACGGAAATAGGGCGCGGGGGGGGGGGGGGGGGGGGGGGGGGGAGGGGGGGGGGGGGGTAGCCAGGAGGTGGGCTGTGGGATCGGGGTAGCTGGGCATGGAACACCTTTGCCGCAGCCTGTAAGGCAGCCATGCAGCTGCACACGATGCTGACTGCCCACTGTGAACGTACGGGTGCCCCCCCCCCCCCCCCCCCCACCCCACCTGGCCCCAGCCAAACCATCAGCAGGATGGCTGCACTCTAGCACAACCAGTGCCATCTTGTTAGCTGGGATAGAGTATGTGGGCAGGGAAGTGTGTATATGCAGCTGCAACTTGTCAGCCTCCTGAGTGTCAATCCCGCATCGGGCACCGTTTCACATTGGAATCAATTGTGCATAAGCACCAGGAGTAGGCCACCTGGCCCTTCGAGCCTGCTCCGCCATTCAATAGGATCATGGCTGATCTTTTTGTGGACTCGACCCCACTCACCCACCTGCTCACCGTAACCTTTTATTCCTTTACTGTTCAAAAATCTAACTACCTTTGCCTTACAAACATTTAACAAGGTAGCCTCAACTGCTTCACTGGGCAGGGAATTCCACAGATTCACAACCCTTTGGGTGAAGAAGTTCCTCTTCAACTCAGTCCTAAATCTGCTCCCCTTTATTTTGAGGCTATGCCCTCTAGTTCTAGTTTCACCCGCCAGTGGAAACAACGTGCCCGCTTCTATCCTATCTATTCCCTTCATAATTTTATATGTTTCTACAAGATCCCCATCATTCTTCTAAATTCCAATGAGTGTAGTCCCAGTCTACTTAGTCTTTCCTCATAAGCTAATCCTCTCGACTCTGGAATCAACATAGTGGATCTCCTCTGCACACCCTCCAGTGCCAGTATATCATGTCTCAAGTAAGGACATCCTTTCTCAAATAAGTGTTCCACGAGGTGCCAGTGCCAGCACCTTTTTTTTAAATAAACATTTTATTGAGGTATTTTTGGTATAGTAACAACAACAAAATAAACAATATACATGAAACCATAAACATAGTGCAAAAGCCATTTACCTCTCGTACAAGCCCCACTCTTATTGGCCCCCTACTCTAATCTAAACTACTCCCCGCCCCCCCCCCCCCTCCTCCCCGCCATCTGCTGACGATTAATTTGCCGCAAAGAAGTCGACGAACGGTTGCCACCTCCGGGCGAGCCCTCACAGTGACCCTCTCAAGGAGAACTTGATTTTCTCCAAACAGAGAAAGCTAGCCATGTCCGATAGCCAGGTCTCCGACTTCGGGGGCTTTGAGTCCCTCCAAGCTAATAGTATCCGTCTCTGGGCTACCAGGGAAGCAAAGGCACACAGGGCTAAATCACTGGCTTTGAAAGCAGACCCAGACAGGCCAGCAGCACGGTTCAATTCCCGTACCAGCCTCCCTGAACAGGCACTGGAATGTGGCGACTAGGGGCTTTTCACAGTAACTTCATTTGAAGCCTACTTGTGACAATAAGCGATTTTCATTTCATTTCATTTCATCTGCCTCTTTCTCCTCCTGGATTCCCGGGTCTTCTGACACCCCGAAAATCACCACCTCTGACTTAGCGCCACCCTTGTTTTTAACACTGCGGACATGATGTCCGCAAACCCCTGCCAAAATCCCCGAAACTTTGGACATTCCAAAACATGTGGACATGGTTCGCCGGTCCACCCGCACATTTTGCGCACCTGTCCACCACCCCAAAGAATCTGCTCATCCGGGCCACTGTCATGTGAGCCCGGTGAACAACCTTAAATTGTATGAGGCTGAGCCTGGCACATGTTGCAGACGTGCTGACTCTATTCACCGCGTCCGCCCATAGACCATCCTCTATCTCACCTCCCAGCTCCTCCTCCCCCTTGTGCTTCAGCTCCTCGGTCTGCATCTCCTCTGACTCCATAATCTCCTTATAAATGTCCGAGACGCTCCCTTCTCCTACCCACCCTCTGGAAACTATCCTGTCCTGAATCCCCCTCAGCGGTAGGAGCGGGAAGGTTAACACCTGTTTACGAAGGAGGTTTTTGCAGATACCTGGGGCGGGATTCTCCGACCCCCTGCCGGGTCAGAGAATCGGCGGGGGCGGGAATCGCGCCGTGCCCATTGGCGGGCCACCCCCCCCGGCGATTCTCCGGCCCGGATGGGCCAAAGTCCCGCTGCTGGAATGCATGTCCCGCCGGCGTGGATTAAACCACCTACCTTACCGGCAGGAAAAGGCGGTGCGGACGGGCTCCGGGGTCCTGAGGGGGGCGCGGGGCGATCTGGCCCAGGGGGGTGCCCCCACGGTGGCCTGGCCCGCGATCGGGGCCCACCGATCCACGGGTGGGCCTGTGCCGTGGGGGCACTCTTTTCCTTCCGCCTTCGCCATGGTCTCCACCATGGCGGAGGCGGAAGAGACCCCCTCCACTGCGCATGCGCGGGGATGCCGTGAGCGGCCGCTGACGCTCCCGCGCATGCGCGCCCGGCAATGTCATTTCCGCGCCAGCTGGCGGGGCACCAAAGGCCTTTGCCGCCAGCTGGCGGGGCGGAAATCAGTCCGGCGTGGGCCAAGCCCCTCAAGGTTAGGGCTCGGCCGCTCAAGATGCGGAGGACTCCGCACCTTTGGGGCGGCGCGATGCCGGACTGATTTGCACCGTTTTGGGCGCCGGTCGGCGGACATCGCACCGATTACGGAGAATTTCGCCCCTGAATTTGTTTCCCCTCGCCAACCCAAACTTTTCCTCCACCGCCCTCATACTCGGAAAGCTCCCCTATATGAACATATCCCCGATCCTCTCAATCCCCGCTCTTCGCCATAACCGGAACCCGCCGTCCAAACTCCCCGGGGCAAACTGGTGATTATCACAGATTAGGGCCCAGACCGATGCTCCCACTGCTCCCACATGCCGCCTCCACTGGCCCCAAACTCTCAGGGCCGCCACCACCACTGGACTGGTGGAGTACCGTGCCGGCAGTAACGGCAGAGGCACAGTTACCAACGCCCCCAAACTGGTGCCCTTACATGAAGCCGCCTCTATACGCGCCCATGCCGACCCCTCCCCCACCACCCACTGCCTGATCATGGCTATATTAGCTGCCCAGTAATAGTTGCTGAAATTTGGCAGCACCAGCCCGCTCTCTCCCCGACTCCACTCAAGCATTACCTTCCTTACTCGTGGGGTCTTGCCCGCCCAGACGAAGCCCGTGATCACTCTGTTGACCCGCTTAAAAAGGACTGCGGAATAAAGATGGGGAGACACTGAAATACAAATAGGAATCTCGGGAGGACTGTCATCTTCACCGTTTGCACCCTCCCAGCCAGAGACAACGGAAGCGCGTCCCATCTCCGAAAATCGTCCCCCCCCCCCCCCCCCCCCGGACCAGTCCTCTCCAGCCCTTCGAGGTTCTCAGAGCAATTGCCAATGGCTCTATAGCCAGCGCAAACAACAGTGGGGAGAGGGGGCATCCCTGCCTCGTCCCCCGGTGCAGTCTAAAATAGTCTGATGTTGTCCTATTCATCTGTACACTTGCCACAGGAGCCTGATACAGCAACCTAACCCAGTCAATAAAGCCCCGCCCGAATCCGAACCATCCCAGTATCTCCCACAGATAGTCCCATTCTACCCGATCAAAAGCGTTTTCTGAATCCATTGCGATCACTACCTCCACCTCCCTACTTTCCGGGGGCATCATGATCACATTTAACAGCCTTCTTACGTTGGCCACCAACTGCCTGCCCTTAACAAACTCCGTCTGGTCCTTCCCATTAACGTCCGGAACACAATCCTTGATCCTGGAGGACAAGACTTTGGCATCCACATTCAACAGGGAGATCGGCCTGTAGGACCCACACAGCTCTGGGTTCTTGTCCCGCTTCAGAATCAGCGAAATCGTTGCCTGTGACATCGTCGGGGGCAGCACCCCTCTTTCCCTTGCCTCATTGAACATCCTCAACAATACCGGCCCCAATATCACCGAGAACCTTTTATAAAACTCCACTGGGTACCCGTCCGGACCCGGGGCCTTACCCGCCTGCATGGACTTCAAGCCCTCCACTATCTCCTCCAGCCCGATTGGAGCCCCCTGCCCTTCTACCCGATCCCCGTCCGCCTTTGGGAAATTCAGCCCCTCCAAGAAGTGCCTCATCCCCTCCGGCCCTATAGGGGTTCCGACCTGTACAGCCTGCTGTAGAAATCTCTAAATGCCTTATTCACCCCTACTGAATCACCAACCAGGTTCCCATCTCCATCATTTACTTTCCCTATCTCCCTAGCTGCCTCCCTCTTCCTAAGCTGCTGTGCAAGCATTCTGCTGGCCTTCTCTCCATGTTCATAGATCACCCCTCTCGCCTTTCTCAGCTGCTCCACCGCCCTCCCTGTGGTCAGCAAGCTAAACTCCGCCTGTAACCTCCGCCGTTCCCTTAAAAGCCCTGCCTCTGGGGTCTCCGCATACCTCCTATCGATCTGTAGTAATTCCTTTACCGTCGGTCCATCTCCGCCCTGTCCATCTTCTCCCTATGGGCCCGGATCAAGATCAGCTCCCCTCTGACCACCGCCTTCAGTGCTTCCCACACCACCGATGCTGAAATTTCCCCCGTGTCATTGACCTGCAGGTAGCTCTGAATACATTTCCTCAGCCGCTCGCACACCCCTTAATCCGCCACAAGACCCACGTCTAAACCCCAGTGTGGGCACTGGTTACTGTCTTTACTAACCTGCAGGTCTACCCAGTGCAGAGCGTGGTCTGAGATTGTAATCGTCGAGTACCCCGTGTCCACCACCCCAGCCAGCAAGGCCCTGCTCAAAATAAAGAAATCAATCCGGGAATACACTTTATGCACATGTGAGTAGAAAGAGAACTCCTTCACCCTCGGCTGCCCAAATCTCCATGGATCCACCCGCCCCCCCAATCAGCTCCATGAACCCTCTTAGTTCCTTTGCCATTGCTGGCACCCTGCCCGTTTTCGAGCTTGACTGGTCCAAGCCAGAGTCCATAACTGTGTTGAAGTCCCCTCCCATGACCAACTTATGCGAATCCAGGTCTGGTATCTTCCCCAGCATTCTCTTTATAAATTCCACATCATCCCAATTTGGCGCATACACATTTACTAATACCACCTGCACCCCCTCTAGCTTCCCACTGACCATAATGTACCGACCTCCCATGTCCGAGACTATTCTACCCGCCTCAAATACCACCCGCTTATTGATCAGGATCGCGACCCCTCTAGTCTTTGAATCTAGTCCCGAGTGAAAGACCTGACTGACCCAGCCTTTCCTCAGTCTAACCTGGTCCGTAACTCTAAGGTGCGTCTCCTGCAACATTACCATGTCCACCTTCAATCCCCTAAGATGCGCGAATACACGTACCCTTTTGACTGGACCATTTAACCCTCGAACATTCCAGGTGATCAGCCAAGTTGGGGGGCTCATTTCCCCCCCCCCCCTCCGCTGATCAGCCATCCCCTTTTTTAGGCCTGCCTTCAGCCCGTGCTCTACACCTCAACTGGTCCATCCCCAGGCAGCCCCCGCCCCCAACCTCCTCTCTGTCCCTCCCTCGTCAGCAGAACATTCACCCCCCCTCCCCCCCTAGTAACAACACCATGTAACCCAACCCCTTTACTAAACCAAACATACGCACATACCCCACTGCGCTTCCGAGAGCTAGCTCACCCAGCTACCTTGGTGGCCCCCATCCCTGGCGCCAGATAGACTCCCATCTATTGTTCCCTCCCCACCCTTCCCCCCACTCATACAAACAAAACTCCAACATCAAACAATCCCCACACAATTGCCCAACAGAAAAACACCAAGATCAAAACAAGCACACCTCCATCCCCCAACAGGGCAAATGAAAACCTTAACTCACTCAGCTCTACCGCTGGTTCCAAATCAATGCAAACGGCATCACAAACATCACCCATGAAACGCAAAACGGGAAACTTTTTACAAAAACAGAGAAACAAAAAGATAAAACAAAAACATGAACATTGCAGCCAAGTTCAAAAGTTCTCAATCCATCACCAGCCCTTTCTTTTTTGCAAAGTCCAACGCGTCCTCAGGCGACTCGAAGTAGAAGTGCTGATCCTCATGCGTGACCCAGAGACGGGCTGGGTATAACAGTCCAAACGTCACCCTTTTCTTAAAAAGGATCGACCTGATCTGGTTGAAGCCTGCTCTCCTCCTGGCCACCTCTACACTCAGGTCCTGGTAAACCCGCAGGATGCTATTGTCCCATTTACAGCTCCGTGTCTGCTTGGCCCACTGTAACATGCACTCCTTATCCGAGAACCTGTGGAATCTTACCACCATTTCCCTCCCCCTGGGTCTCCCAATCGCGGCTTCCTCGCGAGTGCTCTGTGAGCCCTATCCACCTCCAAGGGTCGGGAGAATGCCCCATCCCCCAACAGCTTCACAAACATGTCTGTGAAGTATGCCCCAGCGTCCGTTCCTTCGGACACCTTCAGGAGCCCGACGATTCTTAGGTTCTGCCGGCGGGACCTATTTTTAAGGTCCTCCCCCTTCTCCAGGAGCTTCTTCTGCTGGTCCCTCGGCATCCCCACCTCCAGTTCCACTGCAGTCTGATGTTCCTCCTGCTCAGCCAGCGCCTTTTCCACCTTCTGGATCATCTGATCCTGGGCATCCAATCTATGCTCCATCCGCTCAATCGATTCTTTTATCGGGTCCAAGCAGTCCTGTTTCTGCGTAGCAAAGCCTTCCTGAATGACTTGCATCAGCTGCTCCATAGACCGCTGGGTCGACAAACCCGAGGTCCGAACCACCTCCATGCTGTCTTCTGTTGCAGCTTCAGCCCAAGTCTTCTCTATCTTTTTGTTTCTGCCCTGACGAACACTTCTAGTCCTTCTCTCCATGCACCGAAGTGGGAATTCAGTAAACAATTGCCACTAACATCTGTTTTACAATTCAAGTCCGGTAGAAAAACGGGGAAAAGGTCCAAAAGTCCGACCAGAGCGGGAGCCACCAAATGTGCGACTTACTCCGTCAGAGCCGCCGCCGGAAGTGCCAGTGCTTACCCCTTGACAATCGCTGAATCGTGCGGCGCCAGGTTTGCTGTCGTGGACGTTCACAAATCCTGACCCGGCCTCAACACTTCTCAGGAACGGAGGATCCCGCTGAATATCTTTCAGCATTTTGAATCATCACAGCAACTTCAGCATTCTTAGACCTTATTGGCTGATATTTTTAATACTCTGCTGTTTTTAAACTCCATCCCTTGAAGCCTTTAATGATTGTGAAGTCTCAGTACAACAATTATGGCTTCTTTGCACAACCTAATTCTGCAGTGCCTGGGAAGCCTAATGTTTCACATTGCAGGAAAGCTGTTCCATGCTTTATTTTTTGTTTTTTCATAGAATTTACAGTGCAGAAGGAGGCCATTCGGCCCATCGAGTCTGCACTGGCTCTTAGAAAGAGCACCCTACCCAAGCCCACACCTCCACCCTATCCCCATTACCCAGTAACCCCACCTATCCCCATTACCCAGTAACCCCACCCACCACGAAGGGCAATTTTGGACACTAAGGACAATTTAGCATGGCAATCCACCTAACCCGCACATCTTTGGACTGTGGGAGGAAACCGGAGCACCCGGAGGAAACCCACGCACACACGGGGAGAACGTGCAGACTCCACAGAGACAGAGACCCAAGCCAGGAATCGAACCTGGGACCCTGGAGCTGTGAAGCAATTGTGCTAACCACAATGCTACCGTGCTGCCCTAAAATAAATAATCCCCCCCCCTGCCCCCCCGTGCATCTTACAAACTCCAGCCCAGCCCATTCTATTCTATTAATTCAGGTTTCTTGTGCATTCCCCTTTTCCTTTTCCTCACCATCATTGCTAGACATGCCCTTCAGTTACCCAAACCCAAGGACTGGAGTACTCCCTCTAACCCGCTCCAGTTCTGCAGCTCTCCTTTCTCCTGAAGACACTCCTTAAAACCCCGTCCTTTGCGTAAGCATTTGATTATCCCTTTTTTGGGGGGCTTGGGTTCCATAGAATCCCTACAGTGCAGAAAGAGGCCATTCGACCCATCTGCGCCAACCCTCCAAAAGAGCACCCTATCTAGGTCCTTTTCGCCTCCCTATCCCTGTAACCCCACCTAACATGCACATCTTTGGACAGTAAGGGCAATTTAGCATGGCCAATCCAGTTGACCTGCATATCTTTGGACACTAAGGGAAATTTAGCATGGCCAATCTAGCTAACCTGCACATCCATTTTTATCGTTCCCACCACCATGAGGAGCCTAGAGACATTTTTCTTTGATAAATTGTAGAGGGGAGATGTACACGTGTTACGTCCACATGTGTTTTATAAATACTGAGGTTAGGTGCCAATATTGCTTTAGAACAAACAGTTTCAAGAACGAACGGGGATGTTGGGTTGAATTAATCATTAATTCAAAAGGACTGGCATGTAATCAGTGCACTGGTATAATATCATCAAGCAGAAAACATTGTAATGCTCAAATAACAGAATGGGCAGAAGTTTACAGCCCCCTCCCACTAGGGGACATTCCGGTCTCGCCGAAGTCAATGGACTTTTGAACGGCTCCGACAGGACCGTAGAATTCCACCCGACGTATCAGGGAATGGATATTTGGGGATTGCGCTCCTTGGTTTGAGAAAGGGGTGGATAACAGAATCATTGAACATTTCAGAGTGATTTCCGAGTGGCTGTCACTGGCTGTCTGACAAACATTTATCTTTCAGATGATTATCTAAACTAAACGAATGGTTGAGCAATTTGGAACTATAGCCATTGGAGTTTAGAAGAGGGAGAGGTGCTCTTAGAGAAACAGATCAGATTCTGAGGACAGGTTAGACACTGAGAGGGTGTTTCTCTTATTGGGGGATCTAGAAGGAAGGGGCGCAGTTTCAAAATAAGGGCCGCATTCTCCGATTCGGGGGCTATGTCCCCACGGCAGCGTGGGCACGTTTACGCCAGGGAAAATGGCACAAAACGGCCACCGATTCCCCGTTTACCTGGGGGCTAGCAGGAAGGCAGAGTAGAGCACTCAGCTCTGGCTGCCGATACGCCCCGGAGAATTGCCGGGTCCATGGCCACGCATGTGCACAGCTGCGGCCTGCAGCAGCCATGCCGTGCGACATGGTGGCAGCAGCTTGCGGACCCGGCCCGTGAAATAGTCCTCCCTTCGGGCAGCTTGCGCGCCCGGGACCACCCTCCCCACCGTGCCCCCAGCCCCGAATAATGACCCCCTCTGCCCTCGGAACAGCCCTCCCCGACTGTGGACTGAGTCCGCAGGCGCCACGCCCTGTTCCCGACGGGTGAGACCACACGCGA
The DNA here is from genome assembly GCF_047496885.1 of Scyliorhinus torazame. NCBI lineage: Eukaryota > Metazoa > Chordata > Chondrichthyes > Carcharhiniformes > Scyliorhinidae > Scyliorhinus > Scyliorhinus torazame. Next base: position 75,151,373 of record NC_092712.1, read on the forward strand.
CCCATGCCGGCAGGAACTCGGCCGGTCGGGGGTGGAGCATCGTGTGACAGGCGTCAGGCAATGTCCTGAGGCTGTCGATACATGGGGGCGCTTTGGAGGGGGTGGAGCATCGCGGAAGTGGCGCCGCCCCCGATTTGGTTGGAATCGGGTATTCTCCGGCCAATCGCCAAACACAATTTCGGCATCGGCAGGCGGAGAATCCCGCCCCCAAGGGCTTTCCCATTTAAAATGGAGATGGGAGGAATTACGTCTCTCAGAGGGTCACTGGTCTTTAGAATTCAGTGGAGGCTGTGTCATTTAATATATTCAAAGCTGAGCTAGACAGATTTTTGATTGGCAAGAGATGAGGACAGACAGGAAAGTGGAGTTGAGACCATAATCTGATCAACCAATACCTTTTTAAATGGTGGAGCTGGCTGGATGGGCCAAATAGCCCACTCCTGGCCCTGTTTCTTATAATCTTAAGTTTTATCTCTTCCACTTAGAAAGATATCTCTGAATAATTATCGTTTTCCTCTGAGCTACCCATCCGAGGCATGCAATCTATTGTTATACTTGACTCTCTATGAGAATTAATCTTCCATCAAGCTAAACCAGCTGCTTTTTACCAACTGATAATTGCGGCATTATTATACTGTAACTTATTTAATCATCCCATTTATTTTGCTGATGACGGCAGCGAGGAATTGCTAACAGGTGTATTACCTGGTGTTAATTTTCAGTCTACATCATCAGCAATAATTAATTAAAGTGCTGCTGAATGGGAATACTTCTAATAACATTATGAAGACTTACTTCTATTTGCAACCTGTTTCCCACCCCATGCCCCACCCCCACAACCCCCACCCCTACAATTTACCTCCTGTCCTCGCAAGTCAAATCCCTTGACTTGCACTATCCATTTTATTTGAGAGAAATTGTGGGAATGTCCAACTCAAGCCCAATATTCACAGAGCCTATGGATGGCACATCATGCCTTCCCTTAACTCATAATATTGCAAAGAGCTGTGTTGACTTATCCAGATTCTTGGGTGTTCATAGGAAATATAAAAGAGGATTGAATTTGGAAGGTGATTTTGCTTTTTTCCACAGTTAACTTATAATAATCTTTATTAGTGTGACAAGTAGGCTTACATGAACACTGCAATGAAGTTACTGTGCAAATCCACTAGTTGCCACATTCCGGCGCTTGTTCGGGTACACTGAGGGAGAGTTCAAAATGTCCGAATCATCCAGCAAGGTGTAGCCACCTAAATTGGCCAACTCCCGATTTAAAATGGCGAACGGCAAAGGCTGATGGGAAAATCAGCCAACAAGACAGAAACCAGCGGCTGCAGGTTTGCTGTGTATTTACCTCTGCAAAAACCAGACAACATCGATACCAGCGACCACCAGCATAACAAAGTAACAGCCATCTGCATACTGATGAGCAATCCCCGGGAACAATAAGTAACATTTTGGACACACAAAGCAAAGCCAGACTCCTCGGCGCCAGCAGGAGCCAACACAAAGGAGGTGAACGAGCACCTCAAGACCTCCCATCGATCAGGGAACCGCTCCAGTATTGGAGAAAATCGAACCAAGCGATTGGGCCAAAGTCCAATCACTTGGGACCAGGTACAGGGTCCGCCCCGAAAAGCAGGAAGCCCCTTGGGACTATAAGAGGTAAGTCCCAAGTTCAAATCGCTCTCTTCAGCAGCTCCCCTTCACTGTCTTCTTCCTGCCCGGGTCACCCAGCAACACGAACCAACATTGACCGTGACCGGTGCAGTGACTCCAGTGATCACCGAAACCAGTAAGTCTTAATTCAACGCTCGCTACGAGATAGGCGCTCCTAGCTACCAATCCGTACCAACTTTGAATCCCGCAGACTCAGAACCCGAACGAAAGGCCATTTGTTCCCCTGACCTGGTGGGCCAGTCCAAAGTTAAGTATAGGCCTGTTAGTTGTAGAAGTAGCTTAGACATAGAATTTGTGCATGAGTAGCGATTACTGTGTATAATAAATGTGCTTTGATTTAAATCTTACTAATTGGTGTATTGGGTTATTGATCATTACTCGGACTTGAACCTCGTGGCGGTATCATAAAGATACCTGGCGACTCGAGAGCAAAGGTAATAAAACAGAACAATTGAACCAAGGAGAAAATCAGCAACATTATTTGGCGACATCTGAAGGGACCCGATCTAGAAGTGGAAAACCACTCCGGGAGAACCCAGAATTTGAATTAGAGATCCAATTGGGAACAGAAAACCACAAGCGTTCAAGCAGTTCTGATCCATACTCATAATTCGGAAGTGTGTGTATGCATGCGTAACTAACAGGGCGATAAGGTAAAACTGATAGAATTTTTGTTGCGACAAAACTGTCGGAAGTTTGTATATCGGAAAGGAGCGAAAGCCGTACCCGTATTTACAGCACCGTCTTAATACCCCTGTCCCAAATTTGAAGAGCAGCATTCGGATTAATACCCCAGTCCCAAACTTGAAGAGCAGCATTCGGATAGGAAAGATGGCAATGCAGGCAATGCAGCGCCTAATGAAGCCAGAGGAATTTGCGGTCGCAGCGACCAGCAGCAGTAGAGAGGGACAATGTCCCATTTGGGAGGAAGAGATCAGGAAATATCTCAAAGAGAAAGGATGGCCCCTTTGGAATGAATTCTGTGACAATGAGGGATCAGGCCCCAGGAGTATAGGACATGCTTGGTGGGAGAACCTGAGCGAGATCCACAAAAAGAACTTCGGGAAAGCTCGCAAGCCGATGGCAATCGTGTCCTGCTTGGCACAATTGCGAGGCACAGAGGAGGTCGTTAGGACGCTCCGGAAAGAAGTTGAGGGCATACATCGAATGAGCAAGATCGATGTAAGCGAGGTGGAAAAGGAGAATTTGGAATTGAGAAGGAAGTTGGCAGCAAAAGATGGAGAGGTGGAGGATGCCAACAGGGCACACCAGTCTTGTCTGGCACACTTAAACAGCTTCCAGTCTCAATACGAAAAGGCCTATCAGGACACGCAACGTGCAGTCCTGGTACGTGAAGAAACAGAAAAGCAGGCAGAAGCATTACAGAGACAGGGTAGCGATCTAAAGGCAGCATTAAGAGCACTCCATGCTGCCACCACAGAACAAAGACAAAGCACGCTAGATCACGGAAAGTGCCGGAAGCAGATTGCAGAGCTGCAATTGCTGCTTTCAGTTCAGAAAGGCTTCCAGGAAACCTTTGGAGCGAAATTAGATCAGGACGACGGCCCTGATTGGGAAGAATTGAATGAAACAGCGCAGAGATATGTTCAGGGAACAAGTGCGCAGGGAAAGCCACAAAAGAGGAAAGCGTCCCAACCCCCCACAGAGCAGATAGTTCAGGCTCCACTGAACCCTGTAACCACCCACCGCACAGCCACATCAGACGATGCGGAATTTCTATACTCTGCCCCTTTAACAGTGACCCAATTACGGGACGCGTGCGATAAAATCACACCATTCCTCCCCACCTCAGACCCCCACCATTTCTTTGCCACAGTAAAACATCAGGCGACCATGTATGGCCTGGATGAGCGAGAGCATGTAAAGCTCACAGTTTTAAGTTTAGACCCTTCAGTAGCAGCAGCCCTTCCCGACCCACAGAATGTAGGAGGAGGCACCCTTGCAGAAATCCTGGATGCGATCGGGTATAACCGGGGTGACCCCGTAGTTGGCTCAACAAATGTAGGCAAAAGAAATCCGAGCACCCCACAGCGTTTGCTGGACGCCTGTGGATCCACTTTGCAGCAGCCTTCGGAGACTTAGACCGTGCCCATTTGCCCCCAGACAACATGGCCAAATGGACCCACACCCTTATCTCCCATGCCACAGAAACAGGACAGAAAGCTTGCGCGAGTTATGTTCCCTCAGAGGAGGCCCATAACGAGAAGTGGGTAGTGAAAAGATTGTCCCGTGCTTGGGAGCAATCTATTCAGAGTAAACCCGCAGTCAAGAATCCCGAGGAAAAGCAGCCCGACATAGATATACAGGCAGTAAAAACACACCAGAACCCCGCATGGGTGAATGAGGGAAAGAACAGCCCCCCACCCAAGTCACAGGAGTGTTACAATTGCGGACAGTTGGGACACTTCGCAAGAGAGTGCAATGCCCCTAGAAAGCCACAGAGAGCCCAGCAGACGGGCACTCTGAGTAAGAAAAAGACAGAGCCCATTCATAACGTTAGCGCCCGTTCAGATCAGACGGACTTGACCGGAACGGACTGACGGTGTACGGGCTCCCACAGTTGGGTCTGCGACACCCTTTGGGATAGGTCCAGACGACCGGTAGTTGCAGCGAAAATACGGGGACAGCCCATCGAGTTTCTCTGGGACACAGGAGGGTCCCGCACCACAATAAATTCCTCCATCCTGTTTCAAAAAAACACGTTGCCCACTACAGCCACTATCACCCTCAGTGGCTTTACAGGCCACTCACAGCAGGGACACATCACAGCCCCTGTACCCATTCAAATCGGCACTATCACCACCAAGCACCCCGTAGTTTTAGTTGACCTGCCCCACACAGCAGAACACATTCTGGGAATCGATTTCATGAATTTCCATAATCTTTCATTTGATCCAGTCAACCAGTGTGTCTGGAAGATGGCAAAATCCGCAAGAGCCCCCGCAACGCTCAACATAGGAGAATACGCTAGCATAATTAGCGCAGTAGGCGAATTTTGGTTCAACCCGACCACGTTAGTACGGACAAGCAGGTTAGGGCAGTTCTGCAAAAGAACAGGGCAGCATTCGCGACCCACAAGCATGACTGTGAACGGATGACTGGCTCCATACAGATAACAGGACCTGACCCTAGACCCCAAAAGCAGTATGGGTTTCCCCAAGAGGCAGAGGGAGAAATCTCCAAGGTAATAGAAAGCTTATTAGAGCAGGGCGTACTTAGATCAGTAGCCTCCACTAATAATGCCCCGATTTGGCCAGAGAGAAAGCCCGATGGATCATGGCGACTGACCATCGATTACCGGGAACTCAACAAAATCACTCCCGCAGCAGCCCCCACAGTAGCAACAAGTCCCGAGACCATGCTCAAGCAGGGACTCAATTCCCGATTCTTTATGGTTTGGGATGTCAGTAATGGATTCTGGTCCATTCCATTGGCAAAGGCGTGCCAGTACAAATTTGCCTTCACCTTTAAAGCACAGCAGTACACGTGGACATGCCTGCCACAAGGATTCCACAACTCCTCCTCCATTTTCCACCGACAGCTGGCAAATGGTTTAGCCAAATTCTCTCGCCCGAATGTCTGGTCCATTTCGTAGACAACCTACTACTGCAGAGACACCAAGGAAGAGCACATTGAGCTTCTGTCCGAACTCCTGGAACTCTTACACTCAATCGGTTGTAAAGTCAACCCCAAAAAGGCCCAGATTTTGGAAGATAAGGTGATATATTTGGGAACAATTATCACACATGGTAAATGCGAGATCGAGCATAAAAGCATTGACTCGATTGCTAAAATGCCCCTTCCCCAGAACGTTTCACCCCTCCGGTCGTTTTTAGGACTGGTTGGCTACTGCCGAAACCACATTGACGGTTTCGCCAGCAAGACAGCACCCCTCTCAGACCTCCTAAAGAAAGGAGCCCCCTGGGAATGGCTTCCGCAGCATACGGATGCTGTGGACTCTTTAAAACAGACACTCACAGCAGCCCCCGCACTACAAGTTCCAGACCCGCTTTCCCTTTACGCCATAGAGGTAGGGACCACAGACCGCACCCTTTCGGCCGTGCTCCTCCAGGAACGGCATGACCAGTTAAGGCCCGTAGCTTATGCCTCCAGAATTTTAGATGCTGTGGAGCAGGGAGTTTCAGCCTGTGAGAGGCACCTGCTCGCAGTATTTTGGGCAGTGCAGTGTTTTTCATATATTACGGGACTGAACACCATTACAATTCTCACCGAACACTCCCCCACCCAACATTTACTGGACAGACGACTCAAGGACGGTACAGTAAGCCAGATTAGAGAAGCGAGATGGACCCTTCTCTTGCAGGGACGGGACATCACTGTTAAAAGGACAAATTTTGGTTCGACAACTTTTTAGCCGACAACTTACAGTACCCCGGAACCCCCATGAATGCGAAATTATCTCTCCACACCACGACACAGGTCCCTTTATTGTGAAAACACCCCCCAGAAAGATAGGTAGTTCAACCCAGAGCCCCCAGCACACGGACACGTGTGAGCCCATAAAGATCTATGTGGATGGACCTTCCACAGTCTTGGATGGGAAGCGCATAACAGGCTGCGGTATCTATGTCGAGGACGCGCAGGGACGCGCCCTTGAGGAAATATCGTTAAAACGTCCAGACCACTTAGGCGCGCAGGCAGCAGAGCTCGCGGCTGTCGCATATGTAGTGGAACACCCAGATTCCTTCCCCTGCCCAGCAGACATATACTCGGACAGCCTCTATGTCTGCAACAGCCTCACGGAATTTCTGCCCCTGTGGAAAGCAAGAGGATTTGTTTCCGCAGACAGACAACCCCTCCCCTCAGCCCCATTGCTCCGTCACATTTTAGAGCGTGCACAGAACATGACTTTTGGGATAGTCAAGGTTCCTAGTCACCATCGTTCCTCCCCCCCTGGAAATATGAAAGCCGACGCACTGGCTAAAGCAGGTTCCAGGCATGGATATTTTAGGACACCCCCCGAAAGCGCACCAGTAAGTGCAGTTCAGGTCTCACAGACAAAGATCGAGGATCTAGTGGAGGCCCAGAAGCAGGACAGCAATCTCAGGAAGATTGTGAAAGGAAAATATCCAGCACCCTATGAGAGGTTCAAAAATGCACTGACCACACATGATGGTGTGGTGTTAAAAGACACCCTTTATGTGGTTCCTGAACAGGACAGGAATCAACTGATTTGTTTGTTCCATGATGGTCATGGACATCAGGGAATCGATCCCACTACAGCCCATCTCAAGCAGCTTTGTTGGTGGCCGAATTTAAAGGACGATGTAAATCACTACATCGAGAATTGTCTTATCTGTGCGCAGAATAATCCGGACAGATATGTCAAAAAGGCTCAACTCTGCCACACCCAACCCGTTAATGGCCCCTGGACTAACCTCCAGATCGATTTCATAGGACCATTGCCCCCTTGCAGGAATGGCTATAAATATGTACTTGTGGTAATTGACACATTTACGAAATGGGTGGAAGCAGTCCCAGCCCGCACAAACACGGCAAAAACCACAGCCAAGATTTTAACCCACCACATTTTTACAAGATGGGGACTCCCCCGCAGCATTGAATCAGACCAAGGTTCCCATTTTACGGGACGTGTCATGCAGAACGTCCTCACGATATTTGGCATCACCCAAAAATTCCACATAGCATACCACCCACAGTCGAGTGGATTCGTGGAGCGCATGAATCGGACCCTAAAATCCACCCTCAGAAAAATGGTCCAGCAAAACAACACCACTTGGGACTCAGTCCTCCCTTTTGTGCTGATGTTTTTGCGTAATACAATTTCTACTTCCACAGGTTACATCCCACACACCCTCATGACCGGACGCCCCATGAAAGGCACAGAATATTTATTAGGTTTAGACTTGACCAGCCCCGAGGTGACGGCCCTCACACACGAGAAAGCAGTAGAGCAATTAGTTGAAAATGTTAAAACGGCTCAGCTAGCAGCCGCAGTGAAATTGGGCACACGAAAGAAACAGAGCAAGGCTTGTTTCGACAAGACAGTGCATGCGACTGAGTACAGTATAGGACAGCAAGTCATGCTCTCCGTATATAACCCCAGCACATTCCTGTCACCAAAATACTCGGGTCCATACTCCATTGCGGACAAAGTAAGCCCTTCCGTGTATAAAATAAAGTATCCCAACGGTAAGACTGCGTGGTTCCATATCAACCAGCTGAAGGCATATGGAACACAGTCTAACCACGCACACCACGTCATGCTCGACGCAGCAAACCACACCCCGCCCACAGCCAACGTAACCCTACCATCTCCCAACACGTCCAGCCCAGCCACAGACTCGACCTCGACTCCACCCCCGAAATATACACTCCGCCCCGGAACGCCCACCGACTGCAGCAGCAGAGACAGCGACTGTGACTCGGACGATAGCCACAGCACGCCTCCCTACTATCCCCATGCAACAGGACCCACACCCAGCGATTCCGACTACGATCCAAGTGATCACTTCATGATCACTTTCCTAAACAAACCCCACCACCGACCACCGAACCACACTGACGACCCCGATTCTGTCCCCACACTAGACACCAATTACTGGCACCAAGATAACTCGTTCCGACTCGTCCGCAACGACGAGAGCGACCCCACCTCACACCATGCAGCCCTTTCAGCCCTGATACACTCAAGAGTTTGGCACCCGGGAGAAGATGACGATCTTGGGTCTGACTCCCAAACCGAGAACCCCTTTGCGACCCTGTTCGCAACCGAGAACTGAGGTGTCCAGATGATGTTTTAAAAGGAACCGCTTGGGAGAAGAGGTGTCCTTTCTGATGGAACATGCCACATGTTTTATGTTGTTTGTACTGTTTGTTAAATGTTGTATATCAGACCGGAAATCTGTCGGCAGACGCCCGTTCATAACTGCCCTTCTGGTTTGAAGGAAGAACCCACTACGGCAGCCCCACCACGATGACTACATTTTTGCCCGTTTTTGTCGGTTGCTCAGGCAGTGGAGAAATGGCTTGGGACCCGCCCTGCCTGGGAACCCCCCCTCTGGTCAACTACGCTCGGGTAGGGGAGACATGGCATTGGTAGCCGTCCTACCCGGAGACTCCATCCAAAACTTACCCGTCGCGGCCCATACGCACCTCATTTTGGAAATTTTAGTTCAAAAAGTTTTGTTTTGTTTCAGGTAACCCTTAGGTTGCCAACAACGTGCTATTTACATCCTGAAATATTTGGATGGTAAATTGCGCAGTCTGCGAGACAGCTCGCACTGGTTCATTATTTGAAAGTGTGTCTTGTCCTAAAATTCGGTTTTTGGAAGAAAAAAAATGAGGGAGTCACACATAGTGACCAATTATAAAGGGAGTAATTGGCAGTAAAGGACAGACAGACTATCGTACGAGATGTTAAACCAAGATAGTTACAGACACTATGCTTCTTTCCACAGAACTCCAGGAGCTCCAGGACCGGAGAAGAGAAGGAAAGAAAAGAAGAAGCACCATGAAGACATCCTCCGGATTGCTTATCTTAATGGACATTTGGTTGCGAGTGAACGCGAACCCCATGACCTCAAGCCCCCCAGCCGTTAATGTTTCACTTCCCGCAGTACCCAGAGCCCAGTCTCCAGCGACACCACACCATCTTGGTGTGCCAGGTTTATAACCTGGTACTCTCTGTCATATGTAATAGTTACTAGTATTGGCGATACTCTGCTGCATCGTGCAGACTATGCGTCTAAGGAAATGGAGAAGGAGAGCCTACCGCGCTCGAACCCCGGATTATAGGATTAGATCCCCTATTTTCGGATACGACCAGACCCCCGACCCCCGCGATCTATAATAAAGAGCATTCATTTGCGGTTTTATTGCAAATAAAGAAATGTAAAGAACTGTTCATGAACAAATTGTACGATCCTGAGCTTGGCTGCCAAGCCAGGAAAAATGTGTATAAACTGCTATGATTTTGTTTGTATGGTTGAGGAAGGTAGAATGATGAAATGTTTAAGTGAGTGTAGTGTATTAAGACTAGTTAGAGGTTCCTATTTTTCAATTTTTTTTACAATGCATGTCCCTGTTTGACATAGCGCCCCTTAGAATTGTCAGTTAAAATTTTTTGGCATAGCTATGGTCAGTGTAGAGGCCATGAAAGAAGTATCCCCCCAGGTCGGGGAACGGAAAGCTTCGCGTTAGGATCACAAGGAGGGAATGTAGCCACCTAAATTGGCCAACTCCCGATTTAAAATGGCAAACGGCAAAGGCTGCTGGGAAAATCAGCCAACAAGACAGAAACCAGCGGCTGCAGGTTTGCTGTGTATTTACCTCTGCAAAAACCAGACAACATCGATACCAGCCACCATCAGCATAACAAAGTAACAGCCATCTGCATACTGATGAGCAATCCCCGGGAACAATAAGTACCATTTTGGACACACAAAGCAAAGCCAGACTCCTCGGCGCCAGCAGGAGCCAACACAAAGGAGGTGAACGAGCACCTCGAGACCGCCCATCGATCAGGGAACTGCTCCAGTATTGGAGAAAATCGAACCAAGCGATTGGGACAAAGTCCAATCACTTGGGACCTGGTACAGGGTCCGCCCCGAAAGGCGGGAAGCCCCTGGGGATATAAGAGTTAAGCCCCAAGTTCAAATCGCTCTCTTCAGCAGCTCCCCTTCACTCTCTTCTTCCTGCCAGGGTCACCCAGCAACACGAACCAACATTGACCATGGCCGGTGTAGTGACTCCAGTGATCATCAAAACCAGTAAGTCTTAATTCAACGCTCGCTACGAGATAGGCGCTCCTAGCTACCAAACCGTACCAACTTTGAATCCCGCAGACTCAGATCCCGAACGAAAGGCCATTTGTTCCCCTGACCTGGTGGGCCAGTCCAAAGTTAAGTATAGGCCTGTTAGTTGTAGAAGTAGCTAGGACATAGAATTTGTGCATGAGTAGCGATTACTGTGTATAATAAATGTGCTTTGATTTAAATCTTACTAATCGGTGTATTGGGTTATTGATCATTACTCGGACTTGAACCTCCTGGTGGTATCATAAAGATACCTGGCGACTCGAGAGCAAAGGTAATAAAACAGAGCAATTGAACCAAGAAGAAAATCAGCAACAAAGGACACCTTTCGGGACTTGTGGGAGAAAACCAGAGCACCAGGATGAAACCCACGCAGACACAGGGAGAACGTGTAGACTCCGCACAGACAGTGACCCAAGCTGGGAATCGAACCAGAATCCCTCGTGCTGAGAAGCAACAGTGCTAACCATTGTTCTACCGTTAACCATCATAAATGTATGATCAAAAACTAAATGGCAGTGATGAGGCAGTGCCTTTTTATGGTGTAATTGATGCTGAGATTTCAGGTTATCTTACAAATGGGGTTAGCTTTTGCACCAGAATGCGTTTTTGCTTTGAGAATTTTCCTATTTTTGTTCTCCATCCAGCCCTTTGAGTTGCTTCGCCGCTGAATCTTAATGGTAGCATAACTGGAATATTTAGCTGACTTCACCGTAACCTCTAAAAATATGATCAGCTACCAATTCAACAGTTGCTCACTGTTCTAAAGATCAGCTGCATTGTTACAGTGTGATGGTGATATATTAGGAAAGCGGTTCATAGGACTCTGAGCTTTGGTTTCTTGGCCCGACTTTATGGATTAGACCACATCAATTAAAGAAGTTTTCCATACCCTTTGTATTTCCGTCAGCACCTGGCTCCCCCACTGACTTTTCATTTGAATGTCGTTGTGCAGGTTTAAAAACTATTAGCAGCAATGCCTGACCTTTACCCTGCAGGGCAGGGCACCCTGTGGAGACAAATAACACAAAAAATAGCAAAGAATGAGATCAAAAAGGTAGTAAAATGTCAAGTGACTGCGCCACAGTTAAATTATTAAGTGAAGCGCTCTGTCGCTATTTGAACAAAGGTGGGGCAGACCAATAAATGTTCCTTCTCTTCCTGTTTTCTTTCATGTTTTGTTTTGAGTCATTTGGTGATATTTACAGCAATGCAGGTACTTTATAATGCCATATTCTTGTTTCAACCATGGCACATTAATGTTTCAGTCTCTGCAGGAGACGCACAATGAAAAGTCATAGAATATAGAATTTAGCCCTTGTGAGTGAAACCAAGACAATTCTGATTTGTGTAGTTCCTGCTCGCCATTTCATAAATAATTCAATGACTCTTTCAACATCTTGCCATCAGGTGCTCCTGATAGAGCACATGCGTGATATATATATATATAGAGAGAGAGACCTATATATAACTTAGAACGTGTGTGTGTGTTAATCTCCTTTGGTTTTCAACATAGGGGGCTGGAAAAAAATGCAGTATTCAGTTCCGGTAGGTTTAGGGGATGCGGTGCATTGTTGGACCAAGGCGGAGAGAGACGAAAAGGGTAATGGAAGGAGAGAGGTAGAAGGGAATGGGGGAAAGCAACAAGAAGCGGAGGAGGGGAGAGACACAAAGTGGTTGGGCGGGAAGGAGACAAAAGGGAAGAGGGAGAGAATGGAAAGTGGAGAAGAGAGAAAGAAGAAATGAGAAAAATACAGCAGGGTTTTTAGTGATGTTAGGACAAAGTTTACCAGGGATGTGGTGTGAAACTGAAAGATGTGCACTGTAATCCAACAAAATATTCGCTGCATCTCAGACCTTTAAAAATGGTGGGGCGGGGGGGATGTGGAAGGACTGCCTCTATTTCCGACAGATCCCATTTTTGCTGGAAGGGGAAATGGGGTGGAATGTGATGCATATGGCTGGGAAACCCGAACTCAGCAAGGCCATTTGAATTCAGTGCTGAATTCAAACAGACCCTATTTTGGCTGTTCCAAGGGCCTTATCCTGGAGTGCAGGGGTCACAACTTTATGGAGTAAATATAAATGCTCTTGAAGCGTGGCTACAGTCTGTATAATTCTTACAATCAGAAGATTTATAAATACCCCACACTTTAGACCTAAAAAGGGGGCTGTAATTGTCAGTGAGAGTTTTTTTTTAAACTCTCTGCTGGACTGATTTGATTGATAGGCACAGGTTAATGTCAGTTTTGCAGCTTTAATAGAGCTCTTTGTTGACATTTCCCCAAGGGCTACCATTATGTCATTATGAATGCTTCACTGAGTTTCAAAAGCTACAATTAGCTCAGCAGTTGATTCTGCATTCACAATTTGATTGGCAACTTAAAGATGCCATTAAAGGATTAGCTGTCTTTGATGTAGTTACTGAATAGCAGTTTTTGTTTTTATAAGTGATTAACTGCTTGAGATTGAAAAGCATTGAATGGATTTATGAATGGGAGATTTTCACTCTCAAGTGTGTAGGAGTGAGAACCCTATTAGACTATTAGAGGTTTATTTCATTTAATCTGCACGTGACTCTTAGGTCTGCCTATGGTGATTACTAAATACATTGCACAGTGGTTAACAGTGCTGCCTCACACTCCAGGGACCTGGGTTCAATTCCTGCCTCGGGTGACTGTCTGTGTGGAGTTTGCACTTTCTTCCCGTGTCTGCATTGTTAGGAGGGGTTATGGGGATAGGGCAGGGGAGTGAACCTAGATAGGGTGCTCTTTCAGAGGGTCAGTGCAGACTCGATGGGCTGACTGGTCTCCTTCTGGACTGTAGTGATTCCATTCTATGTACTTCTAGCACAAGAAATTGAAGTGTTTTCGTAATACTCTATATGCATTAATATTACTTTCACAGTGTTAGCCACAAGGTTTTCCCTAAAATAGAAATATTACACATGAGGTAAACAGTCAAATAATTGCATTGTGAATGCAGATTAGGGAAAATTGATTTTTTTCTGCTTTTAGCTGGAAAGCTATTTTACAAAGGTATCAAATGAAATACAATAGTTAGTTTGGGGCAATCATTCAATTAAAGTGTAGTGCAGGAGGTATAAGCTAAAACTACTGAAAGATCAACTTAAGATTGAAATCAGGAAGAATTTGTCCAATGATCACCCGTCGGAATTTATAGGGAAAAAGAAAACAACGGGGCTGGATTCTCCGCTGCCCGCTTGCCGCCGATAGTGGAGTACCCGATGTGGCGGAGAATCCAGCTTTGGCCCAAAAACAGGAATGATGCCTCATTCCGATGCTCCAGTCCCCCGCTGGCAATGGCATCGAGGTTTGTGCCTACGAAGGTGTGAGGATGCAAATGAGTCAAATTGACCCATTCGCATCCTATTAGTGGGTGGGCACCGGATTCCCAAAAGTGAGTGAATCTCTAGTCCTCTGGGCCGGGATTCACCTGGGCGAGAATTGGGGCAGGCATTTCCCAGTGTGGCCCAGGCATGGTGGATCCCGTGGTGGGCCAGGGGGTAACTCTCTCAGCGAGTTTCCCCCAAAGTCCATTGGACGGCTACTCTCACCCCCCCCCCCATAATGCAAACCCTGCCCATCCCACCCCAGCAGACCCCTCCCACTGCCCCTACCTGAAACCCCACCAGAGACCCCCATTACAGAGAGCCCACCAGAAACTCCCCATTACAGGGTACCCCACCAGAGGCACCCATGACAGACACCTCCAACTAAAATCCCTCGTTACAGTTACCTCCAGTTACAGAGTCCCCTGCCTGGAAGCCCCCCATTAGAGAGAGACGCCAGTCTGGAAACCCCCCCCCCCATTACAGAGACCCCTGTCTGGAAGCTAAAGTCAGTTCAGACAGAGACAGTGAAACAAATCACTGCTTTAAAACTCACCTGTGCAATACCCCTGCTGGGTCAGGCAGAGGAAGCAGCACCTGTAAATTCCTCGAAAGGGAAAACTGCACCAGCTGGGTTTGAACCCCTTCAGATCTTTGATCTGCAAGGGGTTCATTCACATCAATATGAAATTGATTTAACTAGGTTGTGATTGACAGCTTGCACATACCCAGGTGTCTGGATTGTTTAATCTCATTTCCTTTCATTCTTGACTGAATTTCAAGTAGCTAGCTCTGAAACTAACCACAATGTTTACAAACACTATTGCCATGATTGACAGCTCCTCACCACATCAAAAGCAGCTAAGTGTTTTCTGCTGTGAATAAGAGGAAGTGAAACCATTCAAGTCCTTTTGATGTGGTGAGGAACTGTCAATCATAGCAAGAGTGTTTATAAACATTGTGGTTAGCATCAAAGCAGGGTAATGGAGATGCATTCAAGAGTGAAGGTGGCACACAGCGACCCTGAACTTCCAATGATTAGCATAGTGTGTGCCTCATTACACTGCGTGCGCCTTTTTGTTTGCTGGCTTTTTTCTTGCTTGATGCACTGCACCCAGCTGTCCCCACAATGTGCTTTTTGAATATCCTTTGCATCGTTGAAAGCCATCTCCATGCCTTGAGAAACCTCTGGAGCCTTCTTGAAAGTTAGTGTGACTTCCCCCAACAAAGCTGCATGCTGTCTTCATTAGGACCACAGACTAATCTATCCCAGGAACATATCCTCTAACACTGCTGCAAACTCACAGTGCTCAGAGATTTGACATAGCTCAGCCACAAAAGCAACTTTAGACTGTCCTATCTTTCGAAAATGACTACTGAACATAAAATGTTTTTTAAAAAATTTAGAGTACCCAATTTTTTTTTCCTATTAAGAGGCAATTTAGCGTGGCCAATCCACCTACCCTGAACCTCTTTGGGTTGTGGATGTGAGTCCCACGCAGGCACGGGGAGAATGTGCAAACTCTACATGGACAGTGATCCAGGGCCAGTATCGAACCCGGGTCCTTGGCGAAATGAGGCAACAGTGCTAACTACTGCACCACCGTGCCACCCAGAATTTAAAATGTTAGACAATCACTGAGCGCTTAGGATAGTGATAATTCTGAACTAGTGCAACTAACTCCGCAAATTAAATTTCTCCGGTTTCCGTGTTGCTGGTAAATTCCTCTTTCGTTTGTAAGTCTGTGACCCACCCACACTAAGGAGAATTGAGTTATGTTTAGCCTCACCTGCAATTCCACTGCCAGGGAATAATGCACCAACCTTTCCACATACTCAGCCCAGTCCTTGTAATAATAATAATCGTTATTGGTGCCACATGTAGACTTACATTAACACTACTATGAAGTTATTGTGAAAATCCCCAGGTTGCCACACCACGGTGCCTGTTCGGAGTACACTGAGGGAGAATTTAGAATGTCCAATTCACCTAACATGCACATTATTTTGGACATGTGGGAGGAAACCGGAGTACCCAGAGGAAACCCACGCAGACGCAGGAGGAACGTGCAGACTCCTCACAGACAGTTACCCAAGCCGGGAATCGAACCTGGGACCCTGGCACTGTGAAGCAACAGTGCTAACCAAAGCGCCCCTCCACAAATTCACTGATAGCCCTGAACATAGTCATTGCCTCCAACCATGTTGCAAAGTAACTACTCACTGTACAAAACCTGATGTCGCCACGCTGAACCTCTCGTGTTTTTCTTGTCCCCTTTAATTATTGTCGTCCGAAAGATTTGGTAACTTGATCACAAGAAAGGCAGTTGGATATGTTGTAAAAGTTAAACCTTCTTTACTTCAGAAAACATTGAGGTAATAATACAACTTGGGTCCAGATACCAGCAGCAGCTAAATGCAACTATACATCGGCTCCTTGTAGCTAAACTGAGAATCCATACAAGCCCATGATGCCGATGACATCACACACACATGAGGACTTTTGTTAAAGGCAGCCATACACATAATCAAATAATAACAATAACCTTTTATTGTCACAAGTATGAAGCTACTATGAAAAGCCCCTAGTCGCCACATTCCAGCACGGGTAAGCTGGTACGGGAATTGAACCCGCGCTGCTGGCCTTCTTCTGCATCTCAGACCAGCTGTCTAACCCACTGAGCTAACCAGCCATGTTTCTGAAGGTGCTTAGTAAAACACTAAAAAGCATATTCCTTATTATGTAACATCACTGAAAAAATGGCATGGGACTTGTTCACCTTGTATTGTTATCCTTTAGGTTTTGGAAGTTGAAGAAAATCCACACTTGCTGCTCCCTGTTCAGCATAAAATGTAAACAATTTTCAACAATGACAAAGTTTATTCGGAAAATATTTTAATCGGCGGACACTCAAATTATGTAAATAAGGAGTTGCATGGCAACCAACATTGATTCAGCATGTTGTTTTGATCAGGAATGCACTGCTTGAAAGAATGCTGAAAGCCTTCAAACGGGAATTAGATAAATACACGAAGGGAAAAGGTTATAGTGCGCTAAGGGAAGAAAGAGTAGGCGAGTGAGATCATTGAGATAGCTCCTTCAAGGAGCTTGCGCAAACATGGGGCAGAATGGCCTCCTTCTGAGATTATTGTTTTATTATTTTATGAAGGTGAGGTCACTACGGTTTCACTCTCTTACCTTCCTTCCCTACTGGTGAGAACGTTCCTCAGTCAAGGTAGTGGCCGGAATTCTCTGGCCGTTTTTCCCAAACGCATCCCCGCCTGCAGGTTTCCCGGTGACGTGAGGTGGCTTCAATGGAAAATTCCATTAACAGTGAAAATACTTTTCACTCAATCTCGATACACGTGACAATAAACAAATCCAATCCAATCCAAGTGACAGGAAGAGAGAATCCCGCTGCCAACGAACAGCGCATCGCCGAGAAACACGCGGCTGGGAGACCAGAGAATCCAGTCCAGTTATGGCTAATGTTAGGATTCGTTGTGCATTCAATCCATTGAATCTGTATCTGAATATTTCTGAAATTCTGTGCTAACACACAGCGATTTATGATTTTAGTCTATTCTTGGACCTTCTCTTATTCTTCTAAATTGTGATTTCTGTGGTGGTATCTTGGTGGAAAGTGGAGAAATGTTTTCCACAGCAGCGCAGCTGGTACCAAGCATGTCTGGATATTATTGGGCTGTAAAAGATATATTAAGCAAGATTAGTCATCAGCATTGAATGAAGCAGCTTCAAGCTATTGTTTTCAACTTTGTATTAACTTGGGAGGGAAAATGCACCTTCGTTATATAATTGCAGGCAATTTTAAAGTGCCCTTTCCAATATAGTTAGTTTTGGATGCTTAATAAGCTGAGCTGCTGGAACCAGAAATTGTGCACAGTCACCCCACTGTTACACACAGGATAATAGATGGCTGGCACTGAGATACAAGACAGTAATTCAATCAAGCAGTTCCGATGACATCATAAAGCACGAGAGCAAAGCTCAAGCAATTTTATGAAGGTCAGCAAAAAGGCGGAGATTGAATTACAGCCTTAAACAGACCAGAAGCTACTTATTATCATATATAACATATCGCGAGTGGAGTTTAGTCATGAAACTTTTTTGCCATTGCTGTTTTTATACGGGGCTAAAATTAGTCAGCGTGGAAATCACTCAATTTTTCGCTTCAGGTGGTCAACGACATTCACGCACCAGACACACAATAATTCTGTTTCATTTCTTCTTCTTTGACGAATCGAAAAGTTTCATGTTCTGCTTATTTAAAAACATCCTTTGCTCTCAGGAAATAAACAAACTGGCATGGCTGAAAAGGCTGAAAAGGGAATGAAGAGGATGAATGAAATGAAAATCGCTTATTGTCACAAGTAGACTTCAATGAAGTTACTGTGACAAGCCCCTAGTCGCCACATTACGGCGCCTGTTCGGGGAGGCTGTTACGGGAATTGAACCGTGCTGCTGGCCTGCCTTGGTCTGCTTTCAAAGCCAGCGATTTAGCCCATATGTTCTGGTACTGGACATATATACTATTATAAGACAGGTGTTTGAAGGATATTTTTGGAGGAGGCAGTGAGTTATTGAGTAAACTATTTTCTTGAAGTAGCTTCACATCTGTGTGGTATTCTCCATGAGAAAGCTTTTTTTTTCGAATAGCGGATTCATGTTTTGATAAACATCTGTCAGTGAGGGTACAGGATAAAAATTTGACATTGTGTTATGGGGATTAATACCAGATGTGCAATGCAACAAGGCCTGTTCAGCATTAGTTTAAGGTCACTGTCACTGAAACTTGTGCAGCATGTTAAGTAGCTTATTTATTTCATTTCTATGAAGTAGGGCGGTCCAGAAAATGGCGTGAAGGCAGTGGAAGACTTTTTCACTGATGATCGAATGAAGGATAAGAGAAAATGGAAACCATGCCCAAGGCCAGAGTCAGAGTACTGAAAGGTTGAGCAAGGTGACGGAAAGCTGATAAAGTGGGACATACCCATGTAGGGATTTGAAGATAGTGACAAGTTTTGAATTTGGGTACAGGGAGCCAGGGATTGAGTGCTGAGAGAGTAGGAATCAGGCCTAGAATCAAATACAGGTCGCTGCGTTTTGGGCAAGTTAGTGGTGTGTAACCAGGCGACTAATAGGAGCAAGATAATCCACAAGTATTCCCAACCTCCTCCATGCTGGAGCCCAGTTTAGCTGGAAATGTTTACAAGAATTGTCAGCCAAAACTGCTGAGTGGATGAACCTACCTTCATTCCAGAAAACAGCTAATTCATTTCACTCCACATTAAAACTGGTTGAACGCACTGCACTCAGCAATTACAATGGGTCCTGACAACATCCCATTGATAATGCTGAAGGGCTGTGCATCAGAGCTATCTACTCCCCACGCCATGCTATTCCAGTATATCTGTGAGACTAGCATTTACACAATAAATGAAAGATTGCTCAATCCACAATAAAACAGTTAATCTAACTGGCAAGTTACTCACCTTTTAGACTCCTCCCAGCCATTGGTAAAGTGATGGCAAAGGTAATCAGAGTGCTATCAAGGGATGTCTACTCATCTATAATAACCTGTTCACTCATACTTGCTGTGGATTCTGACAGAGCCAGCCTGCTTCAGACTTGATTATGGCCTCAATTCAGATAGGAACAAAGGGTTGAATGTTAGGGAAGTGGTGAACATAGCTGCGCTTGACATTATTGGAGTTTTCAATCGAATGTCACAGCAATGTCATACCAAACGTAAATTTATTGATGTGATTTACAGTTTTACATGCTGTCCAATTATTATTATTTTATTTTTGTTTTTGGGATCTGAGCATTACTGGGCAAGACCAGTATTTATTGTCATTGTTCTTGAGAAGGTGATGAAGAGTTGCTACTGTACAATTATATATTTAATTGACTTCAATGTTTGTGGGGATGGGACGAGTGAAAGTAGAACATTGGAATAGTTGAGTCCAGATGAGCAACTTAGCGGCAAAAGGAATCGTGGAATTAAAAGTTTAATGATGACCATTGAATCATTGTTGATTGACATAAAAACCCATCTGATTCGCTAATGTCCTTTAGGGAAGAAAATCTGCTGCCCTCACCTGGTCTGGCCTACATGTGGCTCCAGATCCACAGTAATGTGGTTGCCTCGTCAGTGCCCTCTGAAATGGCCCAGCAAGCCATTCGGTTCAAGGGTAATTAGGGCTGGACAATAAATGCTGGCTTAGCCAACGAAGCTCACATCCCATAAATTAATTGTTAAATCACTCAAGAATGGGCAAAGAGGAGGCAATTTTGTCTTGGTGGAAAGATACAGTCTTGATGGCAGGTAGGGCATGGGGTTTGAAGCTCAATTGCCACCGTTAGATTTCAACAGCCTTGTGCTACTCCGTGACGCACAGCTGCTTGACATTGCTCAATCTTTACCTATATCCAGAACAGTATCTATCATTTCATGAGTCAAGTGCTTTGTTCACTATTTGTCACTCAAGTAGTATCCTCTGATTCATTGTTGGCCCTTTAAGGTCAAATTCATGAAGAGACTCAGCAGGATATGTATTCCTGATAAAACCTCCACCCGCACAGTAAACAGATCTTCTTCATGAGCTACTTTGTTTCATTATCATCCATGGATCAGTTCCCTCCTCAAACTCATGCATAAAACTGGTCCAGCACTCAATTGAACTGGTGTGGCTGAGTCAAAGCACTGTAGTCATCGTATCATTACTGAAGAAACCGTTTCATTCTTTTGGATATCTGTGGTGTGAAATTAAACTTGGTAGGGGACGCAGCGCAGGCAGAATTGCTTTTGCCGGCCATTATACGCTCCGCCTGATATTCAATTCAGTTGAAGCCAGTGGAACTGAATTTCGTGTGGAGCATGTAACAGGCGACTTATGAGACACAGCATAGAATCAGTTTGTGAGAATTGTTAATACATATTATTGCCATGACAACAGAACATAAGCATTGTATTTAAATAGGTGAAAATAAGAATTTTCAATATTGAATGAACATGTGTGATTATCTGTGCACAAACCAGAAGTATTATAGTCTTTGTAACTTCAGCGTTCCCAATTCCTGCTCAGCCTCCCGGCCTATGGTGTCAATTTATGTAAGAGCTTTCAGATACCATACACCACAGTGATTCTTTCCCATTGGCACCTGCTGAGAGCCATCTTCCTCGATGAAGAAAAGAACGATGGTATTGCCTGAGAGAATATTTTATCTGGAAACGGGAAGATTTGAGAATATTAATTATTTAAAATATTAGGAATCTTCAGGAAACCTCCTTACCAGCTGTCACTTTGTGTATGTGATTTTGTAGCCTATTGCAATATTCTCTAATATTTTCATTGCCCGTTCTTTCATGCTCCATTTTCAGCATGTTCATGGGTAAAATTGGGTTTGCAATCATCCTTTGTAAAAGCATTCAAACATGCTGACACTTGCAACCCCCTTGGTTAATCATTTGAAACATTGCGAGATAATTGACAGTCAGACCACGTATAACCATGTAAGAGAACTGACAGTCGTCTTCACTGCTTAGTTTGGAATTCTCTTTCCTGCAATCATCTGCCGCGTCTGTTGGACATGTCTGTATGGAGCTGCCGCTCAGAAGTGGAGAAGGCATCTGTGCATTTTCCTCCTACCATCAATAATCATGTGAAGTGACTTATCAGTGAAATGGGCCTTCCTGCACCTGATTCCTCCCACAGCACTCCAACTTGTGCACTCCGTAACTGGCCTGATGCACTTACGTGTCCATTACAATAATTAACAAGTGCTTCAGTGCCATTATTGCAGATGTATCCTGAGAGTCATTCACTTTTGCATTCTAATGCATGCGACCTCCAACAATGCACGAGGGGTAACCTTGTATATCCCTGCAAGTGCACCAGCAAAATGAACTCTCATTCATCAAAACACAGCCAGTGCATTGAGTAAATTGACCCCAATGGAATCATTGTCAAACAAAATAATATAGTTTTGTTCATGACCTTTGGCGTTTGCAGGGTATGAACATTTGTGTTTTGTACTTCCGAATGATAGTTATCTGGCATTGTAACTGTAGAGCATTATTTTTTTTGAAGCATAATTTTATTGTTCTGAATTGGGACATACAACTTGCTCTTAAATGCTTTGTAAATATTGCTGGCCAATATTTCTTCAAGGCTATTTACAAAATGGTTTCTATTATAAGAAAAGGTATTGCAATGGGTATTTTTGCATTATATATCACCTCCAATTTCCTGCGTATTTGTCCTTCACACTTCCCTTGCTGAGAAAGCATTCAGGCAGCATGCTCCCAGGCTAATGTCATCAATACCCCTGTGGTTAGCTACCAGGACACATTAATCAGGTAGATATCACCTTTCTGATTCCTAACTCTCCCATCTCCAGCACAATGTTCTCACTTTTGGTGGATTGAGAAGTACCCACCCCCTCTACTGGACATGGGTCAGTGTCTGATCAGGCCATGGAGCAGGGGCTGGATATTAACTCAGGTGACGTGGAATGAGAACAGGGAGCTAGTTTGAAGGTGAGAAACCTGGAAGAACAGATTTTACGCATCTCTAGCCACCGGGGGGGGGGGGGGGGGGGGGGGGGGGGTGTCAGCGGCCAGTGCTCAGAAAAATCCACTGGTAAGGGTTAAATTTAAAACAGCCCTCTGTGTTGCCTAAGTTAAAACCAAAGCCAACAGGTTCATACACAAGCGCTATCATAGAATCAGAAAATCACTACAGTGCAGAAGGAGGTCTATCAGAGCATTGAGTCTGCACCGACCTTCAGAAAGAGCACTCTACCTAAGTCCACACCGCTGCCCACCCCGCCCTATCGAGTAACCCCGTAACCTAATCTGCACATCCCTGGTCACTAAGGGACAATTGATCATGGACAACCCACCCAACTTGCACAACTTTGGACTGTGGGAGGAAGTCGGATTACCCGTAGGAAACCCTTGTAGACACAAGGAGAACGTGCAAACTCCACACAGGCAGTCACCCAAGGCTGGGATCGAACCCGGGTCTCTGGCGCTGTGAAGCAACAGTTGGGATCAAGATTGAGAATGTTACAATTTTAACATTCCACCGGACCGAAACATGCCCATTATGTGGTTTAAAATTCTCCCCTGATCTTTGTTACTTTGTGACATTGCATGTCCATATTCTCCTCGGTGACACCCATGCACTGTGAGGGTGTACATTGTAAATCCAGTTGATGTCGGAAACTGAGTCAGGAAGTTGTGGATTCAAGCCCCATTTCAGGATTTGAGTACAGAAATCAAGAGTGATGCTGCAGTCCAGGGAGTCTTTTATATTTGATGTTAAATTGAAGCCCCTATCTGCCGGCTAAAGTTATAGAATAAATGGCTAACATTCGAAGCTGATGTAATGATGATGATGTTGTAACATCACATGATTGAGTAACTCATCTGGAGGGAGAAGTTCCAAATATGTACGGAGCAGCTGTAAATAAAGAGTAATGGTTTTTTAAAAAATATAAATTTAGAGTACCCGATTATTTTTTTTTCCAATTAAAGGGCAATTTAGTGTGGCCAATCCACCGAACATGCACATCTTTGGGTTGTGGGGTGAAACCCACGCAGACATGGGGAGAATATGCAAACTCTACATGGACAGTGACCCAGGGCCGGGATTTGAACCCGGGTCCTCAGCGCCGCAGTCCCACTGCGCCACATGCCGCCCTAAGAGTAACGGTTTTTAACGAACTATAGTCTCTCGCAGCTTACTTTGGGAGAACGGACGTACCCCAAAGAATCCCGTCTAGATCCCGAACACATAATGTAATATGGTGGCAGCGGACAGGGAGGGAAAGACATGAGCAAAACTTAGGAAGTAGCTACAGACCTGCTGAGCCAAGGTATAATTGAAAGACTAACAAAAGGAACGAGTTCAAGACTTACCAAAAAGCCAAAGCATCACAGATGCAAGCTCAGACACAGACCCGGAGTCCAGACAGTAGTGAGCACAGAAACAACAAGCAGCACCAGTGAAGCAGCAACAATTCCAAGGTTCAGTAGAAGTATGGAACCATTTGGAATACTGAAGAGTCGCAACAGGCTCAGAACTGGGACAACGGGGCAAAGAGGGTCAAGAGATAAAGAACTACTTCTGGTTTGCTCAAAAAACATCTCAAGGTCAGTACACTATTTTATGCAGTTGGACCTATTGCTGATGATGTAATAGCAAGGCAGGGAATTGAGACTTCAATCTCTTACAAAGAGGTCCTGCAAGCGTTTCATTCATATTTCAGCAAATGCTGAAACCTAAATATAGAAAGGATAAAATTCAACAAAAGAAAGCAAAGACCAGGTGAAAACATGACCTTGTTCATCAACGATCTATACAGGTGGCAGGAAACTGCCATTATGGAATTTTAAAGAATAAAATGTTTTGTGACGGAATCGAAAGTTGGAGACAAATCATTATCAGATCTCTTATAGATGCGAGAATATTGAATACTAGCCGAGTTATTGCAAATTGTGGGGCAAACTGAGCTTAGGAAACAAAATTGTGAATTTGTTCACAGAGGAGGTGAGGTACCACGGTGAAGATGAAGTGAAATCATTCAGTTTGAAGGCCATAAGAGAAAAAGTTTGACAAAGCCTCAACCTGGCAAAATGGGGAAGAACTTACCAACCGGCATCTTGAAATGTCTTGGGTGTGTCAGGGACACGCCTCAGAAGCGGGAATAATGTCCAGCAGTGTGCGCAGAGTGCCACAACTGGGGGAAAATAGCCAGCTCAAAACTCTCTGTTACTTGAAACTGCTGACAATCTGTAAAAAGAGGGAGAAAATATTAAAGCAGAGCCAGATTTAGGGCAGCACGGTGGCACAGTGGTTAGCACTGTTGCATCACAGCGCCAGGGTTCCAGGTTCGATTCCTGGCTTGGGTCACGCTGTCTGTGCAGAGTCTGCACGTTCTCCCAGTGTGTGCGTGGGTTTTCTCCGGGTGCTCCGGTTTCCTCCCACAGTCCAAAGATGTGCAGGTTAGGTGGATTAGCTATGCTAAATTGCCCTTAGTGTCCAAAAGGGTAGGTGGGGTTACAGGGATAGGGTGGAAGCGTGGACTTAAGTGAGGTGCTCTTTCCAAGTGCAGGTGCAGACTCGATGGGCCAAATGGCCTCTTTCTGCACTGTAAATTCTATGAGATACGAAAAGTGACAACACAAAGGAAAAGGAAGTAACCTTCCAAGAGAAGGTAAATTATACTGAAAAGAAATACTGGAGTATTAAAGTTGAAGTGGATGGACACCCCACAGAGTTTAAAATTGGACCATGAGAGCAGGGGGCTCTGTTTTATCAGATGAAGTAAAATGGCTCAAACAGATTACATTGAAACCCTCACCTATCAAATTACAGGGCCCTGGAGGGACTACACTGAAAGTCAAGGCCAACTCATAACGAAGATAAAGTATAAAGATAGAGAAACCTTTGAACCTCTCCATATCATTCACATCAAGAATGCTCTCTACTAAGCAGGAAAGCATGCTTACAACTGAAGCTAATCTGTAAAGTGGATGAAGATTTATGAGCATTACAGCAGTATATTCAGGAACATATTTCCCAAATTATTTACAGGTCTAGAGAAGTTAAATTCTGAATACTAAATCACCCTATGAGCGTTGCTCTTTACACCGAGGAAAGCCATTCACCTACTCTTGGACTCAAGGGTGAAATTGAGATGATGCATCAGCAAGGAGTTATCTCCCCATGCCAACAAAATGGTGTTCAGGAATGATTACGGTCCCAAAGCCAAAGGTCTCAATAAGAATCGGTGCAGATTAAACAAATCAGTAGAACATGATATCGATCCAGTGGATGACACTCTTGCCAAACCAGCCAAGAGTACTCCATTCCCCAAACTGCGTGCACGCAGGAGATTTTGGCATTTGCCTCTGGATTAAGAATCCAACAATATCCACCTTGGGTGGGAGTCACCAAATGTGCGACCTCTCACTCCATGGCCTCCCTCGTCCCTCTTTCTACCTATGTCATTGGTACCAACATGTACCAAGACTTCTGCCTTATCACCCCCCCTTCAGGATGCTCTGCAGCCATTCAGTGACATCCCAGACCCTGGGAAGCAACACACCATCCTGGAGTCACGTTGATGGCCACAGTAGCACCTATCTGTCCTTCTGACTATAGAATCCCCTATTACTATTGCTCTTCCTCTCTTTCCACCTTTCTTTGCAGACAGGCTGCTTGTGGTGTCAGAAGCTTGGTTCTATCCGCACTCCCTGGAGGAACCAACATCATCAGTCTCCAAAATGGAATATCGATTTGCGAGCGGGACCCCAGGGGACTCCTGAACCACCTGCCTGTTTCTCTTGGACTGCCTGGTGGTCACCCATTCCTTTCCTTCTCGAAGTCCCTTCAGCTGTGGTGTGACCACCTCGCTAAACCTGCTATCCACGATGCTCTCAGACTCACCGATGCTCCACGGTGTCTCCAGCTCTGAAACTGAGCTTCCAGGAGCTGCAGCTGGACACACTTCCTGCACACATGCTGGTCCCAGGGACTGGAAATGTTCCTGGATTCTCACCTGCAGCGGAAGCAGTTATTCAATCACTGATGAGAATTTTTACAACACAAGGCATTCTGGGCATTGTCGTGCCAGCCAATGGGCCTCAATTTATGAATGATTCCAAAATTTAGCAAAGGAATATGGATTTCTTCACGTAACCAATTCATCTCAGTATCGTCAAGCAAATGGCGAAGCTAAAAAGATGTATAAACGCTCAAAGATTTTATGAAGAAGAATGAAGACTTGAATCTAGTTCTTCTGAGTGACCAAACCTCACCACTACAAAATGGTATTTCACCATCTGAGTTGATGGGAAGGAGATTGAGAAAACGCCTTTCATCTCTGACACAGAAATTAAATCCAGTATCACGACAAAAACCACAAGAGGGTAAAGCAGTGTGTAACAACAGAGAAACAAAGTGATTCATAACTTTAACCAGAAACACAGAACACCATGAGTTAGTAGTGCTGAGGCCCAGGGAGAGAATATGGGTGTGAGACCAACCGGTGAAGGTACAATCATTGAAAGAACCCACAACTGAGATCACACAGGGTTGGGACAGACCAGGGTACCAGTAGGAGAAACCACAGTGCCTTGATATCCTTGGAAAGAAAGCCAATAGAAACTTGGGCCTACTACTCAGATCCTGAAGAGAAAGAAGAAGTAGTAACACAAAGCTCTACTGCCACCGAGGAGAATACTCACACCGATGGAAGAGAAAGTACAGAATATCCTGGACCTCATAGAGATCAGAACAAGATCAGGGAGACTGGTCAAGGCACCTCAAACACTAACACTGTGAAGTCTGAGATTTGGGGGCAAGATGGAGGAGGATGTAAATGTGATAAGGATAAAACTTTGGGGGGATGTAGAGTAAAAAATGTGAATATCAGAAGTACATGATGAAGATGTAACATTGCATAACTGAGTAACAAAGATCTGTGTTGTGCATGCTCGTGCACTATACACGTCTCAATTGCGACTGGCAGGGTCATGTGCTTAATTTTGAGGAGTTATTCCCGCAAGGAATCGGAGTGCACCCCAAACACGATCTGATCCCTGATGATGGAATCAGCAGTGTCACCATAATTGCAAGATTGCGCTAATATACGGAGATGAGTTAGAAAGGATTGGAATGGTTCATCCTTACTCTGAAGGCGTTGCTGGAAGATATAGCGTTCAAAGGTCTCGTTTGTTTCGACTTCACAGTGACTGTCGAACTTCTCCAAAATGGTCTTGAATTTGGTCTTGTCCTGGCCATCGGTAAAATTAAGTGAGTTGAAAATGTGGATGGCTTGGTCCCCCGCAGTTGATAGGAGTAGCGCGATTTTTCTGGCATCGGACGCATCCTCGAGGTCAGAGGCCTCAATGTAGAGAAGGAACCTTTGCTTGAAAACCAGCCAGTTGGCACCAAGATTGCCGAAGATCCGTAGCTGTGGAGGGGCCTGGATCTTCTCCATGCCGCTGGAAGGCACTTGCTGGTTGTCACGGAATCACTCGAGGTAAACCACTTAGAGACAGTAGACTACTGATACCATGTCGTGTTAATCACCCTGGGGTAACACGGACTGCAACTGGATGCAGTTGTACTTGAAAGTAGACTCCAAACTTTGATGTTAGTTCAATACGCTTCATTGAACTTGTTAAGCAGTGCACACAGTTCGCTGTGGGTTTGACATTCTACTAATCTAAGCGTGCTTACTGTAACTAACTAGACCAGACTAGCTCTGAGCCACGTGTAGAAGGTGCTAACTGATATATACACCCTGACTGTCACTCCAGTGTCACCAGTGGAAAGAGGCAGAGTGTTGATGCCTCGTGTGTTTTATAGTGGGAGACCACCTTCTAGTGTTCTGCCTGGTGATTGGTTGTGTTCTGTCCTGTGTGTTGATTAGCTGTACTGGGTGTCTGCCACTGCCTGTCTGTATCTCATTATGTGCATGAGTGCATATCATGCCAATCTGGAGGAAGAATTTCCAATCTGGTGCAAAGTTTCCAATATGTAAAGTAAATAAAGAGTGATGGTTTTTTTTTTAAATAATATTTTATTGAAAATTTTTGGTCAACCAACACAGTACATTGTGCATCCTTTACACAACATTATAACAATACAGATAATAATGACCTTTTTTATTTAAACAAGAACAAAAGAAAACAACAACAAATAAATAAATATTAAATAACAAAAAATAAAAACTAGCCCTAATTGGCAACTGCCTTGTCTCAGGCCACCCCCCCCCCCCCCCCCCCCCCCACCCCCCACCCCCCAAGTCCTGGGCTGCTGCTGCTGCCTTCTTTGTTCTCCCCTATCTATCTTTCCGCAAGATATTCGACGAACGGTTGCCACCGCCTAGTAAACCCTTGAGCCGACCCCCTTAGGACGAACTTAATCCGCTCTAACTTTATGAACCCCGCCATATCATTTATCCAGGTCTCCACCCCCGGGGGCTTGGCTTCTTTCCACATTAGCAATATTCTGCGCCGGGCTACTAGGGACGCAAAGGCCAAAACATCGGCCTCTTTCGCCTCCTGCACTCCCGGCTCTTGTGCAACCCCAAATATAGCCAACCCCCAGCTTGGTTCGACCCGGACTCCTACTACTTTCGAAAGCACCTTTGTCACCCCCATCCAAAACCCCTGTAGTGCCGGGCATGACCAAAACATATGGGTATGATTCGCTGGGCTTCTCGAGCACCTCGCACACCTATCCTCCACCCCAAAAAATTTACTGAGCCGTGTTCCAGTCATATGTGCCCTGTGTAATACCTTAAACTGAATCAGGCTTAGCCTGGCGCACGAGGACGACGAGTTTACCCTGTTTAGGGCATCTGCCCACATCCCCTCCTCAATCTCCTCCCCTAGCTCTTCTTCCCATTTCCCTTTTAGTTCGTCCATCATAGTCTCCCCTTCGTCTCTCATTTCCCTATATATATCCGACACCTTACCGTCCCCCACCCATTTCTTTGAGATGACTCTGTCCTGCACCTCTTGTGTCGGGAGCTGCGGGAATTCCCTCACCTGCTGCCTCGCAAAAGCCCTCAATTGCATGTACCTGAATGCATTCCCTTGGGGCAACCCATATTTCTCGGTCAGCGCTCCCAGACTCGCAAACTTCCCATCCACAAATAGATCTTTCAATTGCGTTATACCTGCTCTTTGCCACATTCCATATCCCCCATCCATTCCCCCCGGGGCAAACCTATGGTTGTTTCTTATCGGGGACCCCCCCCAGTGGTCCGGTCTTTCCCCTATGTCGTCTCCACTGTCCCCAAATCTTCAGTGTAGCTACCACCACCGGACTCGTGGTATAGTTCCTTGGTGAGAACGGCAATGGGGCTGTCACCATAGCCTGCAGGCTGGTCCCCCTACAGGACGCCCTCTCTAATCTCTTCCACGCCGCTCCTTCCTCCTCTCCCATCCACTTACTCACCATTGAAATATTAGCGGCCCAATAATACTCACTTAGGCTCGGTAGTGCCAGCCCCCCCCCTATCCCTACTACGCTGTAAGAATCCCTTCCTCACTCTCGGAGTCTTCCCGGCCCAAACAAAACCCATAATACTCTTTTCTATCCTTTTGAAAAAAGCCTTCGTGATCACCACCGGGAGACACTGAAACACAAAAAGGAATCTCGGGAGGACCACCATCTTAACTGCCTGCACCCTCCCTGCCATTGACAATGCTACCATGTCCCATCTCTTGAAATCTTCCTCCATCTGTTCCACCAACCGCGTCAAATTTAGCCTGTGCAATGTGCCCCAATTCTTAGCTATCTGGATCCCCAGGTAACGAAAGTCTCTTGTTACCTTCCTCAACGGTAGGTCTTCTATTTCTCTACTCTGCTCCCCTGGATGCACCACAAACAGCTCACTCTTTCCCATGTTCAATTTATACCCTGAAAAATCCCCAAACTCCCCAAGTATCCGCATTATTTCTGGCATCCCCTCCGCTGGATCCGCCACATATAGTAGCAGATCATCCGCATATAAAGATACCCGGTGTTCTTCTCCTCCCCTAAGTATTCCCCTCCATCCCTTGGAACCTCTCAGCGCTATCGCCAGGGGCTCAAATGCCAGTGCAAACAGTAATGGGGACAGAGGACATCCCTGCCTTGTCCCTCTATGGAGCCGAAAATATGCCGATCCCCGTCCATTCGTGACCACACTCGCCACTGGGGCCCTATACAACAGCTGCACCCATCTAACATACCCCTCTCCGAACCCAAATCTCCTCAACACCTCCCACAGATAATCCCACTCCACTCTATCAAATGCTTTCTCGGCATCCATCGCCACTACTATCTCCGTTTCACCCTCTGGTGGGGCCATCATCATTACCCCTAACAACCTCCGTATGTTCGTGTTCAGCTGTCTCCCCTTCACAAACCCAGTTTGGTCCTCATGAACCAACCCCGGGACACATTCCTCTATTCTCATTGCCATTACCTTGGCCAAGACCTTGGCATCTACATTGAGGAGGGAGATTGGTCTGTAGGACCCGCATTGTAGCGGATCCTTTTCCTTCTTTAAAAGAAGCGATATCGTTGCTTCTGACATAGTCGGGGGCAGTTGTCCCCTTTCCTTTGCCTCGTTGAAGGTCCTCGTCAGTAGCGGGGCGAGCAAGTCCAAATATTTTCTGTAAAATTCAACTGGGAATCCGTCCGGTCCCGGGGCCTTTCCCGTCTGCATGTTCCTAATTCCTTTCACCACTTCTTCTCCCGTGATCTGTGCTCCCAATCCCATCCTTTCCTGCTCTTCCACCTTGGGAATTTCC
Source organism: Scyliorhinus torazame (assembly GCF_047496885.1). Taxonomy (NCBI): domain Eukaryota; kingdom Metazoa; phylum Chordata; class Chondrichthyes; order Carcharhiniformes; family Scyliorhinidae; genus Scyliorhinus; species Scyliorhinus torazame. The sequence goes on from NC_092712.1 coordinate 75,182,575, forward strand.
AGCCGATCCAAAAACTCCATCATTCTCTCCCTCCCATCCGGGGGTTGAGCTTCATACAATTTTTTATAAAATGTCTTAAACACTTCATTCACTCTCTCCGCTCCCCGCTCCGTCTCTCCATCTTCGTCTCTCACCCCCACTATTTCCCTCGCTGCTCCCCTTTTCCTCAATTGGTGTGCCAGCAATCTGCTCGCCTTCTCTCCATATTCATACTGTACACCCTGCGCCTTCCTCCATTGTGCCTCTGCAGTGCCTGTGGTCAGCAAGTCAAATTCCACATGCAGCCTTTGCCTTTCCCTATACAGTCCCTCCTCCGGTGCTTCCGCATACTGTCTGTCCACCCTCAAAAGTTCTTGCAACAACCGCTCCCGTTCCTTACTCTCCTGCTTCCCTTTATGTGTCCTTATTGATATCAGCTCCCCCCTAACCACCGCCTTCAACGCCTCCCAGACCACTCCCACCTGAACCTCCCCATTGTCATTGAGTTCCAAGTACTTTTCAATGCATCCCCTCACCCTTAAGCACACCCCCTCATCCGCCATTAGTCCCATATCCATTCTCCAGGGTGGACGCCCTCTTGTTTCCTCCCCTATCTCCAAGTCTACCCAGTGTGGGGCATGATCCGAAATGGCTATAGCCGTATATTCCGTTCCCCTCACCCTCGGGATCAATGCCCTACCCAACACAAAAAAGTCTATGCGTGAATAGACTTTATGGACATAGGAGAAAAACGAGAACTCCTTACTCCTAGGTCTACTGAATCTCCACGGGTCCACCCCTCCCATCTGCTCCATAAAATCCTTAAGCACCTTGGCTGCTGCCGGCCTCCTACCAGTCCTGGACTTCGACCTATCCAGCCTTGGTTCCAACACCGTGTTAAAGTCTCCCCCCATTATCAGCTTTCCGGTCTCTAGGTCTGGGATGCGTCCTAGCATTCGCCTCATAAAATTGGCATCGTCCCAATTCGGGGCATACACGTTGACCAACACCACCATCTCTCCCTGTAATTTGCCACTCACCATCACGTATCTGCCCCCGTTATCCGCCACTATAGTCTTTGCCTCGAACATTACCCGCTTCCCCACTAATATAGCCACCCCCCTGTTTTTCGCATCCAGCCCCGAATGGAACACCTGCCCTACCCATCCTTTGCGCAACCTAACCTGATCTATCAGTTTCAGGTGCGTTTCCTGTAACATGACCACATCTGCTTTAAGTTTCTTAAGGTGTGCGAGTACTCGTGCCCTCTTTATCGGCCCGTTAAGCCCCCTCACGTTCCACGTGATCAGCCGAGTTGGGGGGCTTCCCACCCCCCCCCCCCTTGCCGGTTAGCCATCATCTTTTTCCAGCTTCTCGCCCAGTTCCCACGCGGCTGTATTTCTCCCAGACGGTGCCCCCCCGCCCATCCTTTCCCACACCCACTCCCCCCTTTCCCCAGCAGCAGCAACCCAGTAATTCCCCCCTCCCCCCCCCCCCGCTAGACCCCCCGCTAGCGTAATTACTCCCCCCATGTTGCTCCCAGAAGTCAGCAAACTCTGGCTGACCTCGGCTTCCCCCCGTGATCACGGCTCGCCCCGTGCGGCGCCCCCTCCTTCCTGCTTCTCTATTCCCGCCATAATTATCATAGCGCGGGAACCAAGCCCGCGCCTCTCCCTCGGCCCCGCCTCCCATGGCCAACGCCCCATCTCCTCTCCCTCCCCACCTCCCCCATCACCACCTGTGGGAGAAAGAAAAGTTACCATACCGCAGGATTAATCATACAATCCCTCTTCGCCCCCCCCCCCCCCCACTCGTCCCACCACTTTGTCCAAACGTTCATTTTCGTAGTCCAATCATTCCAATTTTTCTTCTACAATAAAAGTCCACGCTTCATCCGCCGTCTCAAAGTAGTGGTGCCTCCCTTGATATGTGACCCACAGTCTTGCCGGTTGCAGCATTCCAAACTTTATCTTTTTTTTGTGAAGTACCGCTTTGGCCCGATTAAAGCTCGCCCTCCTTCTCGCCACCTCCACACTCCAATCTTGATAGACGCGGATCACCGCGTTCTCCCATTTACTCCACCGAGTTTTCTTCGCCCATCTAAGGACCATTTCTCTATCCTTAAAACGGAGAAATCTCACCACTATGGCTCTGGGAGCTTCTCCTGCTCTCGGTCCTCGCACCATAACTCGGTATGCTCCCTCCACCTCCAACGGACCCGTCGGGGCCTCCACTCCCATTAACGAGTGCAGCATCGTGCTCACATATGCCCCGACGTCCGCCCCCTCCACACCTTCAGGAAGGCCAAGAATCCTCAAGTTGTTCCTCCTTGCGTTATTTTCCAGTGCCTCCAACCTCTCCACAGATCGTTTCTGGTGTGCCTCCTGTATCTCCGACTTCACCACCAGGCCCTGTATGTCGTTTTCATTCTCTGCTGCTTTCGCCTTCACGACCCGAAGCTCCTGCTCCTGGGTCTTTTGTTCCTCTTTCAGCCCTTCAATCGCCTGTAATATCGGGGCCAACAACTCTTTCTTCATTTCCTTTTTTATCTCCTCCACGCAGCGTTTCAAAAACTCTTGTTGTTCAGGGCCCCATATGAAACTGCCACCTTCCGACGCCATCTTGGTTTCTGCTTGCCTTCCTTGCCGTTGTTCCAAAGGATCCGCTGCAATCCGGCCACTTTCCTCTCCTTTTTCCATCCGTGTCCAGGGGGAACACCCTTCTGGTTTACCGCACGGTGTTTTCAGCCGTTAAAATTGCCGTTGGGGCTCCTATCAAGAGCCCAAAAGTCCGTTTCACAGGGAGCTGCCGAAACGTGCGACTCAGCTGGTCATCGCCGCACCCGGAAGTCAAGAGTGATGGTTTTAACAAACGACAGTCTCAAGCAGCTTACACTGAGAGAGTAGACAAGCTCCCCAAAACCCCATATAGACCCTGAACACACAATGTCAGAAGGTGATAGCGGTTTCTGGAAGAGGAGCAGCGTAGTTATGCCCGGTATCCTGAACAATCTTTACCAATGAATCAGCATCTCAACAATAAATTAGCTGCGCAATTATCACATTGATATTTGTTTGATTTTGCAGTGTGAAAATTAGGTGCCATGTTTCCTATTGCGACTGCCCTTCAAAGGCATTTCATTGGCTTGAGAATGCTTTGGGGTGCTGTAAGGTTGTGAAAGGCACTATGTAAATGTACTTCTGTTTTCTGCAGTAATTCTGCAGCATCAGTCTCTATCTCTCCTTGCCACTACCAATGACTGTCATTGATAGCTAGTATCTCATGCTTCTGTTGAGTTTACTTTTACTTATCTTCATCTCCAGCTGCTGCTACTGACTTTCTTCGGCACATTTAACATCATGTGACAGGAAGTGGCTATTTATATACAGCATCCGAATTAACTGATTGTCTTGAGAAACAATCCCGGGGGCAGTTTGACCGGAAAGTAAATTAAGTGTTGTTCATAATTGTTTTGGCCATGAGCAGATTATTTACACAAACATGTCACTGGGCTGTGATACAGCTGAGGGGTTGCAGATCTTTGTGACAGAACGACTTGTGAGGCCCACCAGTCATTTGAGCCTTGAGGTTGTGTTCTAAGCTTGTGGCAAACTCTCAGGGATCTGTCATTTTATATAACATATTAAATCCTCACTCTCACACCCTCTGATATGTCATAACATCTGATCTAATAACTCCCCTTTCTAACAAAGAACTAGAGCAAACACTCCACAGCTCAGTCCTTGCACTCCCTGCTGTAACGTGGTCTTTTGTGCGATCTCTTAAAAAAAAAGCACAGTCCAGATGATCCACTGCTTTCAGAGTTTTGATTCCTTTATGATGACTATACCAGTCCTACGCTGTAGTAATAAACTGCAACACCCTTCCATGCAGCTCGCCTCTGATGTTCTTTTCACATTACATTTCTATTTTCATACTTCAAGATCACTGAGAAGGCAAGGAGGACATGTGGTACAGTGGCAGTGCTCTCGCTCTAGACGGGAAGCTCCGCGTTCGAGTCCAACTCCAGCTCTTGTTGACCACAGAAGCAGCGTTCATAACGTGGTTCATAACGTGGCTGATAATCAGCTTGGGAATCCTTCCAGCACTTCCCCACTATTCCCTAAAGGGAAAAACTGTGTGGGTGAAGATGCGCTATGAAAAGAAAGCAGAGACGGCACTTGCAGAGACCTGAGTATGCTTTTCCATTGTTTTGAGGTCACCTTTACCTGTACACAACTTTGCAGAGTGAACCATGCTGCTGACGTTTTACATAGCGTCCAATGTCTAAAGTGCCAAGAAGTGCCAATGCAAATCAGATAAGATAGCATCAAGCAGCAGTCAATAGGACAGCACTTTGCTATTTTTTCAGGTCCAATATCAGGCATTTCTGTTGTATATACGTTGCTGTTCTTTCTGTCAACACACAACAGTAATTCCTCAGAGTTGTAAGTATGTGACTGGAAAACATCAGCTTAATGTTGACACTATTACTATTAAACTACAAAAGTCACGATTTCCCCGGTGTGTATTGTAGAGCTGCATGTGGAAGGGTTTGCAAGGACCAGGCCACCAGCAGCGCATATCAGCAATTTGGGCAGCCTTTCATAATTTACTCTCCATGAACACAACAAACATTTCCATGCACCAAAAATGCACTCCCAGTAGGTGAGGCTACATTCCTAAAGTTCAGTTTGGTAAGTTGGCTTACACAAGTCAATATAAAAATAACATTTCCTGTACTTAAGCGCACAGACATACACAAATACACAGGCAAAACCGCACACACAAATACAAACACACAATGACACATACACACACAAATAGATACAGATACGCACACACCAATAGGCATACATAGCAATGGACACACAAATAAATACAAACACACACATACACACAAATAGATGCACATATACTCACACACTCAAAAACACACCCACACACAAAAACACATACAGACATGGGCATCACGGTGGCACAGTGGTAGCACTGCTGCCTCACGGCGCCGAGGTCCCAGGTTTGATCCCTGCTCTGGGTCACCCATGTGGAGTTTGCACACTCTCCCCATGTTTGCGTGGGTTTCGTCCCCACAATCCAAAACATGTGCAGGGTAGGTGGATTGGACATGCTAAATTGTCCCTTAATTGGAATAAATGAATTGGGTACTCTAAACCTATTTTTAAAAACACATACACACAAATAGACACATATATACACACGCACAACACATACATACACATATTACAAATAGACACACATACATTCACACTCAAAAACACATACATTAGTGCACACAAAAACACATACAAACAAATAGACACACATATACACACATACACAAAAACACCAAAAAAAATACACACAAAAACACATACATACACACACACAAATGCATAGGCACCCAATTACAAACATACAAAAGCATGCGCATATACACAAACGCATATACATACACAAACGCGTATATACACACACAAATATACGCACACACAAATACGTACACACAAATACATAGACACACAAGTATAAACACACAAATTCATGCACATACACACACACAAGCACATATACATACATACAAATACATCGACACACAAGTACAAACACACACACATGCATGCGTATACACACACAAAAACACACAAATACATAGACAAACAAGTACAAACACACAAATGCATGCACATACACACACATATGCACACAAGTACAAACCCACACAAATGCATGTGCATACACACACAAACACATATGCACACACAAGTACAGACATACACAAATGCACGTGCATACACACAAATACATATACGCACACAAATATATACACACACAAATAGATATACACACACAAATACATATGCACACAGAAATACATACACACACAAATACATATACACACACAAATACATAGACACACAAGGACAAACACACACAAATGCATATATATGCACACACAAATACATATACACACAAATACCCACACAAATACATAGACACACAAGTACAAATGCAAGCACATATGCACAAATACAGATAAACACTAATAAATATACATACACAAATCCTTACACACACAAATATATTCACATGCAAATACATAGACACACAAGTACAAACACACAAATGCATGCGCACTCACACAAATACATATACACACACAAATACATAGCCACACAAGTACAAACACATGTCCATACACACACAAATATATACACACCATAAATACATTTACACACACAAATACATATACACACATAAATACACACACACAAATATATAGACAGACACAAATACATAGTCACACGCAAGTACAAACACACACAAATGCAAGCGCATACAAACACAAATGCATGTACACAGATAAATACATATACGCACACATGACAGGATTTTCCGGTTCCCCAGCCGCGTGTTTCTTGGTGGTGTGCTGTTCGCTGGTGAGGAGATTCTATCTTCCAACCGCTTGCAAATGAGATTTCCCATTGTAACCACCCCATGCCGCCTGGAACCCCACAGATGGGGTTGCATTGCTGACGGGAAAAGTGATTCACAACGGCCGAGGAATTCCAGCCACAAATACATATGCATACATCAACACACATACACAATAACAATATGCTCGGCTTATTTGAATATGGGTATTTATTACTTTGTGTAGTCTATATTTGAAAACATTCCTTTGTAAGGTTAGAATAGTGAAAAGGCCTTTACAGTGTAAATAGCTGGTCAGAGTTGGTTTTGTCACATGTCATTTTAGTTTATTTCAATTAACATTAAAAATTCGGCACAGAAAGGACCACAAATAATAATATTTGAACTAAAAGTGGAAACTTTAATCACATGCAGTTTTCTTCAGGCTCAACTGATGCTGGGAGTCTGTATCTTGGACTTGATCATTACTCCCGAGCTGACAGATGGGAATTTAGCAGCAACACAGATTAGTGAAAGTCTTGATTACATCTCTCAGAAAGTGTCTCCCAATTAATACTTTGAAGTGCAGTGACTGCTTTTATGTCGACAATGTAGCAGCCACTGGGCGTGCGGGAGCCAGTGGAGGTTAACGAGTACAGAAGATTGGGTAAATGGGACTTGGTGTGAGTCAGGATTTGCGTAGTAGAGATTTGGATGAACTGAAGTTTATGGGAGCTGAAGGATGGGAGGCTGGCCCCGAGAGCATTGAAATAGTTAAATCTGGAGGCGGCAAAGACCCAGATGAGGGTTTTGGCAGCAGATGGTCTGAGGCAGCAGCACAGATGGTCGGTGTTATGTGTGGCTTAATTAGATGATCTCAATCAATGACAGAGAAACCTATAAGAAAATTTGTCACCCCGGGCTCTGCCTCTAACATGGATTGTTAGGGTAATTCTGAACCATAGAGGTGAGGGCCTTGGTCTGTTCTGAGATAGCCAATCTCAGCCAATTGGAGGTGTGGGGACTATATATATCTTCAGTATCCTTGGGGAAGAAAGGGAAAAGAAAACTGTACAAGGTCCCTGGGTGCTCCAGATTAGCACCCAGTGTATTGCCTCATCACCCTATCCTAATCCAGCACAGCTAACAGAACCTGCGGCCTTCCAAGCCTGTAGCACTCGGTCCCCACAACACATGCATTTTCCTCTCCTAGAATGTGTGTTCGTAAGAATGTTGATGAGGATTGGGGTTGGCTTAGATGTGATGCTCAGAAAATCCAAAGTCCGAGCTCACACATGAAGAGTAGCTGGGTGGCTTATGAAATTGGCATTCAGCAGGTTGCACTAAAGGGGTCACATTTCATTTCACAATCTGTTTTGGCCTATAATAATTCAGGTTTCCATACATCTGATGTTTGGAGCAAAAAGGAAAATAAATAATGTTGATTATATACTTTAGCAAAATAACGTCTAATTACATTCCCCTATATTTTCCCTCAGGTATGATTATGTGGAGGTCCGCGACGGTGGAGATGAGAAAGCAGCATCACTGGGAAAATTCTGTGGCAAGATTGCCCCTTCTCCACAGATCTCCACAGGACCACTGCTATATGTAAAGTTTGTATCAGATTATGAAACACATGGAGCTGGCTTCTCCATCCGCTATGAGGTTTTCAAAACAGGTTGGTTGCTCTGACTTTGTCGCACTGTTTTGCAATGCATCCTGAGCTTTTTCAATTGGACTGAATGCTTCACAGTTGTCACAAAATTAGTACCGTCTATATATTGTTAAAATAAATCTTGTGCAGTCTGCACACTTACTGTCCACTCACTTACTTTCTGTGGAAATTCAATAAGTAAAGTCTAATTCCAAATGAGCGTGTTTTGACAGGCATCTATTGGCACTGATAAATGGTGAACTGAAATGTAAAATAATGGTTTTCTGAATGACTTTGCTTTCAGTCGAACTTTTCAATCTTTTGGCCAATCCTCAGTCTGTTCAAACAGCATAGTAATATGCTCTGTTGCCAAAGCAAGAGCAAGATGAGATTGCTCTTGGGCCCTGTGCAAGAAGCTCAAGTCCAGAGTTTTTCCTCATTCACACAACATCTGTGATTGATCAAAAGTGCCTGAGGAATTTTAATGGGCACTCATGCAGCTAAACCTTCACTACTTGGCACAGTTCCCTTTTCAGCTTTCACGCTCACCTTGACAGACTTCAAGAAACTGCTGCCATTTCCTACAAACAGGAACTCTTTCTGGTAACTGATAATGTCAAATGTAACTCTTTACAAATAATGTAATTCTAGTGAAGTGCATGCAATTTTAACTGATATGATAAATGACATGCGAACATACAAATTAAGACCAGGAGTCGGCCATTCGGCCTCCTGAGCCTGCTCGGCTATTCAATTAAATCATGGCTGATCTGATTGTGGCCTCAATGCCACTACGCTACCTACCCTCGATTGATTGATCTTTAAGCTTTCAATGAGTCAGTTGGAGGTTACCATTCGAGTTTACCATTCTATTAAGTCCAACATAGATTGCCTCTTGCGTTATTGCGGACCTCGCTTTAAATATATATACAAATACTGAAGCTGAAACCAAAGTCCGAGAAGGCGCATTGCAGTTACTCTGTGAATCTTGAAGGCAATGCATTTACAGGAGTAATCACCCTCTTTCCCTGCTATCTGTTGATATTCCAGTGGAATTAGTCTTGGTACATAGATTGCATTTTGAAAAATACTGAAAATGTGCCAACACAATAAACTTTTCTTAATTTGTTGGTAAAGCTCGACATGCAGTTCTTGCCAGTTAACCATTCTCCCAGTAAATAAAAGTATTTGCTTTAAAAAACTTGTGCTCAAGCATCAATTCATTAAATTTATACGAGGGGGCCTGCTGGATTGTAGGAGATATTTAAGATGCCTGTTGTATAACAAAGAGTCCAGCAAGAAAACGCAAAATGACTCTCAGTCCTTTTACATTCACTTTTTTAAGCACTAAACCCGTTACATCTTTTCAAATCTGGCTGAATCTCAAGGCGAGCGACATAAAATAAAATAGAGCATGAAGGTACTTGCTTTTAGTCCACTGACGGCAAGAAAGCCAGCCACAACTCAATTAACTCAACCCCTCAAAAACAATAGTCGGATTTCAGTTTGCAGATCATTAGCTGCATGGTTTTGTGTTCTGCAATTTCTCATAAACTGATTTAAAAGTCGGCATGATCTCTGATAAAATTCAGTTGCTCTTGCTGCTATATAGTTGTTTCAGTCTTAATGAGTTCAACAGAACAGTTATACTCCTGGCGTCAAATCTTTGCTGTCAAAAATGGGTTAATGACTTTGATTCCAGGACATTAAAGGCCAAGCTTCTGAGAATTGTGTTTAGTACAGCTATACTTTAATGGTTTACCGAATCGGATCATTTGGATAAAAGCACTGTTTTGGTTACTAGGGAGGTGGCCCCAGAAGAGGCCTGTACTGTGCTGCTTGTTAAAGCTCATTGCAAATGATGATGTAAAGACTAATTCCAGCCATTTTCACCGCCTCATATAAATTAACTTGAAATGCTAGAATCAAGTGTGAGGCTGGGGAGGGAGGCGTGGGGGCGGTGGGGGGAGTGGGGGTGGGGGGGCACTTCCAAGCAATGATGCTTCCCCTGAACCTTTTCTTTGCCCTCGTTGTGAAGTCTGTAGTTTGTTTGCAAATGTTTTGTGACTGAAGACTCAAAAGAGAGAATGATGCCAGGATTACAAATGCTTTGCACATTCTCCCCGTCTCTGCGTGGGTCTCACCCCCACAACCCAAAGATGTGCAGGGTAAGTGGATCAGACATGCTAAATTGCCCCTTAATTGCAATTTTTTTTTAATTTAAGAAAAAGGATTACAAATGCTGCTTTGAGAAAAGGATTTGAGTCAACATTTTTTTGCATCCACATTGATAGGGATTCTGGGTTTTTTCGGCGCTGGATCCAAAGGTGGATATTTGTGAAAATCAGTCTGGTGTCTGAACCTATTCTAAATTATAGACCAATAATTGGCGAAGATGAGATAACTTTTCCAGCCATTCTTTCATTCTCCTTGCTGAAGTCCTGAGGAATGTAGGAAGTCATAAAGAGAGAAGGAACCTTTAATTATGCAGCGGCTTATGTCCTCGGGCTACCCCAAGGTGCTTCACATCCAATGAATTATTTTTAAAGTGCAATGATTGGTGTTGTGTAGGCAAATGTGACAGACATTTTTATGCACATTAAATAGTAACTAGTAATGTTGGTTAAAGGAGGAACATTGACCACGACTATTGGAGAATTGCTTCCTTTTCTGCTTGTAGTTTGTACTTCACCAGGCAGATGTGACCTCAGTTTAATGTCACTTCTCAAGAAGGCGTTTCTATGAGTCGAGTACTGCAGTGAAATGTCAGCTTGAATGATGTACTCAATTTGATATTAGGGATTTCCGCTATAAAACCATGAACTAATATATGCACAAGACTGCAGGGATATGTACAGACGTGTAAAATGAAGTAAAAAAGCAAAGTCGCCATAGTCCCAGATGACCATATATTGCTTTCCCCATGGAGGGGAGAGCTGATTGGTGGTGGTTTTAACCTGAGGATCACCACACCTCAGGCGAGGAGAGAGGTTGAGAAGGCGGGGCCTTCATGAATAACTTGATGAATAACAGATGTAACTATGATGCAGTCATGATAGCTCCCATTACCCTATCAGAATCTGGGACATGACTGCAAAACACAACTACAAACCTACATCCCCTGCCCATCCTTATCACTATGCCAGGGATCGAATACTGGTCATTAATAATAATAATAATAATAATAATAATCTTTATTAGTGTCACAAGGGGGTTTACATTAACACTGCAAAGAAGTTACTGTGAAAATCCCCTAGTCGCCACATTCCGGCGCCTGTTCGGGTACACTGAGGGAGAATTCAGAATGTCCAATTCACCTTACAAGCACGTCTTTTGGGTCTTGTGGGAGGAAACCGGAGCACCCGAAATTTGACATCTACATCTATATAATTGGCTGCTAGACATTTTCATAACGTTTGACCACATTCCACTAATATAGAACAAGAATAAAAGAGAGAGTACAAAAAAAGAAAATACCCAGACTCAAAGTTACATATTGTGCCTCTGTGAATGATGACTGGTATTTATAAGGGGCTTACTAACCGAGATTTAAAATATGGCAAAGGTAAATAAATCGATAATTGGGCAATTCGGGACACTTTAGGTTTTCAATATGTTACAAATGTCACAGCTAGTTGTCAGGGCCACTTGAACTTAAGGGCCAGGATTCTCCGAAATCCCGGCCAAGTGTTGACACCGGCGTCAAAACCGGCGCAAGCGACGCCGGCGTCAACGGGCCTTCAGGCCCAGTCATCCTCCCCGTCCTCAGGGGATAGAACGGCGGCGGAGTGCTGTGCGCTGCTATTGTGGCAAAAGCCGGCCTGCCACGGCCAGCGCGTGTCCGCACGTGCGGACCCGCGCCGACCCGTGGGCAACATGGTGGAGCCCTACCCGGCATGGCGGGATTCGCGCGACCCCTGCCGATTCTCCGACCTGACGCGGCTCGGAGAATCCCGGCCAAGACCTCTGGTCAGTGACAGGGATCCATCTAAAAAGGAAATTCCAATTAAGGGGCAATTTAGCATGGCCAATTCACCTACCCTGCACACATTTGGGTTGTGGGTGTGAGATCCACTCAGCCACGGGGAGAATGTGCAAACTCCACACGGACAGTGACCCGGGGCTGGGATCGAACCTGGGTCCTCGGCAGGAGTGCTAACCACTGCGCCATCTTGCCGCCCAATGATCCATTTTTAAAGAATTTGTTCCTGTTTATTTGCCGTTAATTTAATCCAAGCTACAGAGTAGCAGTATATAAATGCCACATTTGGATCTAGAGGTACCCCTTCTTATGTTTACAGAGTATGTAACTCTGACACAGAAAATAGAAAAGCATCTGGGGCGAAATTCTCCCCAAACGGCGCGATGTCCGCCGACTGGCGCCCAAAACTGCGCTAATCAGACGGGCATCGCGCCGCCCCAAAGGTGCGGAATGCTCCGCATCTTTGGGGGCCGAGCCCCAACATTGAGGGGCTAGGCCGGCGCCGGAGGGATTTCCGCCCCGCCAGCTGTCGGAAACGGCCTTTGTTGCCCCGCCAGCTGGCGCGGAAATGACATGTCGGGGCGGCGCATGTGCGGGAGCGTCAGCGGCCGCTGACAGTTTCCCGCGCATGCGCAGTGGGGAGAGTCTCTTCCGTCTCCGCCATGGTGGAGACCGTGGCGGAGGCGGAAGGAAAAGAGTGCCCCCACGGCACAGGCCCGCCCGCGGATCGGTGGGCACTGATCGCGGGCCAGGCCACCGTGGGGGCACCCCCTGGGGCCAGATCACCCCGCGCCCCCCCCAGGACCCTCCACGGAGCCCGCCCGCGCCGCCTTGTCCCGCCGGTAAATAGCTACTCTAATTTACGGCGGCGGGACAGGCAATTTATTGGCGGGACTTCGGCCCATCCGGGCCGGAGAATCGAGCGGGGGGGGGCCCGCCAACCGGCGCGGCCCGATTCCCGACCCCGCCCAATCTCCGGTACCGGAGACTTCGGCAACCGGCGGGGGCGGGATTCACGGCGGCCAACGGCCATTCTCCGACCCGCTGGGGGGTCGGAGAATGACCCCTGATGTCCAGTAGTATGGGTTTGTAGGTACCAATTCATCAAAATTACAAGCTGCAGCCTCATGTAATTCACTTACTAAACAGAACCAGAGTTTCATCACCTGTTTTCGTGAGGAGGCGGGGGTGGAATTGCTTCCAAAGGTGAATTATGCAGAATTTCTTATCTATTCATTATTAAAACTGCTCTTTCTTATCACCTGTTAATACGCTGTCAGAAGATCTGTATGTTAGTTGAGTACACACACCTACCCTGCCTCTTTCCAATTAAAATGACAGCCTCTTTCTTCCCCGGACCTCCGCACCACCATCGTTCTCCAACCTCCCTCTCGCTGTTGACTCCTTTCCCCTCCTCTGCTTCGCATTCTACCTCCCAACACCCCCCTCTCTCTCTCTCTCTCTCTCTCTCTCTCCCCCCACCCCACCCTTCTTCTCCTCTCTCCTATCATCCCCATACTGCTGCCCTCTCCATCTCCTAATTAGCTTGAGCTAAAGATTTTGCAGCTGAAGATTAATTGCTTGGTCTTGACTCCCCTGCAACACTATGGATGTTTATCTTGTTGAGGCAAACAGAAGTTGGGATCTCAGAATGGAGTTGGAAAGAAGAGGCGTTAATAAAAAATAAGAATTTGACGTGGAAAACAATTGCAGGTGTACAGGGAAAGGGGCAGGGACGTGCAACCAGCTAAATCACAGAATTGTTATGGTGCAGAAGGAGGCCATTCAGCTTGCCTTGTCTACACCAGAATTGCCCTTGCAGAGAGCTGACCCGAATACAATGGGCCAAAGGGCCTCCTTCTGTTCTCTGTCCAGTCCACGGCCCTATGAAAAAGGCCTTTGGCTAAAAGCATTGCAAATTGGCTAAGGTTCTTCCATTTAACTAACCTTAATTGAGCTTCAATCAATAAACTTGACAGTCATCTTTTGCTGTTTCTTCTGCCCCACTTACTTTATCCTGTAATCTGGAGACACTGACTCAAGCTGGGATACAGTTCTGCTGTTGCAGTGATTTCTCATCCAAATTGTCATGTGTCGAGGACAGAACTGAGTCCAAATATGTTCTTTCATGTGGAATCCGCACAGAGTGACCACAAGGGTAAGACGCAAAACCTGGCTTCATAAGCATACGTAAACTAGACTATTCCACTCCCTGAAGGGTTCTCCCGCCCCGGTTTTTATACTGCACAGGCTCCCCTCATTACCGGGGACGTTCGTACTCAGCAGGGGTCACCGGGAACCTGATGGTCGACACCCCGTGGCCTCCGTGGGGGTTGTAATAGCCCCCAAAATCTAAACATGCTGTTTTAAGCAGGGGAGGCCACTAAAAGAAAAGGAGGAACTTGCATTTATATAGCACCTTTCAGAACCTCAGGATGTCCTATTATGCATTACAGTCAATGCAGCACAAACAGCAATACATGACCAGATAATCTGTCGGAACCATGTTGATTGAGTGATAAATATTGGCATGGACACCTTGAGGAACCTCCCTGTTCTTCTTCAAAAGGATACCATGGGATTTCAACATCCACCTGAGAGGGAAGTCAGAGCCTTTCACGTCTCATCCAAGGGTCTCTGATGTGCAGCACCCCCTCAGTACTGCACTGAACCATCAGGCTAGGTTGTGTAAGGGGCTGTTCTCGAACCCATAGTCTTCTGGCTCAGAGGCGAGCACGCTAAAACTGTGCTATGACTGACACAATAAACTATCACTCGATAGTGATCAGGAGTGGGAACCTTTCTGCTTGTTTGCCCCTCCCTTTTCAAGGCGAACTGAATATCCCCCTCCATTGCTTCACTAGCTAAATTCAGCCAATTTAGCATAGGCTAGGGATTAAACCTGTGACCGTACTGGTCTAATGGTCACTTGTGCTTGTGCAGTTTGCCGATGTCTTAATAGCTTTGATATTTCTTCTCGCATGCTTAATCAAGACTTCCTCTGCATTTTTAACATTTTTAAGTGAGTGAATGAAGTATTCCTTTCTTGACCGATCAACTCTGCTGAAAACTAACCACGCAGAAAACCCTTTAATTCTCATATGCTTTTCCCGTAGTTATCTATTTATTGGACTGTCAGTCATACATGATTGTCTTCCTCCCTTCGCTACATACACATGGACAACCATGCTAATTCTCTCACATCAAATACTTGATGCGCATGTGAAAATTAGATAATGGCAAGGGCTATTTTCAGACGGGTGATTGACTGAGGTGCTCATTATTAAATGACCTAGGCACAGCATGCAGGGCAATAAATGGCAGCCTGCAGCTGAATACCATTCCATTTAAAGGGGCTATGGGTTAAGTGTAAAGGAGGGCAGACACATTTTGGAAGTCACAGTGATTGTACATGCTGTTAACATGTAGACAAAAGCTCTTTTTATCAGGGCTTTACAGTTCAAAGTGCAAGATTGACTGTCAAGTTTTTGAAGGCTAAATGAAAAAAGTACCCCTTAAGCTGCTAAAAGTTAATCTTAGTCTTAATTTGATTTTATGACACCTGGAGATATGATTTCCATTGCTGTAATAACAATGCAGAGAGAGAGAGCACTGTCAATGAATATTACATGTCAAGATTTATTTAGTCAGAGTGCAAGTGGAAAGTTTAATATTAATTCAATAATACTACAAGCTTTCTCTTTGAGTGTTGTGAATTCAAACAAATCGCTATTGTTCTCTCTGCAGCTAATCTCTGTAATTTCTTCCCAATTATCTAAAATTACTGGCCAATAGTTCTGAATATAATTTACTTGCTTTGAGAATTATGCCATTTAATTTGAAAATCTGTCAAAGTGGGCAGTTATCACTTATATTGACTTTACATATGTAATCATCAATATACATCATTTAGACATACACAATCTATGAATACATACTATCCTGTATACACATACTTTACTTTATATTCATAACCAATACCACAGTTCATTACATAACATACCCCATACTTATATTCTGACTTTACAAACAAAAATGCACATCACTTTTACCTATCTCAAAGCTACAGAGCATAACTTTTGCAATCCCTGTAGAGACTGGTAACATTTAAAAATAAACTTGAACTTCCAGTTAAGAACTGAAAGAATTATATGACAAGGTTTCAAGTTTTAAAACTTTTACTGTAACAAATGCCAAAACACCCTTGACTAAACACTATTTTCTTTTTGGAGGCAACTTATACTTCAAAGCGCAGAAGGGAATATTCCCTTTTTATACTTACTGTACTGTCCATGGAATTACAGTCCTTTTGACAAACAGTGCACATTTCCAGCTTCCAAGGAGTTCACGTTTTCTTGTTTCGCCGAGCAGTAGCTTCGAGTGGCTGTTTCCCAGGTGGTTCCCTCAGTTTTTGGAGAGTTTCCTAAATCCACCAGCAGCTGTAAGACTTGTTCCAAAGAGCCTACTTCCCCTTGGCTGTGCCAGGACAAATCTCTAAGATTCGTTAGATGGCTGCAGAAAGCATCTATTTGACTAGAGACCGTCTCCCTCCCTCATTCAGTTTTGGTAGCACACAAAGAACTGGCAACCGCTTCTCTCTGCTTACCGAACCAACTGTTGTTCTTTTCTTCTATTTTTCCTTCTGCTCCATTACAAGTCTGTTTGCTTTTAGCAAAGCTGCCCTAGCCCTCTGCAGCTACCTCAGCCAATTCTTTGACTGAGGCAGGCTTGTTGTCAGGTAGAACATGACCGCTTCATTTTAACTTAAGTTTAAAGACAGTCCTACACAGAATAATCTTTTAAACCTCCTAATTGGAACATAACCTATACATTCACTTTCCAAGCATAGAAGTATGCTTAGTTTACCCGTACTGAGATATACCATCTATACACATTCTCAATGAACAAAACCATCCATGCATTCATCACATATGTGCACATTAACAAACGCAATTCAGCTTGAGAATCTTATAGAATGGTAACAGCATAGAAGGAGGTCATTCATGTCTACATTGGCTTTCCTTCAGATCGTGTTACTCGCTCGCCAATTCCCTGTTGCCCTGCTTCTCTTCAGCTGCCTGTCCAATTTCCTTTTGAAAGCTGTGGTTGGACCTGTCCCAACACATTCTTAGGCAGTGCATTCCAGGTTTTATCCAATTTCTGGGTAGAAAGGTTATTCCTGATGCCACCACTGCTTCTTTTGCCAATCACCTTAAATTGATGCCCTCAGGTTCTCCCTGTGACTCCCCATGGGAACAGTACCTTCACCTCCTCTGTGTTGATGCCTCATGATTCTGAAATCTTGTACAGAAGCATATCAACATTTGCTACACTTCTAAAATGATTGATCTGTCATTCCCTTACTGCACAGAAAACTCACATAGTCCCACTTGTCTGCCCTTTCCCATAGCCCTGCAAATGTTTTTTCTTCAGGTGCCTATCCAATTCCCTTTGGAAAACCATGGTTGAATCTGTTCCAAAGCATCAAAATATTAGTTCCATCTGGTTCTTCAAATGGCTATAGTGGATGTACCGCATGTAGATTATGTGGCAACCGCTTTTACAGCAGGGTTTTACATCACCTGGGCAGAGGGATGTGGCTGTCTTTGTTCATGAATCGCAGAAAGTCGGTATGCAGCTACAGCACGTAATTAAAAAGGCAAATGGAATGTTGCCGTTTATTGCAAAAGGACTGGAGTATAAAAGTTGAGAAGTGTTGTTGCAATTGTACAGGGTGTCGGTGAGACCACATTTGGAGTATTGTGTCCAGTTTTGGTCTCCGTATTTGAGGAAGGATGTGGTGGCATTGGGGGCAGTTCAGAGGGGATTCACCAGATTGATTCCGGGGGTGAAAGGGTTGACATATGAGGAGAGATTAAACAGTTTGGGTTTATATTCTCTGGAGTTTAAAAGGGTGAGAAGGGATCTGATCGAGGTATATAAGATACTAAAAGGGATTGATAAAGTAAACGTACACCAAATGATCCCCCTTGTGGTGCAATCTAGAATGAGAGGTCACAAATACAGGTTGAGAGGTGGTAGATTTAGAACTGAGACAAGGAGGAACTACTTCTCGCAGAGGGTGATGAATGTGTGGAACTCGCTGCCCATAGTGCGGTGGAGTCTGAATCATCAAATGGTTTCAAGAAGGAGATGGATTTTTCTCTGATTAAAAAAAAAACAGGTTAAGGGCCGTACGGTGGTGCAGTGTTTAGCACAGCTGCCTCAGGGCACCGAGGTCCCAGATTCGATCCCGGCTCTGGGTCACTATCCGTGTGGACTTTGCACATTCTCCCCGTGTTTGCGTGGGCCTCACCCCCACAGCCCAAAGATGTGCAGGGTAGGTGAATTGGCCACGCTAAATTGTCCCTTAATTGGAAAAATTGAATTGGATACTCGAAACGTATTTTTAAAAAACAGGTTAAAGGGATATGGGGAACAGGTAGGGAGGTGGATTTGAGGCCAGGAAGGGATCAGCTATGATCGGACTGAATGGCGGAGCAGGCTCGAAGGGCCTACTAATTCCTATGGGCTGCTAATTCCTATGGGCGGAATTCTCCGACCCCCCACCGTGTCGGAGAATCGGCGCCGCGCCACGTGAATCGCGCCATGCTGCCCCGACGCCAGGACGCAATTCTCCACTATGCGGAGAATCGGCACCATTGGCGCCGGCATGGTCAGCGTGGCACCGGTCGGGATATGCGCCGACTCTCTGGCCCAGGCCGGCATGGCTATTCTCCGGGCCGGATGGGCCAGATGGGCCGAGCGCCCGTCAACAAAAAGCCGAGTCCCGCAGGTGCCGTTCTAACCTGCTGTGGGCAAGCGGGACCTCGGCGTTGAAGGGTCCGGGTGCGGCCTGTGGGGGGGGGGGGAGTGGGGGTCCGACCCCGGGGGGGGGGGGGGGGGGCTCCGTAGTGGCCTGGCCCGCGATCGGGGCCCATCAATCGGCAGGCCGA
Organism: Scyliorhinus torazame; assembly: GCF_047496885.1. Lineage (NCBI taxonomy): Eukaryota > Metazoa > Chordata > Chondrichthyes > Carcharhiniformes > Scyliorhinidae > Scyliorhinus > Scyliorhinus torazame. The sequence goes on from NC_092712.1 coordinate 75,201,563, forward strand.
ACTCTCTGCCCCCCGGCCTCTTTTCCTCCGTGCTGGCTCCTGTAGCCCTGCACCATTTGGCGTCGGGGCCACTGCGGGGAAGAAGGCCACTGCGCATGCATTAGTTGGCGCTGGCCCAACTGCGCATGCGCTAGTTAATGCCGGCCCAACTGTGCATGCGCTAGTTAATGCCGGCCCAACTGCGCATGCGCTAGTTGGCGCCGGCTCAACTGTGCATGTGTGGACCCCGCGGCGCCGGGTTCCCGCCGGGATCGGCAGCTGGGCCGGCGGAGGCCGCACCATCGCCATCCTAGCCCCCTGTGGGCCACAGAATGGGGGTCCCGGAACAGGCGCCGACGCCGGAGTAAAACACTCTTGTTTTTACTCTGGCATGGGCACTTAGCCGCCCGTTGGGAGAATCCCACCCTATGTTCTTACGTTCCCATGTAGGATTAAATAATCTTCCGTTTGTGCCATAGGCTTGGAATTACAGTTAAATTTGAAATTGAAATAAACTTGTGTGGAAGTTGATTGAGGCAGCACTTTGCTTTTTGTTATTGCAAGCCTTCTGACAACACAGATTGCCTTCTGACAACCTCAGCTGGTAGACCAACAATTTTACTTTAGGTTGGGACCCCCTTTGTTTATTTCCCTTCTTCTCCCTGGGGTTTTCGCATACCACACACCATCCCTGACCAAAAGAACAGGCGAGTGGGCAGCTGGGCTCCTCCTGGCTCCTGCTATATGTTGAGACATTGGTTTTTCAAGGTGCAAGGGATCCAGTACAGGCCAAGCAACGAGCACTGCTCTGCTCTGTTTATACTGCTGGCTCTATTCATTTAGCAACGCACGAGAAAAGTTTGCAACAAAAACAGAAAATGCTGGACAGACCCAGGTCATGTCAGGCAACATCTGCGAGATAGCAAACAAGTTAACATTCAGGCACTGACCCGCATTCGAAACAGAAAGGTTCTTGTTTCAGTGGATGATCAGACCCATCCCTTAAGTAACGCGATCAGCTTTTTGGTTTTATCTATTCTCACGATGTAGGCGATGCTGCCAAGGACGCATTTGTTTCCCACCCTTAGTTGCCTTGAGAAGGGCTTTTGCATTCAACCAGTGCAAGTCCGTGTGATAATAGTACCCCCACAATGATATTACATAGGCAATGTCCACATGTCAGGAATCTGAAAGGGAACATGATGGTGCTCCATGACATTACTGCTTTTATTTCTTGACGGCAGAGGCTGCAAGGGAGGGAAGGTTAAAATAAACTTGTTGAGCCACTGAGCTGCACCTCATTAGAACATACATAACCACTGTGCACGAGAAATGGAGGTGGTGGATATTGAATCCACTCATATAAAGGCTGATCAAGTGAAGTTTTCTGTGCTGAATAGTGTTGACCTTCTTGAGTGTTGCAGTGACTGCACTCATCCAGGCGAGTGGTGAGTATCGCACTCGGGAATTGTTGATCAGCACGTTGGCAGCAGATTCACACTTCAGTGAGATAAAAAAAACACGTCCACTGTGCTGCCAGCGCCGAAGGAATTAGCAAGACAACCCTATATTGAGTTTGCTTCTTGTTTTCCCTTCCATACTGGAAGAAAGCAATAAATCACCCTTCAATGCCTCCTCACAATAGCTGAGATTGGTGGCATAGATATGGAGCATTGTAGGAGCGTTCCCAATATCCTATCATTCTGTGTCGCTGTGTCACAGCTCTAATGACCTGTGCCATCCCACACAGAACTCATTTTCCACAGGTTTTAGGTTTTACCCATGTTGATGGATGTTTTGTTGATAATGTAATTTATTCTATTGGTGTTCTTGCTCATTTCACAGCATCGGAACATGATAATTAACTCCAGCAAGAATGAAAAATGATAACCAACTGCATTTAATTATCACATTATGTTTGGCACCGCGCGATGCATCCAAAACATGTTTGGAAACAAATCTCAGCTCCACGATAGTGCATCTGACAAATCTGCTGTATGGTGTGTAATTGTGTCAACCAGCCCTAGGAGGCCCCAGCTCAATCCCAGCTCTTTAAGTAACCTCAGTGCCACTGGGCAGAGAGGGGGAAAGATTCAGGAAGAATTCCTGCCCAGTTCCAGATTGTCAACCAGTGACATCAGTTGTGCACAGAGGAATATAATAAATAGGAGCAGGTGTAGGCCATTCAGCCTCTCGAGCTTGTTCTACCATGCAACAAGATTATAGCTGATCAGATCAGGGCCTCAGCCCCACTTGCCTGTCCGCCCATCACCCTCAACCCCCACTGCCCTTGACTTCCTTGTAGATCACAAATCGATCTAACTCTGCATTGAATATATTCAATAATCCAGCCTTCATTATCTTGATAGAATTTCAAAGATAACAACTCTCTGTGAGAACAAATTCCTCCTCATCTCGGTCTTAAATGTGAGACCCCTTATTCCCAAGCTGTGCCCCCTAGTTCTAGAGCCCCCATGAGGGGAAACATCCTCTCAGCAGCTACCCTGTCAGACCCCCCCTCAGAATCTCATATATTTCAAAAACATCAACTCTCATTCTTCTAAACTTCCCCTTCCTCAGCAGTCCCTCAGGATTGAGGTGGACTTGCTTCCAGTCCTGTTTGATGGGATCCGAGATGACTGATGAGTCCAATGCATGATCCCCAGACTCTGCCTCACAGGTGGGGCAGGTGGTGCTTGGAGGGTGGGTAGAAGAGTTGTTGGGAGGTTTGTGAGCTCTCTCTGATGCTTTGACTTCACCTCTGTGTGTTCCCGATGAATTCTCTTGACATTTTTGTTGCCTTGCCGAATGAACCTTCTCCATTTGAGCTGGTCACAAACCAGGGACTGCCAGAAGCCAGCAAGGATGTTACACCTCTTCAGGGATTCTTTGAGAACATCCCAAAAGCATTTCCACTCTCCTATTGGAAATCTCCTGCCAAGGCTAGGTTCTGAGTAGAGCAGTTTCTTTGGAAGTCTAGTGTCAGGCATACGAACGACATGTGCTGCCCAATTGAGCTTGTTTTGAGTGATTAGCGCCTCAATGCTGGATATATGGGCTTGGGAGAGGATGCTGCTGTTGGACCACCTTTCTTGCCACTGGATTTGGAGGATCTTGTGAAGGCACCGCTGATGGTACATCTCCAGTCACAATCAGCTCAACCTTTCCACCTAAGATAACCCCTTCTTCCCAAGAATCAGCCTGGGTGAACCTTCTCTGAACTGCCTCCAATGCAAGTATCCCTCCTCAAATAAATGAAAGTTAACATGTGTGACACAGATGAGAACAGAGTCATCTTCAGCAGTGATGTTCCTCATGCCCAAGAAGCCTGTTGACACTGAAAGCAAAAGCAACTGTAAATCCGTTGAATAAGAAAGCACTGCACCATGATCATTGCTTAGATAATGTGAAAGGCCAGCATTAGCTGGGATTGCCGACATGTCCTTCAACTCCTTATTGTTGCTGCTGTTCTTTATACTCGAAATGTTTGACGTAAATCTCTGGAATGCTTTTATTTAAAAGCTCCCCTTCTAGCTTCAAGAGACTTGAATGATTCTTTGAGCTGTTTCTGAGAAAAGTGATGCAGCAGTGTATAAAAATGAAGTCTTTCCTTTTCAATGCTGCTTAGAATAAGGAAGGGAAAATTCATGCATGTACACAAAACATGCATTAACTACTGCAATTTATCAGTTCATTTCAATACAACACTTTATAGCAACACCTGTGTCAACACTGTTCGACCTGTATCGCAGTGACAGGCACATGCTGTATGCATTAACTCTTCCACCCTGCGTATGAGAGCACGATAGGTCGCATCTGGTGTGCAAACTGAATCACTCCCCGTGGAAACATATGCCAGGACTCCCTCGACTGGTAGAGACTTGTGCATCCCACTGGTGTTAGTAGAATACTGCCATTCTCACATAAAAACTTCTTTAAAATTTAAATCAACAACAGGAAAGGTACAATTACTGCTTCTCTAGTGGGTAACTGAAATTCCTAGACCATGCACAGCGCAGTATCTGGAATGCCATTATACTTAGCGCTGGAAGTCATAGAAAGCCAAGCCATTAAACTTCGAGAAGCCTGTATTGGTCTCTACTTGGTCATAATGCACTCTAATTAATGAAGGGTTGGCCCAATTATCAGGTGTGGCTTATTGCATTTACCCCATGTACGTGCACTAGGCCAGGGCTTAGCTGTATAGAATCTCCTGTCTCCCCCCTATTTTTATCTGCAATACCTACTGATTAAGTGCCGGAGGTCATCACTAGCTGCCTGTTTTCCAACAGGGTTGTTAATTCTTACATGTGGCAACAGTTATGCGAATGAAAAGCCTGCCAATAGTTTCATTTTAAATACCATTGATCGGCATGTCAATGATATTCAAGACTGTACCCATGCAACATAAGGACAAAAAAAATAATTGCAGATGCACAAGAGAAGCAAAATACACGTATCAGATAATCATATTTGGGGTGAAAGTCAACTCCGACCAATGTACACACTTAAACAACCGATGTTGCCTCCTTCACCCCCATAGGCAAGGTCAGAAACTCAAGGCACTTCCAAGAACTTGCCCAGCGTGAGTCTGTGAGATTGCTGCGTGAGGACACCAGGACATGGCCAGTACAGGTCCTCGCCTTCAGGCAGTTCTTCAGGGCCTCATTTGGGGCAGAACTTTGGGATCAAGTCCAATCCATTCATTTCTTTCCTAAGTTAAAGTTTTACTTTTTTAAAAAGTAAATTTAGACGATCCAATTTTTTTTTTTTCCAATTGAGGGGCAATTTAGCATGGCCGATCCACCTACCCTGCACATCTTTTTGAGTTGTGGAGGTGAGACCCAAGCAGACACGGGGAGACTGTGCAAGCTCCACATGGAGAGTGACCCAGGGTAGGGATCGAACCTGGGACCTCGGCGGGGGTGGGGAAGAGAGGTAGAATGAGGCACCTCATTTCATGGGTCAATCCTGAAAGACAGAGGAAAGAGAGAGGATTATAGGGTTGAGACTTACCTTGGATAGTAAGCAACGGCTGTCTATTATACTGGTGTCTATTGATACCCCAGCAAGTGTTTTATTGATTATTAATCCATTACTCTTGTGTTTTCAGGGCCAGAATGTTCCAAGAATTTCACTGCAGAAAGTGCAGAGATAAAATCACCTGGATTTCCTGATAAATATCCAAATAATTTGGAATGCACCTACATGATTTTTGCACCAGCGACGGCAGAGATCCTTCTGGATTTTGCAAGCTTTGACTTGGAACCAGATGATAATTCACGCGAGGGAATGTTATGTCGCTTTGACAGACTGGAAATCTGGGATGGTTTTCCAGGAGGTAAGAAAGAAACAATAATTTTTCCTGATGTTCTAGTTGTCTAGCAGTTTTTATTGGAGAAGCAGTCATAGCCACTTAGTTAACAATGCACTGATTAACTATCGAACTGAAGAATATATATATATATATATACAGCAAGTTACAGTGTTGTTTTTCTTTTTTAAAATTTTTTTTATTCTCCTCCTTTTTCACATTTTCTCCCACATTTACACCCATCAACAATAAACAATAATCAGCAAGATATGTCAGTCCCCATAATAACAACGATCCCATCCGCCCACCAACCCCCAAACCTCAACCCGCATGTTTACATAAACAAATGACAAAAAGGAATCAGGGATTACCCGTAGTTACCCTTAATCTTACACCCCCCCCCAGGTCTCCAGCTCCTCCCGTCCACTGCCTCTTGTAAAACTCCTCCTCCCAACCTCGGTTCCTTCCCCCCAATTTTCCACCCCGGCTAGACCACTCGGACCCTGTTCTGTCAGGCTCCGATGGCCGCAGCCCCTCCCCCACCTCATTCCCGTTCACTGGCCGGCTTAAACCGGCCAGCGTGGAGGCCCCCGCCCGAGTCCCTGTCCCACTTGCCCGGCCCTAGGAAAGCCCAGGGACCCCCTTTTAGCACACAAACCCCGCATATCCACCTACACCCCAAAGAACCCTCATTTCGAGTGAATGTCCCGTCCCTTCCCTTGTCCAAATATATACCACATTGGCTCCTTTAGTCTTTACACCCGTGCGCAGTGATACAAAAAAGAAGAAAATACAGTCATGAGGTTACATCGGCACATGGCCATTCCTCAATTTGTCAGTTCTGCCACAGTCCTTCTGCTTTCGCAAACTCCTCCGCTGCTTCCGCCATTCCAAAATAAAAGTCCCTGAGCTTGTAAGTCACCCTCAGCTTCGCTGGATATACAATGCCGCACCGCACCTTGCTAATGTACAGTGCCCTCTTCACCCGGTTGAAGGCAGCCCGCCTCCTTGCCAGCTCCACCGTAAAGTCCTGGTATACACGTATACCAGCTCCAGCCCACTGCACCACCCGCTTCTGCTTGGCCCAGCTCAGGACCTTCTCCTTCACACTGTACCTACGGAAGCACAGAGTCACTGCCCTTGGCGGCTCACTCGCCTTTGGTACAGGCCTCCACAACCGATGAGCCCAATCCAGTTCATACTGGGAGGGATCCTCCCCCTCCCCCAATAGTTTTGCCAGCATCGTGACAAAATACTCAGTCGGCTTCGGTCCTTCAACTCCTTCGGGCAGCCCCACAATCCTCAAATTCTGTCGCCTGGATCTGTTTTCCAGGTCTTCCATTTTTCCTCGCAGATCCTTGTTAGTATCCATCACCTTCCGCATCTCTTTCCCCATCGAGGCAAATTGATCACCGGGCTGCAATAACGTCTCCTCCACTTCCTTCAGCGCCTCCCCTTGCTCTCGCACCTCCGCCACTGCGCTCGCCACCTCCGTCCTCACCGGGGAAACCGCCTCCTCCACCAGCACACTCAAAACCTCCCTCATCTCCTTCCTCACCGTCTCCATGCATTTCGCAATCTGCGCCAACTGCTTTTCAAATTCCGCAGCCATCACCTTAGTTATTTCTTCAACCGTAAGCAGTGCGGCCTTCCCTGGTGCGCCAGCCTCCATTTTCCTTGGTGACCCCGCGGTGACCTTTCCACTCCCCGACAGACCTTCAGCTGTTTTTTTTTCGGCCGTTTTCTTGCTCACCCTCGACATTTTTCTTTGTTTTTTTTTCCTCCTGTGTCTTCACTGTGCCTCCTCCGTGCCTTCTTCCTGCTTCTGCCGCCTCCGTGGACCCTGGGACCGGGCTTAAAGCCCCGAAAATGCCGTTCCCGAACGGGAGCCCTCCATTGTGCGGGCGCCTCCCGCCCGCCGTCACCGGAAGTCAAGTTACAGTGTTGTTAAAGAGAATAACACATAGGATATTAAATGGAATGTTACAGAACTCATTCATAATCTGTGAGACAACCTGGACCAGAAAACCTTTTACATTTACAGGCTTATCGGTTTAATCCAACAATTAGTTTTAAACAGAAACTTGCAGTTAGTCATTACTTTCTTACTGTCTGAAACTGATTTAATTCCACAGAATATTGATGGTTGCTTAAATGAATGAAAATTTTGAATAACAGCAAGAGTCATTTGCAGTTAAAATCAAATTTCCCTTTCATCATAATGCGGCAAACTCATTACCTCTAAGCCGTTTTGGATTTTGATATCAAGAAACCCTGGTGAGAGTCCAAGACATGCACAAGATTGCAACAACAGCAACTTCCATTTATAAAGCTTCATTAGAAGTACTAAAACATCCCAACAAAGAACAAAGAACAAAGAAATGTACAGCACAGGAACAGGCCCTTCGGCCCTCCAAGCCCGTGCCGACCATGCTGCCCGACTAAACTACAATCTTCTACACTTCCTGGGTCCGTATCCTTCTATTCCCATCCTATTCATGTATTTGTCAAGATGCCCCTTAAATGTCCCGATCGTCCCTGCTTCCACCACCTCCTCCGGTAGCGAGTTCCAGGCACCCACTACCCTCTGCGTAAAAAACTTGCCTTGTACATCTACTCTAAACCTTGCCCCTCTCACCTTAAACCTATGCCCCATAGTAATTGACCCCTCTACCCTGGGGAAAAGCCTCTGACTATCCACTCTGTCTATGCCCCTCATAATTTTGTATACCTCTATCAGGTCTCCCCTCAACCTCCTTCGTTCCAGTGAGAAGCCTTTAAGGAAGCATAATCAAACAAAAATTGACACCCAACCAAAGAACGAGGGGCGGGATTCTCTCAGCCCGGGGCTGGGCCGGAGAATCCCCACGTCCGGCGCGAATCGTGCTACGCCAGCACGCGATTCTCTGCAGAGCGGAGAATCGGTGCCATTGGCGCCGCCGTGTTTGGCACGGCGACGGTCGGGGGCCACTGTACGTGGCCGGCCCGCTGATATCTCGGACCTGGATGAACCGAGCGGCCGTCGTAAAAACGCCGAGTCCCGCCGGCGCTGTCCACACCTGCTCTCAGCCGGTGGGACCCCGGCGTTGAAGGGCCGGTGGGCAGCCAGTGGGGGGGCGGGGGGGGCGTCCGACCTCCGTTGTGGCCTGGCCCGCAATCGGGGCCGGCCTCTCTGGTTGGCGACCTCCTTTCTTCCATGCCGGCCCCTATAGCCCTGCACCATGTTACGTTGGGGCCGGCGCGTTGAAGGAAGCCACTATGCATGTGCGCGTTGGTGCCGGTGCCACTATGCATGTGCGCGTTGGTGCCGGTGCCACTATGCATGTGCGCGTTGGTGCCGGTGCCACTATGCATGTGCGCGTTGGTGCCGGTGCCACTATGCATGTGCGCGTTGGTGTCGGTGCCACTACGCATGCGCCCAGTTGATGCCGGGATCAGCAGCTGGAGCAGAGTGAACCGCTCCAGTGCCGTGCTGGCCCCCTGTAGGGGCCACAATTGCTGATCCTGAGGCCGTGTTGACGCCGTCGGAATTATGAGGTCCTGCACAAAGAGCTAAAAAAGACTCTGGCCCTGAATGTCTGCAGCGAATCTGTCACTTTGAGAACGGTTAAAGCCAGAGTGAATGGATTTTCCCAGTTCTTCCACCAAACGCTGCAGTGGGCAACCAGAAAGATTCACCTTACTATGTGTGATGAGTCTTCATTTCAACACAGGGAATACTTAGGGAGAGGGAAAGGGTTTTTTGGGATGGTAGACTGAGATTGGGAGGCATTCATCTTGGTTGTATTGATAAAGTAAAACATTTTGAGATAACCTGATGAGATGCAGGCAGTTCATTAATTTTTTATAGATCGTTCTCTTTTGTATCTCTGGTACAGTGAATTAGAGCCTTAAATATTACAGAAATTACTAAAGAGGAATTTGAAATGAAATGAAATGAAAATCGCTTATTGTCACAAGTAGGCTTCAAATGAAGTTACTGTGAAAAGCCCCTAGTCGCCACATTCCGGTGCCTGTTCGGGGAGGCTGTTACGGGAATTGAACCGTGCTGCTGGCCTGCCTCAGTCTGCTTTCAAAGCCAGCGATTTAGCCCTGTGCTAAACAGCCCCAATTTGGCTCATCACTACACTGTTGCTGCTCTCTCTTCATCCAAAGCTATCTACATGAATCTACTATTTCTCTCCTTTCCCATATTCTTCATATGCTTCCCGTTGAAAAATGTATCCAATTGCCTATTAAATGATGCGAGAATCGCAGCTTCATCAGCCACTTGTTCCTGTTCTAATAATCCTCTGTGTGAAATAATTGCTTTGAATATTGTTCATTGACTGGAAATCTTTATACTGACTCACCAACCAGTGGAAATTATTTTCAAACTATTTACCCGCTCAAAACCTTTTATTAATTTGAACTGTAACCTTCTTGGTTCAAAGGAAGAAAGCTACAATATTTCAAGTCTTTTTTCATATCCAGAACTTTTCAGCCCTGGTATCATTCCAGTAAATCTGTCATGGCTCCAATATGCTTGTTATAATGGAATAAGCAGAACGGCACACAATGATTGAAAGCGACCTAACCACATCTAATATAACATTATTCCTTTTATGTTTGGTGCCCCTTTGTACCAAATCCAAAATTTTAAATGCTTTTTATGACATGACTACCTGCATGGGTGGCACGGTGGCACATTGGTTAGCACTACTGCCTCACAGCGCCAGGGGCCCAGGTTCAATTCTGGCCTTGGGTGGAGTTTGCACACACTCCCCGTGTCTGCATGGATTTCCTCCGGATGCTCTAGTTTCCTATCACAGTCCAAAGATGTGGCGGTTAGGTGGATTGACCAAGCCAAATTGCCCCAAAGTGTCCAAAGGTTAGGTGGGGCTCTGGGGTTAGGGTGGGGGATTGGACCTAAGTAGGGTGCCCTTTCAGATGGTTTGTGCAGACTTGATGGGCCGAATGGCCTCCTTCTGCAATGTAGGGATTCCATGATTAATCCATTTAAATATCCAGGCACCTCCACCTCGAGATTTCTCTCTTTTCCCACCTTGGAAAGTATTTTGCCATTCTCGGGATACTTTCTTTCACTGTACCTCTTCCCAAAATGCGTGCTGTACATCACTTTTCACCGACCCATATCTGTCACCTCTCTAGGTACCCCTGCAATTTTCCTTGCTGTTTTCTCTGCCCCTTAATTTGATGTCAGCAAACTTTTCTCTTGTACCTATATCCAGACCATTTATAAAAATGAGAAAAAGAGATCCCAGCATATATCCCTGGGGCTCAGCACTGTTCACATGCTGCCAATCCGAGGAACCCCCGACTTTTTGCTTTTGATTCTGCAACCTTGGGCGCAATCTAACGGAAATATTTCTAAGTGTCATTTCAGACGGGTTTGGCTGGGAATTTCTCCCCGCTCCGTCAATGAGTTACCCATTGCTATCTAACTTGTTCGGGCCATGGGGATTTCTTACTGGGCTAGTCCACACAATCTTTTTCATGATTGGAGAGCTGAACTCGCTGGCCCAGACCGGCTCCTCCGAGATCGTGCAACATTTTTGAAAGGGTGCCCTGATCTCTGTGAGCTTGGGGGTTCCCCATATCCTCCACCCATGGGCAATGTCACCCCGCAGACATATGAGCATTACTCCACACCCCCCCAAGTGGGTACACACCGCTATGGGTTTGCTGAGGGGCTCCCTTTACAGGCTTCCCACACTCCCTTTCAGGCCCTCCTCTTCCAGGACCCTCATCCTTCACCTCCCCCAACCTTCTGGAGGCTCCTTCATACCCCCTTCATCCCTCCTTTCATGGGCATGGCCCCCTTCAAGCCCTAATCCTTGCTAGTGCTATATGGGTACCCAGGCACCCTGCCACTGCCACCCCAGCATCCTGGCAGTGCTCCTGCCAGCCTGGAAGTACCATACATGTACCTTAGCAGTACCAGGGTGGAGTGCCAAGGTGCCAGTCTGGCAGTGCCAAAGTGCCTGGGTGCCAGAGGGAGAAACAGAGTGCCACCCTGCCCTGTCCCTGACCACCCAAAAGCCTCCTGGGAGAACCCCCGGGTAAATGTGAATCAGTATGAAACGGTGCCCAGCTGGGATCTCCCTGGGGAGGCCGATAAGTGCCGGGAGCCAGTTAGATCCAGCATCAGCACGGTTAAGTGGGTCCTTAAAGCCACTTAGCCGTGCCAGACTGGGCCCCAGCCATTGCGGAACACGGCCGATAGATCTCGTCACATAACACGTGTTAATCATCTAAAATGAAAAAGAGCAACAACTTTGGAAGACAGCAAAGAATAGGAAGGTCAGAATATCATTATTCGTGGATGCCAATAAGATATTTTTTCCAGAATGTATTTTGTGGACATTTCAAGGGTTGCTGCAATTGCAATAAATGCATGGTCCTTCGTAGAAGATAAGCAATGAATTAAACAATTTTGTAAAATTGCCTTTTTAAAAAATAACTGTGGAATAATTTATGTTGGGTATTGTCATGATATGCAGATATGCAGATAATGATATACAGGCACAGACAGGCAACTAATGAACACAGAGAACAGGACATGACCAATGAGCAGGCAGGACACTCAGGGGTGGTATCTCACTATAAAAGGCACGAGGCACGAACACTCCGCCTCTTTCCACTGATGAACATCTACAAAGTGAGTCAGGGTGTATAAGACCATAAGACCATAAGACATAGGAGTGGAAGTAGGGCCATTCAGCCCATCGAGTCCACTCCACCATTCAATCATGGCTGATTTCAACTCCATTTACCCGCTCTCTCTCCATAGCCCTTAATTCCTTGAGAAATCAAGAATTTATCAACTTCTGTCTTAAAGACACTCAACGTCCCGGCCTCCACCGCCCTCTGTGGCAATGAATTCCAGAGACCCACCACTCTCTGGCTGAAGAAATTTCTCCTCATCTCTGTTCTAAAGTGACTCCCTTTTATTCTAAGGCTGTGCCCCCGGGTCCTAGTCTCCCCTGCTAATGGAAACAACTTCCTTACATCCACCCTATCTAAGCCATTCATTATCTTGTAAGTTTCTATTAGATCTCCCCTCAACCTCCTAAACTCCAATGAATATAATCCCAGGATCCTCAGACGTTCATCGTATGTTAGGCCTACCATTCCTGGGATCATCCGTGTGAATCTCCGCTGGACCCGCTCCAGTGCCAGTATGTCCTTCCTGAGGGGTGGGGCCCAAAATTGCTCACAGTATTCTAAATGGGGCCTAACTAATGCTTTATAAAGCTTCAGAAGTACATCCCTGCTTTTATATTCCAAGCCTCTTGAGATGAATGACAACATTGCATTTGCTTTCTTAATTACGGACTCAACCTGCAAGTTTACCGTTAGAGAATCCTGGACTAGGACTCCCAAGTCCCTTTGCACTTCAGCATTATGAATTTTGTCACCGTTTAGAAAATAGTCCATGCCTCTATTCTTTTTTCCAAAGTGCAAGACCTCGCACTTGCCCACGTTGAATTTCATCAGCCATTTCTTGGACCACTCTCCTAAAATGTCTAAATCTTTCTGCAGCCTCCCCATCTCCTCCATACTACCTGCCCCTCCACCTATCTTTGTATCATCGGCAAACTTAGCCAGAATGCCCCGAATGTACAGTATCACACCTCCAGCACGTGGCTAAGAGCTAGTCTGGTTCAGTCAGACAGAGTAACCACACTTAGGTTAGCAGAGAGTCGAACTCATAGAGAACTGTGCTAACTGTGCTACTGGTTCATTAAATCAGATTGAACTAACTTCAAGGTCTGGAGTATCTTTTGGTTAAAGCTGCATCCAGTTGCAGCCTGTGTTATCCCAGAGGACATAACACAACAGGTATGACAATCATTTGTAATCATTAAATTATGAAGATATTTGTATCTTTATCTGGGGGCGCCAGGATCTGCAGCAAATGACAGCAAAATAATCTATTTCTCATATGAGTTCAAACATGCGCCGATACTTTCGCATGATAATTACCCTCCAAATTATGCTGAATAAGTCATTTAAACTGCAGTATAAGGCAGTGTTTGATAACATTAGTCCTGGTCATCTATTAAATTACTACCCACTGACTTATGTGTGGAAAAAAGTCGAAGGCAACCTGACCGTTACTGGGACACATCCCAAATGTAATGTTTCCCATCATTTGAAATGAAATGAAATGAAATGAAAATCGCTTATTGTCACAAGTAGGCTTCAAATGAAGTTACTGTGAAAAGCCCCTAGTCGCCACATTCCGGCGCCTGTTCAGGGAGGCTGTTACGGGAACCATTTGGCCCTGTTCATTACACAGCCCTGCTCAAACCAACTGCCTGATGTTAAGGCCAAGGACAGCTGATGGTGAAAAAAAATAGCTATTTCGATTTATTTGCAGAGTCAACCAGATTTTGCATTTTAATAATTGTCTATACCTAAAATAAATTATCTCACGGTTAGTTCCAGAAAGATAATTTTGCAAAAGTGTTTGATTCATTGCTTATCTCCTGCAGTGTGCCACATGTTTATTGAAATCCTAGTTACCTTGGAAATCTATTCAGGAAATATTACCTGATTGGCATTCCTAAACACAAATATATTGGCCTTAGTTTTCTTTGCTATCCCTTATACGACACATCCTGACACAAAAACAGGCTGACTGATTTCAAAACTCAACATTTAACTGTTTGCTGGGGTATTATACAATTTTTGCATCAATGCAAAGTTGGCAACTCAACTCAAGCCAACGTAAGCATTCTTGGTTAGCAGCACTGCAGCCTTATATTTACCAAGAAATTTCCCCTACCTCACCACGACCTCTCTCAACACTTCAATTGTCTCTAAATATTCTGACAGCCTGGACGTGATGGGTAATTATTGGGAAGGTCGAAGCCATTGTCATTATTCCCTGCATTAAGCTTTGCATCATTGGCACAGAATCCATCTCTTTCCCTGACAATTAAGACTGCCTATTTCCATCTCTGTAACGTTGTCCTTCTCCCCCCACCCCACACCCCCTTCCTCAACTCACCCACTGCTGAAATCCTCATCCATTCCTTTATTACCTCAACTTGACTATTCTAACATGCTCCAGACCAGCCCCCCATGTTCTAGCCCCCACAAACCTAAGGTCATCCAAATCTCTGCTGTCAACATCCTTTTTCATACCAAGCCACGTTCACCCTGTGCACATTGACTTACATTAGTTCCAGGTCAATCAAAACTCAATTAAAAAATGTCATCCTTATTTTCAAATCTCTCCATGGCCATCCCCTATCTTTGTAATCTCCTCCAGGCGCAAAACCCTCTTGAGGTATCTCCACTTCTCCAATTTTGGCTTCTTGAGCAAGCTATTGTAATCGTTCCAATGTTGGTGGTCATGTCTTCAACTGCCTTGGCTGTAACCTCTACAATTGCGTCCCTCTCCATCTGTCTTCCTTCATTTCTCCTTTTTAGACACTCTTTAAAACCCTACCTCTTTGACCAGGCTTTTGGCTTATATCGCTTATACAGTTTGGTGTCAGATTTTGTTTGATAATGCTGCTTTATAGTGCTTTGGGATGTTTTATTACATTAAAGGTGCTATCTACGGCGCTGAGGTCCCAGGTTCAATCCCAGCTCTGGGTCACTGTCCGTGTGGAGTTTGCACATTCTCCCCGTGTTTGCGTGGGTTTCGCCCCCACAACCCAAAGATGTGCAGGCTAGGTGGATTGGCCACGTTAAATTGCCCCTTAATTGGAAAAAATAATTGGGTAATCTAAATTTATTATTTAAAAAGGTGCTATCTAAATGAAAGCTGTTGCTGAGTTGCAGGTTTGTTGGAAAGATAGGGTGATAAAGGTAGGGCGCAGGATTCTCCGTCGGCTGATGCCAGAATCGGGAAACACAATTGGGTGGAGAATCGGTCTTGACGGCAAAGTTTTGGTGGGATCCGGTTTCACGGTATATCACAATTCTCCAGTCCCTCGACAGCAGCGCCAATGCGTTCCGGAGCGCAGGTACTGGCATATCATTAGCAGGCCTGACCTGGTATTCTCTGGGGCCTCTGCGATGCTCCACCTCCGCTGGGGTGAATTCCTGACGGCGAGGTTCACTTGTGCTTTTAAAAATCGTGAAGCAGGTGCCGTGGCTGCTGAGGAAGATAGAGGGGGCATCTCCACAGATTGCTGACAGTCGTTCCACTGGCCAGGAGGCTTCTGCCAGGGCCAGGGAGAGCAGCGGGCGGTGGTCTGGAGGTGGGCTGTTGGGTCGAGGTGGATGGGTACGGAACACCATTGCTGTGGCCTGCAAGGCAGCCATGCAGCTGCACACGCCTCTGACAGCCCACTGTGAACTTAGGGCTCCAGGTCGTATGCCCCCCCCCCCCCACCCCCCAGGGCACACCCCCCCCCCCCCATTAGTGGGATGGGTGCGCTTCAGCGCAACCAGTGCCATCTTGTTGGCTGGGATGAGTGTGTGTGTGTGTGTGGGGAATGAAGTGTGTATATGCAGCTGCAGCTTGTCAACCTCCCGGGTGTCAATCACGGACCTGGTGAATTTGTCACAGTTTCTCATTGGAATCGATCGTTTTCCATGTGGCACCGGTGCCAGCCCCTCCACGGTTGCTGAATCGGTCCAGGTGCGGCGCCAGCTTTTCTGTCGTGGAAGTCCGCGAATCCTGCCCCGGCGTCAACACTGAGTCTCAGGAACGGAGAATCCAGCCGAGGGAATATGTTGATGAATGCTTGGAGAAGTTGTTCACAAGATGTATCTATTGTAAAAGCTGCTTATGCACAATACCCCTTACTGGAGCCTGATTAAATTTTCACAAAAGTAAACTAAATTTATTGTGCATACTAACAGCCGGTTTAGATCATGGATTTACACATGTGTAACATAATCTCAGCAACTAGATGACTTTTAAGTGATTGTTTTCACAGTTTATGAGGTAATCCAAACTCCTCAACACAGCTCTATCTACCAGACTTGTTAATAAATTCCAAGCCATCAATTATAGAAGGCGTAGAAAATCTTTTTTTTGTCAGATTTGGATTTGCTGTTTCAGTAATAATCACTTTCAGAAATCATACTGCACTCTGTGTCTGAAGGAATCAGTATGGAAAGCAGCAGAGATTTCTCTTAGAAATGATGTCTGAAAGCAACCCCCTGTGAGACATAACTGTTTCTGTGCATTTGAGAGTGTGGAAATGTCATCCTCAGGAAGCCAAGCGGCCTCGGATTAATTATGAATAATGTAGGATGTAAGGTAGAATGGATATTCTGTCATTTTTTTTTTCATTTTCGTTTGGAGCCAGGGAAAACATTTCTCCGAGAGTATTTCCTCAGGAGATGAAACAGACTGGGGCAGAATCCATGATAGAATGGGTTGTACGTGGTCTGTGACGGGATTATGTGTGAAGAGTTGGATGGGCCTTTCCCTGTGTGTTATGTTGCTTTTAATGGAATAAAATGGATCACATCAGTGCTATTATATTCTTTGTTCTCTGTCGCTGTGATTTAATGGTCTGCTGCCGGGCAGGAGGTGGGAACATTGATGAATAACATGAACAGTTGATAAGTGATTTAGCCCCAAGAACATCCCTGCAGTTGTCTCATGGAGCTGTGTGAAGTAGTTCCCCAAGAATGCTCTTTCTCTCTTCAGGTACCATGGCCTAAGAGGGTATTGCCGAAAATGGACATTTAATCAATCTTTATTAGTGACAAAAGTAGGCTTACATTAACACTGCAATGAAGTCATTGTGAAAATCCCCGAGTTGCCACACTCCGTCACCTGTTAGGGTACACAGAGGGAGAATTCAGAAGGTCCAATTCACCTAACAAGCACTTCTGTGGGAGGAAACAAACGTGCCCGGAGGAAATCCACGCAGAAAAGGGGAGAACATGCAGACTCCGCACAGAACGTGACCCAAGATGGGAATTGAACCCGGGTTCCTGGCGCAACAGTGCTAACCACTGTGCTACCGTGCCACATTGCTCCATGGTTATGTTTGGCAAGATGCTGTAGTGGGTTCCCATTGCTTTCTGTAGGTTATGGCTGATCAGGAGACTTTCAATCCCCCAGGGTGGAGGGGTTAGTCACCAGGGGGCATAGGTTTAAAGTCAATGGGGCAAAGTTTAGAGGAGATGTGCGAGGCAGGTTTTTTATACAGAGGGTGGTGAGTGCCTGGAATGCGTTGCCAGGGAAGGTTGTGGAAGCAGATACATTAACGGCGTTCAAAAGGATTTCGACAAATACATGTATAGAATGGATATAGAGCGATACGGCACTAGTAAGTGCTGAGGGTTTTGGCCAAGAATACAGGCTTGGAGGCCCAAACGGCCTGTTCCTGTGCTGTATTCTTTGTTCTTTGTTCTTTACAGATGAATTGAAAGGATTTGATAAAATTGGCAGCTCAACATCCCTGGATATGGAGTGTTCAGATAGGATAGAAAAGGGACTAAAAAAGATAGGGGTGCATTATCGGTTAAAGAATCAATTACAGCTGTGGAAAGTGATGATATACCAAATGAATCATTGAGTTAGGCCATATGGGTTGAGCTCAGAAATAAAAAAGGGGCAGCGACACGACCAGGAATGTACTATAGACCTCCAAATAGTGAGAGGGATATAGAAGAGCAAATATGCAGGATGTGATTTAACAGAAAATATGTTAAGCGGGGTGATTTCCGACATTGTAGTGTTGGGAATGACCCCGCTGTTGTGTTATGCTGCTTCGGATAACACAGGCTGCTACTTGATGCAGTCTTAACTAAAGGATGCTCCAGACTCTGAAATGAGTTCAACGTGTTTATTGAACTATTAACACCGTTCTCAAATGAGTTCGACTCTCTGCTAATCTAACTGTAGTAACTCAGTCTAACTGTACCAGCTTGCTCTAAGCCACGTGCTGGGGTGTGATGCTGCTGATCAACCCTGTCTAACTCTCTAGATGTCTGTCTGTGGAAAGAGGCAGGGTGTGAGTGCCTCATCCCTTTTATAGGTTTATGGCATGCCCCCTTGTAGCGATGCCACCTCTGAGTGTCCTGACTGCCCATTGGTTGTGTCCTATTCTGAGTGTTCATTGGTTGCATGTTTGCATATCATGACACCCGCTATCGAACGGGACTCTGTTATTTTTTCGGGCCTGGGCGGGTAGGCCCCACTGAGGCCACACTTACCTTAATTTCTGCACTGAGGAGCTCCACCCGTCAGTGCAGGAAGAATAGTACCCCGATCTCTTGATCCCCCAACACAACACCTGGACCCCCCCCCCATGTCCCAAGCTACATATTGGGGGGTCTTTGTCCCACCCCCCCTGCCCTCCCCCGCCCCTGCCTCATAAGGGCAGGGCATGCCCTGGGTCCGATCCTCGGCAGGGGCAAAATACCAACATGGCACCTTGCCCTGCCAGCCTGGAACCCTGGAAGAGCCCCTGCCAGCCCTGATAATGCCACCTGGGCACCCTGTCAGTGCTAGGCTGACACCCAGGTGGCACTGCCAGGGTGTCCAGGTAGCATTGCCAAGGTGGCAGGTTGTCAGGGTCAAGGTGCCCAGGTGGCATCAGCAGTGCCAGGGTGCCACCCTGCCCAGAGGCCAACCACCCTGGGACCTCCGATCACCGAGGAGACCAGTGCTAAATGGTGCCTGGCTGGTGTCTCCTTCTCGAGACCATTAGATCTGGTGGGCTGGTTAGGTCTGGCAGCGTTGGGCACAGCACAGTCGTTAGATTGCGCCAGCAGTAACTTTTCTGGGTTCAAAAACAATAAGGTAGTATTAGTTTGTGACATCAACTACCCTAATATCCCCCAATCTATATTCCCCTAATTTGGGAAAGAAAAATGTTACGAAGCTGTGAGGTGATATGGTGAAAGTGGACAGGTTACAGAAGGGAATTCAGTGACAGACCAGTGGGAGGCATTCAAAAGCTAGATTCTACAGGACAGTAGGCATGTCCTTGTAAAGGAGAAGGGTGCTACCTTTCCTCCAAAAGGGAGGATAACTAAGAAAAGGATAGGGTCTATCGGGGATATACAATGTAACTTTTGCTTTGATGTAGAAGATGTGGGCAGGGTTCTTAATGAGTACTTTGTCTCTGTCTTCAAAAAGGAGAGGGATGATTTAGACATTTCTAGTTAATGAGGAGGAGTGTGAAATATTAGATAAAATAAGCATAAAGAGAAAGGAAGTACTGGTGGGACTGGCACACTTGAAGGTGAATAAACATAAGGGCCGGATGGATTGTATCCCAGGCTGTTAAAGGAAGCCAGGGAGGAAATAGCAGAAACCTGAAGGATAATTTTTCAACTCTAACCAGATACAAATAAGGTACTAGACGATTAAAGGTCTGTCGGCATTGGACCAATGTTTAAAAGGGGTGCAAGGGATAGGCCAAACAATTATAGACCAGTCAGTCTGCCTTCAGTGATGGGCAAATTATTAGAATCAATTCTGAGAATCAGGAGAAACTTGTCAATAAAAAAGGCACGGCTTAATCAGTGATAGTCAGCATGGTTTGGTTCAAGGAAAGTTGTGCATTACTAACTTAATTGAAATTATTGAGGAAGGAACAAGGGGGATTGATGAGGGTTGTGCACTGGATGTGGTTTACACGGATTTTCGTAAGGCATTTGACAAGGTTCCACATGGCAGACTGGCTAGAAAAATAAATCCCATGGGGCACAGGGGAATGTGGCAGGTTGGATCCAAAAGTGGCTCCAGAAACAAAAGGGGAATGATCAACAGATGTTTGAGCGAATGGAAAATGGTTTCTCGTGGTGTTCTACAGGGCTCAGCATTGGGTCTCCTGTTCTTCATGGTAGATATAAATGATTCAGACTTAAATGTGAGGGGCATGATTGGGAAATTTGCGGATGACACAGTTGATGGTGAAGAGGATAGCTGTGGACTGCAGAATGATATCAATGGTTTGACTAAGTTGGCGGAAAAGTGGCAAATGGAATTCTATCCGCAGCACGGTAGCATTGTGGATAGCACAGTTGCTTCACAGCTCCAGGGTCCCAGGTTCGATCCCGGCTTGGGTCACTGTCTGTGTGGAGTCTGCACATCCTCCCCGTGTGTGCGTGGGTTTCCTCTGGGTGCTCCGGTTTCCTCCCACAGTCCAAAGATGTGCAGGTTAGGTGGATTGGCCATGATAAATTGCCCTTAGTGTCCAAAATTGCCCTTAGTGTTGGGTGGGGTTGCTGGGTTATGGGGGTAGGGTGGAGGTGTTGACCTTGGGTGGGGTGCTCTTTTCAAGAGCTGGTGCGGACTTGATGAGCCGAATGGCCTCCTTCTGCACTGTAAATTCTATGATAATCTATGAGAAGTGTGAGGTGATGCATTTTAGGAGGGAATACAAAGGAAGGATATACTCAATAAACGGGAGGATATTGAGAGGGGTAGAGGACGTGAGAGAACCATGAGTGAATGTCCACAGGCCCCTGAAGGTGGCAGGACAGGTAGATAAGGTGGTCAAGAATGGCGGGAGAGGCCGGGGTCAGCAGGAGTCAACTGACTTACGGGAGTGTCATGGGAGGAGCAAAATGGCTAGATGAGGATCTAGCGGGAGCAAGGGGGGGGGCTGGGTTGCTGCTGCTTTGGCCAAAGGGGAGCTGGAAGTAGGAGAGGCAGTCGGGGCGGGGATCCGCCGCCTGGGGGACTGGAGGGTGCGGGAGGCGTGGGCATGTGGCTGGCCTAGAAAAGGAGATGTCTAGTCGGCAGGAGTGGGGGGGGGGGGGGGGGCGAGTAGCCCCCCGATCCGGCTGATAACTTGGAATGTGAGGGGCCTGAACGGTCAAGAGGGCCTGGGTGTTCGCGCACTTAAAGGGGCTGAAGGCAGACGTGGTTATGCTCCAGGAGACACATCTGAAGGTGACAGATCAGGTTAGGCTGAGAAAGGGATGGGTAGGGCAGGTCTTTCATTCAGGGCTGGATGCGAAGAACAGAGGGGTTGCAATACTGGTGGGGAAGCGGGTGTCGTTCGAGGCACTGAATATTGTAGCGGATAATGGATGTCGATATGTGATTGTGAGTGGTAGGTTGCAGGGGGTGCGAGTGGTACTGGTGAACGTATATGCCCCGAATTGGGATGATGCCGGATTTATGAAACGCATGCTGGGTCGGATTCCGGATCTGGAGGTAGGAAGCTTGATAATGGGGGGGGACATCAACACGGTGCTGGACCCAGCACTGGACCGTTCTAGGTCCAGGACGGGTAAGAGGTTGGCTGCGGCCAAGGTGCTCAGGGGGTTTATGGACCAGATGGGGTGAGTGGATCCATGGAGGTTTGCCAGGCCACTGGCCAGGGAATTTTCCTTCTTTTCCCACGTCCATAGAGCCTACTCCCGGATAGATTTTTTCATTTTGAGTAGGGCGCTAATCCCGAAAGTGGAGGGAACGGAATATTCGGCCATAGCCATCTCGGACCACGCCCTGCATTGGGTGGAGCTGGAGTTGGGGGAGGAGAGGGACCAGCGCCCGCTGTGGCACCTTGATGTGGGACTGTTGGCGGATGAGGGGGTGTGCGGGAGGGTGCGGGGGTGTATTGAAAGATACTTGGAGACCAACGACAACGGGGAGGTGCAGGTGGGGGTAGTCTGGGAGGCGTTGAAGGCGGTGGTCAGGGGAGAGCTAATCTCCATTAGGGCCCACAGGGAGAAGAGAGAGAGGAGGAAGAGAGAGAGGTTGGTGGGGGAGATTTTAAGGGTGGACAGGAGGTATGCAGAGGCCCCCGAGGAGGGGCTACTTAGGGAGCGACGGAACCTCCAGACGGAATTCGACCTGATGACCACGGGGAAGGCAGAGGCACAGTGGAGGAAAGCGCAGAGGGCGACGTATGAGTATGGGGAGAAGGCGTGACGGATGCTGTCATATCAGCTTCGTAAGAGGGAGGCAGCGAGGGAGCTTGGTGGAGTTAAGGATCGAGAGGGGAATACGGTGCGGAGTGCGGTGAGAATAAACAAGGTATTTAGGGACTTCTATGGGGATCTGTATGGGTCTGAGCCCCCAGTGGGGAGGAGGGGATGCGACGATTCCTAGATCAACTGAGGTTCCCGAGGGTGGAGGAGGAGGAGGTGGCTGGTTTGGGGGCGCCGATTGGGCTGGAGGAGCTGGTTAAAGGATTGGGGAGCATGCAGGCGGGGAAGGTCCCAGGGCCGGATGGGTTCCCGGTTGAATTCTACAGGAAATACGTGGACCTGCTGGGCCCGTTGCTAGTGAGGACTTTTAATAAGGCGAGAGAGGGGGAGACCTTGCCCCCGACAATGTCCAGGGCACTGATTTCTTTGATCTTGAAGCGGGACAAGGATCCATTGCAATGTGGGTCGTATAGACCGATCTCGCTCCTCAATGTTGACGCTAAGTTGCTGGCAAAGGTGCTGGTTACGAGAATTGAGGACTGTGTCCCGGGGGTGATTCATGAGGACCAGACGGGATTTGTGAAGGGTAGGCAGCTAAATACAAATGTGCGGAGGCTCCTCAATGTGATTATGATGCCCTCGGTGGAGGGGGAAGCGGAGGTAGTGGCAGCTATGGACGCAGAGAAGGCCTTTGATCGAGTGGAGCGGGAGTATCTTTGGGAAGTGTTACGGCGGTTTGGGTTCCGGGAGGGGTTCATCAGTTGGGTCAGGCTGCTATATAGAGCCCCGGTGGCGAGTGTGGCTACGAACCTGCGGAGGTCGGAGTACTTTCGGCTGTACCGGGGGACGAGGCAGGGGTGCCCCTTATCCCCCTTGTTGTTTACACTGACAATTGAGCCGCTGGCCATGGCACTGAGGGAGTCCAGGAAATGGAGGGGATTGGTCCGGGGGGGAGAGTAACACCGGGTGTCGTTGTATGCCGATGACCTGTTGTTGTATGTTGCGGATCCAGTGGAGGGGAAGGCGGAGGTCATGCGGATCCTTCAGGAGTTTGGGGACTTTTCAGGGTATAAACTCAACGTAGGGAAGAGTGAGCTCTTTGTGGTGCATTCAGGGGACCAGGGAAGGGGGATAGACGAGTTACCGTTGAAGAGGGCGGAAAAGAGCTTTCGGTACCTAGGGATCCAGGTAGCTAGGAGTTGGGGGGCCCTGCACAAGCTCAATTTGACGCGGTTGTTGGAGCAGATGGAGGAGGATTTTAAAAGATGGGATATGCTGCCATTCTCACTAGCGGGTCGGGTGCAGTCGGTCAAAATGACGGTCCTCCCGAGGGTTCTCTTTGTGTTCCAGTGCCTTCTCATTATGATCCCCAAGGCCTTTTTCAAATGGGTAAGCAGGAGCATCATGGGATTTGTGTGGGCGAATAAGACCCCGAGGGTGAAGAGAATGTTTCTTGAGCGTAGCAGGGACAGGGGGGGGTTGCTGGCGCTGCCAAACTTGTGTGGCTATTATTGGGCAGCTAATGTGGCGATGATCCGTAAGTGGGTAATGGAGGGAGAGGGGGCGGCGTGGAAGAAGCTAGAGATGGCATCCTGTGTGGGCACGGGTCTGAGGGCACTGGTGACGGCACCGCTGCCACTCTCGCTGACAAGGTACACCACGGGTCCGGTGGTGGCGGCGACGCTGAAGATCTGGGGGCAGTGGAGGCGACACAGGGGCGAGGTGGGAGCATCGGTTTGGTCCCCGATTCGGGAGAACCATCGGTTTGTCCCGGGAAGGATGGATGGGGGGTTTCAGAGCTGGCATCGGGCAGGGATTAGAAGAATGGGGGACCTGTTCATCGATGGGACGTTTGCGAGAATAGGGGCGCTGGAGAAGCTTGGGCTACCCCCGGGAAATGCTTTCAGGTACATGCAAGTGAGGGTGTTTGTGAGGCGGCAGGTGAGGGAATTCCCGCTGCTTCCGGCACATGGGATTCGGGACAGGGTGATTTCGGGTGTATGGGTTGGAGAAGACAAGGTTTCAGGATTTACCAGGAGCTGAAAGAAGAGGAGGAGGCCTCGGTGGAGGAGTTAAAGGGCAAGTGGGAGGAGGAGCTCGGGGAGGAGATATATGAGGGTTAGTGAGCTGATGCCCTGAGCAGTTCTTGCTCCTCTTGCGCCAGGCTCAGCCTAATATAGTTCAAGGTTACTCACAGAGTGCGTATGACAGGGGCGAGGTTGAGTAGGTTCTTTGGGGTGGAGGACAGATGTGGGAGGTGCTCGGGGAGCCCGGCAAACCACGTCCATATGTTCTGGTCGTGCCCGGCGCTGGATGGGTTTTGGAGGGGTTTTGCGAGGACTATGTCCAAGATGGTGAACGCCCGAGCTGGGGATTAGCATTATTTGGGATATCGGACGAGCCGGGAGTGCAGGAGGCGAAACAGGCCGGTATTCTGGCCTTTGCGTCTCTGGTAGCCCGGCGGAGGATTTTGCTACTATGGAAAGATGCGAAGCCCCCTAGTGTGGAAGCTTGGATTAATGACATGGCAGGGTTCATCAAGCTGGAGAGGATAAAGTTTGCCTTGAGAGGGTCTGCGCAGGGGTTCCTCAGGCGGTGCCAACCGTTCCTAGACTATCTCGCGGAGCGTTAGGAGGTCAGCAGCAGCAGCCCAAGGGTGGGGGGGGGGGGTTCTTTTGGGGTGGCGTTTGGGTGAAGGTGTTTTTTTTTCCCTATTTGGTGTTTTTTAATGTTATATGGGGAGTTATTGTATATGGGGGAAATCCAACGTATAATTTCTGATTGTTGTGTTCTTGGATTTTTTCTTCTTGTTGGGGGGAGGTTTTGTTGAAAATTTGTTGAAAATCTGAATAAATATATATTTTTTTAAAAAGGTAAGGTGGTCAAGAAAGCACATGGAATGCTTTCCTTTATTGCACAAGATATAGAATACAAAATCAGGGATGTAATGCTGGAACTGTATACACTGCTGATTAGGCCACAGCAGCTCTGGTTACCACATTACAGGAGGACATAATTGCCCTGGAGAGTGCAGAAGAGATCGACAAGAATATTGCCAGGCCTGGAAAACGACAGACATAAGGAAAGATTAGGTCGGCGAGGGTGATTTTTCCTTGGAACCGAGGAGGCTGAAGGATGACTTGATTGAGGTGAGCAACATTATGAGGGGACTAGATAGAATAGACAGGAAGAATCTGTTTCCCGGAGTAGAGAGGTCAATTACCAGGGTGGACACAGATTTAAAGTGATTTGTATGAGGGTTAGAGGGGATTTTAGAAAACTTTTCATCCAGAGGGTGTAGGTGTCTGAAATTTTCTGGCAGAGATTGGTGGTTGAGGCAGAGACCCTCAACTCATTTAAAAGGCACTTGGACCCAAAGATAAAATGCTGGAAAATTTCAGCAGGTGTGGCACCATCTGGAGGGAGAGAAAAGAGCTAATGTTTTGAGTGCAAATGACCCTTTGTCAAAGCTTTGATAAAGGGTCATCTGGACTCGAAACGTTAGCCCTTTTCTCCCCCTACAAATGCTGCCAGACCTGCTGAGATTTTCCAGCATTTTCTCTTTGGTTTTAGATTCCAGCATCCACAGTAATTTGCTTTTATAAAAGGCACTTGGAATGGCACATAGAGTGCTGTGATCTGCAAAGCTACAGACTGGGTGCCGGAAGATGGGATTAGAATGGGCGGCAAGTTTTTCCAGCTAGCGCAGATAGGATGGGCTGAATGGCTTTCTTTCTATTCCAGAATTTTATATGGTTCTCTTTGATAATCAATCTGTTTGGCCAAATTATGAATGCATCTCCTGTGGCCATCAAGTCCTGAAGTGGGACTTAAACCAGAGAACCATAGTATTCCTACAGCACAGAAGGGGGCCATTTGGCCCATCGGGTCTGCATTACCCTCTGAAAGATCATCCTACCTAGGCCCACTCCCCCACCCTATGCCCATAACCCACCTACCCTACACATCCTTGGATACTAAGGGGCAATTTAGCATGGTCAATCCACCAAACCTGCACATCTTTGGACTGTGGGAGGAAACCGGAGCACCCGGAGGAAACCCACGCAGACACAGGGAGAAAGTGCAAACTCTGCACAGTCACCCAAGACTGGAATTGAACCCAGACCCATGGCGCTGTGAAGCAGCAGTGCTGACCACTGTGCTACTATGCCGTCCCTCCTGAAACTGGGGCTTGTGTCTCAGAATTAAGGTTACTACTACTACCCCGCTGTGCCACACAATGTGCCCCACCTCCTGTCCAAAATGCAGCAGAGAAGGAAACAAAACCACACAAAATAAGAAAAGATAAATGAGACCTTGGAGCAGATGGGTAGTCAGGCAGGAACTGGACTCACATACTGATACACGATCAATGACCACTAAAGCGAGGTTGTAGTCCAACTGAAGGCTTTAATAAGCTAGATGTTTCCCCCAGCAGCTCAGGTACAGAATGAAGGCTGCTGGGGTGGCATGGGCTCATATACCCCGCCTTGCAGGGCGGAGCTACCATACAGCTTGACCAGTAGGAAACATACAATATCTACCAATGGTGTTCCAGCATTACCAGGTACCGTAATACCTCTACACAGACTACCCCCTGTTAAAAAAGAGTCCGGCGGGTGTGGTGGCCTGATATTACAACATGGTAACGTGGTAGAAATTATAATTATGGAGGTACTGTAATACCTCCGTACAGCGTTTTGTAACTATTTACAATTCTATTTACTATTTACAATTTATGATTCATAATTAACTATGCACTTTAAAATGAAGCAATCAGTCGGTCGGGGGCCCTGGTCGTCCTCTGTGATCATCGAAGCTTCGGTGGTGATTACGGTGGAGGCTCGGGCGTCTGTGACTCCGGGAGCGTGGCCTCGATCTCTGTGACAGCTTCGACACCCCGAGACGGCGCTGGTGGGGAAAACGGTTGACCTGGTAAGGGTGCGTCTGCTGGGTGCGACGGTGGGTGGGGGGGCCTAGAAGGGGCCGGCGGAAGGAGCGATCCTCCTGTGAGGTGCACTGGTGGGAGGGAGGGTGGGACTGGTGGCTGGGGTGTGCGTGGGGCTCCGGCGGGCGCCAGGTCTCGTAGGGAGACCGTATCTTGTCGGCCACGTAGGCGTACTGGTGGTTAGCGTGGAGAAGGTGGACCCTCTCGACCAACAGGTCCGACTTGTGCGCCCGCACGTGTTTCCGGAGGAGGATGGGTCTGGGAGCTGCCAGCCAGGTCGGGAGCGGGGTCCCAGAGGAGGTCTTCCTGGGGAAGACAAGGAGACGTTCATGAGGTGTTTGGTTGGTTGTGGTACATTACATGTTGGATGGAGTGGAGGGCATCCAGGAGGACCTCCTGCCAGTGGGAGACTGGGAGATTCCTGGACCGTAGGGCCAATAGGACGGTCTTCCAGACCGTTCTGTTCTCCCTCTCTACCTGCCCGTTACCCCGGGGGTTGTAACTGGTCATCCTGCTCGAGGCGATGCCCTTGCTGAGCAGGAATTGACGCAGTTCGCCGCTCATAAAGGAGGACGCCCTATCACTGTGTATGTAAGCGGGGAACCCGAACAGTGCAAAGATGCTATGGAGGGCCTTGATTACGGTGGTTGCGATCATGTCAGGGCAGGGGATGGCTCGTCAATCTCATTCAGGAAGTACGTGTTGCGGTCGGTGGAGGGGAGGGGGCCTTTGAAACCCAAGCTGAGGCGTTCAAAGGGACGGGAAGCCTTTATCAGGTGCGCTTTCTCTGGCCGGTAGAAGTGCGGTTTGCACTCCGTGCAGATTTGGCAGTCCCTGATGGCTGTCCTGACCTCCTTGATGGAGTAGGGCAGGTTGTGGGTCTTGATAAAGTGGAAAAAGTGAGTGACCCCCATGTGGCAGAGGTCCTCGTGGAGGGCTCGGAGGCGGTCCACTTGTGCGTTGGCACATGTGCCGCGGGACAGGGCATCAGGAGGCTCGTTTAGCTTCCCGGGACGATACAAGATCTCGTAGTTGTAGGTGGAGAGTTCGATCCTCCACCGCAAGATCTTATCATTTTTTATCTTGCCCCGCTGTGCATTATCGAACATGAAAGCAACCAACTGCCGGCCAGGTAATGCCTCCAATGTCGCACAGCTTCTACTATCTCCTGGGCCTCCTTTTCGACTGAGGAGTGGCGGATTTTGGAAGCATGGAGGGTACGTGAGAAGAAGGCCACGGGTCTGCCCGCTTGGTTGAGGGTGGCCGCCAGAGCTATGTCAGATGCGTTGCTCTCGACCTGGAAGAGGAGGGACTCGTCGATGGCGTGCATCGTGGCCTTTGCAATGTCTTCTTTGATGCGGCTAAAGGCCTGGCGGGCCTCTATCGACAGGGGAAAAGCTGTGGATTGGATCATGGGGCGGGCCTTGTCCGCATAGTTGGGGACCCACTGGGCATAGTAAGAGAAAAACCCTAGGCAGCGCTTCAGGGCCTTGGAGCAGTGAGGGAGGGGGAACTCCATAAGGGGGTGCATGCGTTCAGGGTCGGGGCCTATAACTCCATGTCACACTACGCAGCCGAGGATGGCTGGGTGGTCGGTGCTAAACACGCATTTATCCTTGTTGTATGTAAGATTAAGGATCTTTGCGGTCTGGAGGAATTTTCGGAGGTTGGTGTCGTGGTCCTGCTGGTCGTGGCCGCAGATGGTGACATTATTGAGATACGGGAATGTTGCCCGTAAACCGTACCGGTCAACCATTCGGTCCATCTCGCGGTGGAAGACCGAGACCCCGTTGGTGACACCAAAGGGAACCCTTAAGAAATGATAGAGCCGCCCATCTGCCTCAAAGGCAGTGTATTTGCGGTCACTAGTGCGGATGGGGAGCTGGTGGTAGGCGGACTTAAGATCCACCGTGGAGAAGACCTTGTAATGCGCGATCCTGTTTACCAGGTTGGATATGCGGGGGAGAGGGTACGCATCCAGCTGCGTAAACCTGTTGATGGTCTGACTGTAGTCGATGACCATCCTATGCTTCTCCCCGTTCTTTACCACCACTACTTGAGCTCTCCAGGGACTGTTGGTAGCTTCAATGACTCCTTCCCTCAGTAGCCTTTGGACTTCTGACCTAATAAAGATCCGATCCTGGGCACTGTA
The DNA here is from genome assembly GCF_047496885.1 of Scyliorhinus torazame. NCBI lineage: Eukaryota > Metazoa > Chordata > Chondrichthyes > Carcharhiniformes > Scyliorhinidae > Scyliorhinus > Scyliorhinus torazame. The sequence continues at coordinate 75,230,780 of NC_092712.1, forward strand.
CCGTCTGCTGGTGGCGACGGGTTTGCAATCCGGGGTGAGGTTCGCAAACAGGGAAGGCGAATCGACCTTGAGGGTCACGAGGCCGCAGACAGTATAGGGTATAGGGCCGCCAAATTTGAAAGTTAGACTTTGGAGATTACACTCTAAACCTAGGAGTGTGGCCACGCAGAGATGGGGAAGGACGTAGAGCCGGTAACTTTTAAACTCCCTTCCCTGGACTGTGAGGTTTGCTCCATAAAACCCCTTTATCTCTACTGAGTGGGAATCGGAGGCCAGGGAGATTTTTTGATTAACGGGGTGGACGAGGAGAGAACAGCGCCTTACCGTGTCGGGGTGTATGAAGCTCTCCATGCTCCCAGAGTCGATTAAGCAGGACGTCTCGAGCCCGTTGATTAGTACTGTTGAGTGTTCGAGGCCGGGACTGATCCAGGGTCACCGAGGCTAATCTCAGCAGTTGAGTGTTCTCTTCGGGCGGTGTGCGGTCAGCCGAGCTGGGGTCCTGGGAGTCCATCCAAGATGGTGACTCCCATTGGTCGCACATGGCTGGGGTTGCACAAAATGGCGGCGCCCATCCATTGAACGTGGCATCCGCGGGCCAAGATGGCGGTGCCCGGGGGCCGCACGTGGCCCTGGAGTAGGAAGATGGCGGCGCCCGCTGGCCGCATGGGGACCATGGAGAGGTTTGTGGTGGTGGTCCGCATTCGCCGCCGGAGACTGCGGCAACCGCACAGGCCTGGAATACCACCACGAAGTGGCCCTTTTTACCGCATCCCTTGCAGGTGGATGCACGGGGAGGGCAGCGCTGCCGGGGGTGCTTGGCCTGCTCGCAAAAGTAGCAGCGGGGCCCCCCGGGGTTGCCAGGCCGCCTTGCAGCACCAGCTTGTGGGTTGATGGGGGATGGCTTGGGGACGGCTGCAGAGGGGTTCCATGCTGCCCAGGGGGCTGCCGCGCAGTCGGTAACGTAAGCGCGGGCGTTTCTGGAGGCCACATCCAGGGAACCTGCAAGGGCCCGTGCCTCCTTGAGGCTGAGGGTGTCTTTTTCCAGCAATCGCTGGCGGATTTGGGAGGACAGCATACCTGCCACGAAAGCGTCCCGGATCAAGAGTTCTGTGTGGTCGCTCGCCGAAACTTGCGGGCAGCTGCAGTTTCTCCCCAACACCAGGAGCGCATGGTAGAATTCTTCCAGCGATTCCCCAGGGATTTGTCGCCTTGTTGCTAGCAGATGTCGGGCATAGAACTGGTTTACCGGGTGAATATAATGTCCTTTTAGTAGCTCTATTGCTGCATCGAAGTCTTCCACGTCCTCGATGAGGGTGTAAATTTCCGGGCTCACCCTTGAGTGCAGGACTTGCATTTTCTGTTCTCCCGTGGGTGTGTTTTCGGCCGTTCCGAGATATCCTTTAAAACATGCCAGCCAGTGCTTGAAGATTGCCGCTGAGTTCGCCACGTGGGGGCTGGGTTTCAGACACTCTAGCTTGATTCGGAGTTCCATCCTTTTAAATCTAGCTTATTAAATTGATGCACAATCAATGACCACTAAAGCGAGTAGTCCAACTGAAGGCTTTAATAAGCTAGATGTTTCCCCCAGCAGCTCTGGTACAGAATGAAGGCTGCTGGGGCGGCACGGGCTCTTATACCCCGCCTTGCAGGGCGGAGCTACCATACAGCTTGACCAATAGGAAGCATACAATATCTACCAATGGTGTTCCAGCATTACCAGGTACCGTTATACCTCTACACAGACTACCACACATACAAAGGATACACAGTAATGAAAAGTGAAAGAAAGGACTTGGAGCGGACCTCAAAAAAGTAGAGCTACCTGAGGACAATCAAGAACCAGGAAAGGTTATTTGGTCTAATGTGCTAATGTGAATGTGCTAAATATTGCTCACACCTTTATTATATTAAAAACATCTTTTAGTAAAATTGCTGTGATGACAGGGAATTGAATAGAGTAAAGAGGGTGGCACAGACAATGGAGATGCACAGAAAGAACAATAGCAAAAGAAAGCAAAGAAACCAACAAAGAGCCAAGTACGGAGGCAGAAAGGGCGACAAAGGTCTGCAATGAAGCATCAGTGTTCTCTCTCATTCAAATACAAATGACTCGTTACCCTCTCAAAAAGATTATCAGTTGCTAAAAGGTTTATACCACTTCCTCATCAACAAAGCTGTTTTGGGCACAGATTAATTTGAATGGGAGAATAACTTAAGGTCCTGGCCCCATTCTGAGCCCAGAATGCACCACAACCAAACTGTCATTTGAACTTCCGAGACTGCATCCAGCATCCAGAATGGTTTTAATGTTAGGAGAGACCGACGTTGCTCTTTTACGATTTAAGTCAAACCACCTGGAAAATTGAGCTCTGTGCGTATCCAAACATGGAGTACCCTTCGTGATTGGCTCAACCTGCAGAAAGGTGCATTCAGCAGTCCAACACTACTGGACCAACTATGTGTCCACAGTATTAAAAACAATGCTTTGAAATAAATGTATTTATTTCCTGCATCATCTCCATGAACTACTTTATGTTAAGTGTCCAAATGTGTAAACGCAAAATTATTTCTTAAACCAAGTAACTTAGTGAACCTGTCCTGACGCAGCTCATTAGGAAATTCAGCTGGTTCCCTGTGGGTGTGGGACAGTGGGGTGGTAGCACAGTGGCACAGTGGTTAGCACTGCTGCCTCACAGCACCAGGGACCCGGGTTCAATTCCACCCTTGGGTGACTGTGTGGAGTTTGCACATTCTCCCTGTGCCTGTGTGGGTTTCCTTCGGGTTCTCCGGAGTTTGCTCCCACAGTCCCAACGATTTGCAGGTTAGGTGGATTGGCCATGCTAAAATTGTCCCTTAGTGATCAAGGATTTGTAGGTGAGGTGGGGTTACAGGGATAGGGTGGGGGAGTGTGACTAGATAGGGTGCTCTTTCAGAGGGTTGGTGCAGACTCGAATGGCCTCGTTCTGTGCTGTAAGAATTCTAAAATGAAGTGTGGTGAGACTGAGCCAGTGGCGGCTGCAATACTGTAAGATGTGGCATTCACTCCAATCTCAACCTTTAATACTTAAGTCAAGTACAAATGTCAGAATGAGTTCCTGGCTGCGCAGAATCAAAAGTACTTTTCTGTTTGCATTCTTGAAAAAAGTGAGTGGACTCCCTCAGCTGTTGGTAAAGCACATTCCTAAGACAGACTCACACACCCTGGTTTGCATATTTAGGGTATCTGAAGTTGACAGTTTTTGATTTTGACAGCCAGCACAACTCTGAGGAGATCAGCCGTGAGAGTTTGTGATCCAAAACTGTCAGTCCCCTCCCCCATTTGCTAATATTTTGGGTAAAATTGGGCGTGCGAGGTTTAATTTCCACCCCTTAGATACTACTGTACTATTATTCACCTCCATTTTCTTAGTTTACTACATTCCTATTATACTGCGCTATTCCATTTGATAGCTGAAATGTGCTGCACAGCTAGTAGAAGTTACCACTGACCTCTTAATCTTGGGATTCTTCCAAATACTAATGGGGGCATCAGATATCTGCCATTTCTATAATATGTCCTTCAATCTCCCCCAGTGTATGAACAATTATCAGTCTAAAGACACACCCAGTTTAATATTCACCAGTGCTTCACAATCCTTTTCTTCTGACGGGTCTTTCTGGGGGATGACATAAGAACAGTTTTGGACACAGAACTACTTAAGTGGTGCCAAATGTTTATTCCCTGTATAAATGTTTTTTGTGTGTAAACTGTCTTCTATCATTGTGTTTAGTTTTTCTGAAAATAAAATAATTGATGTGCTCTCGAGCCGACTCTGCCGTTCTGCCTGTGTGCTTCCTGCAGGGGCTGAGATCAGTAACGTGAAAGATTTTAAATGTCAGTTAAAGATCCTTGGGACTGAGGTCACTCGCTGCCTCCTTATGCTGGGTCTTGAGGTGTCTCAACTGTTGCCTGCACTGGGCCCACCTCTACCATTTCTGCCTGGGGATGCCCATTTTCTGACATAGGTAGAGCAATGAAAGGGATGCTGTGTGGTTCCGGATGTGAGGCAGCATCCTCCGCTGTGTAAGCTTCAGCCAAGTCCTTGCTGCTGGACGCAGTCTCACCACGCGCGCTAATTTATATGACAGCCGACCCAACAGCATTGATGAGTAAATGTGAACCCCTTGGCCTTTAGTGCATCTGATCTGACCGCATCTGAAGGTCAAAGCAGGAAGTCAGTGGAGGCCAATGTCTATGTCAATGGGGTATCTGCTGCAATATTCATGGAGTTGTCATGCACGCCAAGGTGGACTGCAATGCTCTCAATGCATCCATTATTCTTGTACAAATGTGCCTGTGGATTCTCTTGAATGCCCCTGCACTACCCTTGGCCAATTGCCAAATTGTGCACCAAATGTATCGTGCTTCTCTGCTCAGAATCCAAACATAAGGCCAACAGCCCTTTGGTGCCCAACAGCAGAATGACTCAAACTGACCCTTTGAATGCCAGGGTTCGATTTCCTGCATCACCCCCTGCTTAACGGTGCTCCGTGAATAACCCATTGCTGCCACTGTCAGTAGACAACTCCCCCCAGGCTGAGTGTGTCTGAGCCGGCGCATTGGAGATCCAGGCCAGTTGTCCAGTGAGAATGTTTCTCTTGTGCAGTGAGCGAAAGAGACTTTGAAGAGATACTGCAATAACTGAGTTCCATTAAAATTTGGAAGACCTTCTTCTGCTTGAGTGAATACATTGGTTGCCAGCTAGTAGATGTGTTGAGAGATGGAGTGAATAAATCCTGTTGGCTTATTTATTTCTGAACCTTGACACTAGGATTAAGTGGGCCCCTGAGCCCATTTGATTGCTTGCTTCCAATATATATGGCAGAACATTTCCGCATTGTGGCATCGAAAATGTTTCTCAATTTAAGTTATGTGTCTTGACATGACAGACTCCTCCTGACAGCTGCTTATGGCTGTCGATCACCCTCCGTCTAAAGAAATACTTCCTGGTACTTATCTTTATCATCCAACCGTAGATTTCACAAATATATTCAGAACACCTGACACCTCGGCAGGTGAGGTATAGAACAAAGAATTAATTGGGAGGGTGATTGAATGACTCTTTCTTTCACTTGGTTCTGTTCTTTAAGGGGTTCATGTATTTGTTAATGCAGGTTTCCCATCTTGTCATAGAAGCACCAATTAACACAGATGGTCACCATTGATAACTGAAGGTTGTACCAAGATTGCTTCAATTAAAACAAATGTAATGTCGCTGAGTACAAATTACAGCATAAGGACTGTATTGTTTAAAACTGCAGGAAAGCTGCAAAATGTAATTTAAAAAAGATTGACATAGGACAACCCATTAAAAGACTTTCACCCACATCACTTGCAATAATCAATTATGATAGATTGACAGTTTCCTGTGCACCTGAGAAAGGGTGGTGCTGCACTAAATTTAGACTCCATTTTAAAATCAGGAGTAACGGTCCTAGCCTTGAGTTCCATTATCTTCTAATGTCGCTCAGTGAAACAGAGAGCCCCTGGAGTGAGGTATTCCAGGCATTAAAGCATTCCTTATAATGTGACATGAAGACTCCCTGTTGTTTTGCTGTATTAAGATGCAGTGGTAATTGTTTGATATTTTAGTCCAGTGACTTACAAGGCTCAGGATTAGTTTATTTTTGTCAAATTCTGTGATAAAAAAATGCTAAAAAAGGTAAAAATGTAATATTGAGGGCAGCACGGTGGCACAGTGGTTAGCACTGCTGCCTACTGCGCAGAGGACTCGGGTTCGATCCTGGTCCTGGGTCACTGTCCGTGTGGAGTATGCGCATTCTCCCCATGTCTCCGTGGGTCTCACCTGCACAACCCAAAGATGTGCAGGGTAGGTGGATTGGCCACGCTAAATTGCCCCTTAATTGGAAACATTTTTTAAAAATTGTAATTCTGTAATAGCATTTGTGTATATACTTTCCTGGGATATCTTGGCATTTTGCCTTGTACTGTGGTGACATGCAGCCTATCCATTAATCAGTGTGTAAAGGAGACACCCTAATATTTCTGCTAACTATGGTGATCATAGTGTAATGTAATTGTTAATATAACAAAAGTGTGGAGGGCAGTTTAGATGTCTGCACATCACTGAAATAATTGCAAATAATTTAGGCTTTCTGCTTGTTACGGTGAAATAAACTTCCTTACGCCAGGGACATTTCATGCTATTCAAATCGTAAGTGCAAAATCACTGGAGGATGCTGATTACCACTGCTCCTGTGTGACTGTGTATCAGAGTCTGACCGAGGATCAAATCTTCCTAATAGGAAGTGATCAGAGCTACTGGTCTGCTACTGATTGATTGTTGCTATGGAAATTCTCACTGGGGGAATGAAACTCTTTTTTTTAAACCAAAAAGTAAAAGAATACCTCTGGTTTATTTCTCTTTGATTAACGAGCTGCTGATGAAATGGCTTCCTCAGCAATTGCATGATTCAAATTTGCACTTTCATTGATTGCGAAGAGAAACCAGCATTCCACTGATTTTTCTTTCTTGTTTAAAAAAAAGGAGAGGAAATTTAGGCCCTCAGGTTAAAAAACCGAGCCGCAACAGCATCTGACTGATTGGCAAACATCTGTGCTGCGAATTGGCAATTTCATATTCTTCATGAATATTCGATCAGGATTTTCCAATTTGGATCACCTTAGGTCCCTCACTCCACATTATGAGGTATGGTCTAATGTCTGACATGCCCACTCTTAGTTACCACTGAGTCAGTGGAACAAAAGGCAATGCCCCATGACTCCTGCTTTTAAAATGGAGTCTAAATTTACAGCAGCAGTAGGTTTTATGGGATGCACAGGAGGTTGTCAGCTTGACCGCAATTGATTAGTGCAAGTGAGGTAGGTTAGTGTCTTCTAATGGCTTGTCCCTATTAATACATTCTTATTGTATTTTATTGCTTTTCATTTGGCATTAACCCATGCAGACCTAGTAGACTGTACTTTGTATAATTAATTAATTTTAAAATAAATGACGAAGGAGTGTCCTGTGAATGCATTAACTAATATTGCAGAACATGTTTTCAATCCATTATCGGCCTTATTCAGGGCTCTGGATGGGACAGCTGGTTCATCTAATTCACTTATCTGAGCATATTGCTCACTCCTCTGTGGAAGGAGGTGGGGGACTGCATAACATGTGTCCCTGTAGAGCCATTTCACTTGAAGCAAAACTAAATTAATTTTCAGCCCAATAAAATTAGATCTCTATACTTTTGAACCCCCCCCCCCCCCCCCCCCCGCCCCCCCCCGCCCCCACACCTTCTCACACCTCTCCTCAAGGCACTAATGTTTATTGCGGTACAACTCACTTTCCACAATCCAGCCCACGTGACTAATCTGCCCATAGAATCGACTGGACGAGCAGTTCTTTACACCTTGTCCAGACCTCAAATTCTCGATCCAAGTATAATTTGATCAGTGCTCGGACAAAACTTCTGCACCTTGACTAATATAAGTTCAAACCTGATGAGGGCCTGTAAACCGTTTTTCTCCAATTGTACCATTCTGAAGTTGGACAAAGGAAGGCAACTTTGATGGGCCATCAATAACAGACGAAGCGAGTTATAGAACTAAATTGTGGCTTTAATACACTGAGATGTGTGCCTGCCTGCTGCTGATCCCTCACTGGGGGCAGGGCCACAGATCAGCCAACTATATACAAAGCCTGAGGGGCGGAGCCACAGGCAGAGCCAACAGAAGCAACAACAACAACAGTAAATAACAATGGAACAAACAATAACAGTGAATATATATATACACAGCAGTGAGTAACAGTGGAACGTCGTTCACCACATTCACCCCCTGTTAAAAAAAAAGTCCATCGGGGGTGAAGTGGACTATCAGATTGAGTTTGACAGGAGCTTTAACCTTCCGCCGTGATTGCCTCAGTCCCGGCTGTGGTGTGGGCACGGGTGTCGAGACCTTCGACTCCAGGAGCGTGTCGTCTTCTTCTTAATCCCGATGAGCGAACGGAGAGGGAGACGGTGTAGGGGCGGTGGTGGTGGTAATGGTCACTGGGGAGGCTGCCAGTGCCAAGTCCTGAGGCAGCCGAGTGGTGGTGATGGTGGTAGACAGTGTAGGCGAGGGCGTGTTGGTGATAGTCGCTGGGGAACCTGCGGGTGCCAAGTCCCTGAGGGAGACTATGTCCTGCCGCCCAACATGGTGTGCCACGTAGGCATACTGTGGGTTTGCATGGAGGAGCAGAACCCTCTCGACCAGGGGATCTGACCTATGGCTCCTCGCATGCTTCCGGAGGAGGACGGGCCCTGGGACTGTCAGCCAGGACGGGAGCGAGACCCCTGAGGTGGACTTCCTAGGGAAGACAAACAAACGTTCGTGAGGGGTCTCCTTGGTGGCAGTACACAGAAGAGACCGGATGGAGTGGAGAGCATCGGGAAGGACCTCCTGCCAGCGGGAGACTGGGAGACTTCTAGACCGTAGGGCAAGAAGGACGGCCTTCCAGACCGTCACGTTCTCCCTTTCCACCTGTCCGTTTCCCCGGGATTGTAGCTGGTCGTCCTGCTTGAGGCGATGCCCTTGCTAAGCAGGAACTGACGCAGCTCAACACTCATAAAAAAGGAGCCCCGATCACTATGGACATAGGTGGGGAAACTGAACAAGGTGAAGAGACTGTGCAGAACCTTGATGACGGTGGCAGAGGTCATGTAAGGGCATGGGATGGCAAAGGGAAAACGGGAGTACTCGTTAACGATATTGAGGAAGTACACGTTATGGTCAGTGGAGGGGAGGGGCCCTTTGAAATCGATACTGAGGCGTTCAAAGGGGCGGGAGGCCTTCACCAGGTGAGCTCTGTCTGGCCGATAGGAGTGCAGTTTGCACTCCGCGCAGACTTGGCAGTCCCTGGTCACGGTCCTGACCTCCTCGATGGAGTAAGGCAGGTTGCGGGCCTTGATGAAATGGAGGAGCCGGGTGACCCCCGGGTGACAGAGGTCATTGGGAAGGGCCCGAAGTCGATCTACTTGTGCACTGGCACATGTACCGTGGGATAGGGCATCTGGAGGCTCATTGAGTTTCCCAGGCCGATACAAGATATCGTAGTTATAGGTGGAGAGTTAGATCCTCCACCTCAAGATCTTGTCGTTCTTGATCTTGCCCCGCTACGTGCTATTAAACATGAAGGCAACCGACCGTTGGTCAGTGAGGAGAGTGAATCGCCTGCCGGCCAGGTAATGCCTCCAATTTTGCTATGCTTCCACAATGGCTTGGGCTTCCTTTTCGACGGAGGAGTGCCGAATTTCGGAGGCATGGAGGGTACGGGAGAAGAAAGCCACGGGCCTGCCCACCTGGTTGAGGATAGCGACCAGGGCAAAGTCAGATGCATCGCTCTCCACCTGGAACGGGATGGACTTGTCTACTGCGTACATCGTGGCCTTGGCAATACCTGCCTTGATATGGTTGAAGGCCAGGCGGGCCTCAGCCGTCAGGGGGAAAATGGTAGATTTGATAAGTGGGCGGGCCTTGTCCACATAATTGGGACCCACTGGGCATAATAGGAGAAAAACCCCAGGCTCTCTTCAGGGCCTTGGGGCAGTGGGAGAGGGGAACTTGCAGAAGGGGGCGCATGCGGTTGGGGTCGGGCCCTAGGACTCCGTAGTCAACGACGTAGCCAAGGATGGCTAGGCGAATTGTGCAGAAATTTATCCTTATTATAGGTTAAATTAAGGAGCTGGGCGGTGTGGAGGAATTTCTGGAGGTTAGCGTCATGGTCATGCTGGTCATGGCCGCAGATGGTGACATTATCCAGATACGGGAACATGGCCCACATCCCGTACTGGTCAGGCATTCGGTCCATCACTCGCTGGAAGACCGAGACCCTATTGGTGATGCCGAAGGGGACCCGGAGAAAGTGGTAGAGGCGGCCTTCTGCCTCGAAGGCAGTGTATTGGCAGTCCTCCGGGCAGATAGGAAGCTGGTGGTACGCGGACTTCAAGTCTACTGTGGAGAAGACCCGGTACTGCGCAATCTGGTTGACCATGTCAGATATGTGGGGAAGAGGGTACGCATCGAGCTGCGTGTTCCGGTTGATCGTCTGACTGTAGTCGACGACCATCCGGTGTTTCTCCCCAGTCCTGACGACCACCTCCAGGGGCTGTTACCAGCCTCAATGGTCCCTTCCCGCAGGAGTCGCTGGACCTCCGACCTGATAAAGGCCTTGTCCCGGGCACTGTATCGTCTGCTCCTGGTGGCGACGGGCTTACAGTCGGGGGTGAGGTTAGCGAATAGCGAGGGAGGGGCGTGGAACGTGGTTCACCACAAACTTCTAACGTTAACTCTTGTCAGTTTACAACAGTCCAAAAGATTGTAGTTTTCCCTATTTGGTGCAGGCAAAAAAGTCAGTTATTTTCTCACATTTTATTAACTGTTGGCCTGATTTATAGTGCTATCTCTCTCTTAAAGAAATATATATATATATATAGAAAATAATGTGAATCCATGAAGAAAGGCATATTTAAATTTGAAAATTCGAAGAAATAATGATGCAATAAGTTAAAACATAGATTGAAGCTTACACCACTGCAGAGGGGACTTTAGCTAACACGGACAATCAGCAATTGAGTCTAACTGATACATTTGCGATTAGGCCAGCATGTTTTATTTAAAATAAATTTAGAGTACCCAATTCATTTTTTCCAATTGAGGGCAATTTAGTGTGGCCAAACCACCTACCCTACACATCTTTGGTTGTGGGGGTGAAACCCATGCAAACACGGGGAGAATGTGCAAACTCCACACGGACAGTGACCCAGAGCCGGGATCGAACCTGGGGCCTTGGCGCCGTGAGGCAGCTGTGCTACTCACTGCGCCACCATGCTGCCCTGAGGCCAGCTTGCTTGAACTTATTTTGATGCCTCAGCCTTCACTTTAACCTGTTTTCCAGGGATAGTTTCAAAAGGGATAGTTTGCTTGAGGAAAGGATGAGACTTTAATAATTCCGGTGGTCCAATGTGATTTCTTATTCCAACAGACTTTAAATCGATTTTTCAAAAATAATGTAACTCTCTGCAAGACAAGGTTCAGCAATGAGATATTGCCAGTGACACTGTATCGTGTGCAGCAGCACTGTATTTATGTACCAATCAGCTTTATTGAAGCAAGCTTATGGCAACGCCGTTACATTGTTGTGTCCTTTCTGGCCCAGACACAAAAAAAACCTCCTTCTTTCTTTGAGAGCTGATGAGGGGGGAAGGGGTGGTGTTTTTTTTTTGTGAAGCAGGCTTTTAATTTCTGATAAAACTGTTTGTGAGTTTAAAGTTATTTGGATGACCTTACTTGAAAGGATGTCGGGTCCTTTTGTTTTTGCAGGTTGCCTGCCAAAAGCGCCAAGACAGATCCTGTTTTCAAGCACCCAGTGCATTTTTGTCATGCCTTCGAAATGCATGCATTATAAACACATTCAGCATTGTCCAAGTAGCTTTCTTTGATATTCTTTGTTGTGAATGTATGTTTGTAGGGAGATGATATCGGCATGCATCATACTCAAGTAACAAGATGCAAACAGATATGTGTGACATTATTTTCCTGCAGTTTGAAAATGATTACAGTGCAAACTATGTTTCAGTTACTGGCAAAAATCCTCCCAGCATAAATATTGGGTCCATTTTGCGTAGGCTCCTTTGGCCAAGACACAAAAGTTTAGTTAAAAAAAAAAGAAATGAAAGCAGCTGTTGGGACTAGATCGTGGCACTGTCTTCAAACATTGTGAGAGCTCTCGAGACATCAGTGAACTTTAATGAAGAAAAAAATCACTGAGGGGGATTGGAAATATTTTCAGGACAAAATGATAATAACTGTTGCTGCTATTTTAACTGAGCGCCATTTGGCGGTTATGCAACTTTTCTCAAGAGGTTGCAGGCAACTGTCCAGCAGCCAGACAAGTAAGTTTAATCTCCATAACTCATGTGTGCAATCATGCACCGGTCCAACTTCACATCATTGGAAATGATGATAAGATTAACTTTGTGATTGGTTTATTTAAAACTCAGTTTCTGGTAGTTTTACTCCAAGTCAAAGTGCCGATGTGTATGTTTTGGAGATCAAGGCCTCAGTCCTGGAAAAGTAATATAGAACAAGGGTGGAAGATGATGGCTAGCAGGACAAGGATCTTAGAAACGGGTTGTTATTAATTGATTTTTACCAAACAGAATATTTTGACATGATTTGATTCTAGTTTACTGGCTGAGAGGAGGAGCGACTTCCTCCCAATTTCTTCTGAGCTGGCCCCCCCAAGCCTTGCAAAACCTGCCATTCAATGTCTGGACCCCTCAAAAATAAATCGATTCACCTCCACCAAGAGGTTCTCTCCCTACATTGAGATCATCTCTCCATTTACCAGTGTAAGGAGGTCTGGACAGAAGAATGAAAAATGATGAGGTACATAAAGTGAGGTAGAGGAAAAGGAAACGGAATACAAAAGGAAATTAGAATGAAGCAAAATCAGAGGCTAAAGGTCCATTTGTAGAACCATAGAATCCCTACAGAGCGGAAGGAGGCCATTTGGCCCATCGAGTCTGCACCGATCCTCTGAAAGAGCACCCTACCTAGGTCCACTCCATCCCCACAATCCCGGGTCAGTTTTATCATGGCCAGTGTACCTAACCTGCACATCCTTGGACTGTGGGAGGAAACCAGAGCACCCGGTGGAATCCCTCGCAGACACGGGGGTAAAGTGCAAACTCCACACAGACAGCCACCCAAGGCCGGAATTGAACCTGGGTCCCTAGTGCAGTGAGGCAGCAGTGCTAACCACTGTGCCAACGTGCCGCCCAATATATAGCATCTTTCACATGCACATGACAGACATAGCAGCAATTTGCATTCCGTAAAGTCCTGCAAATAGCAAATGAAACAAATGGCCTTGGTACAAGCATGGACAGAAGTGCCGGACTCCAGAGATGAGGAGAGATTGACTACTCTTGACATCAAGGCAGCATTTGATGAAGTACAGCAAAACTGGAGTAAATGGGAATCAGGGGAAAATTTTCCACTGGTTGGTGTCATATCTGGCACAAAGGAAGATGGCTGTGGTGGTTGGAGGTCAATCATCTCAACTCCAGGACATTACTGCAGGAGTTCCTCAGGGTAGCGTCCTAGGTCCAACCATCTTCAGCTACTTCGTCAATGACCTTCCAACATAAGGTCAGCAGTGGGGATGGTCGCTGATAAGTGCACAGTGTTCAGCACCATTCCATCGACACTGAAGCAGCCCACATTGCAAATGCAGTTAACCTGGACAACATACAGGCTTGGGCTAGCAAGTGGCAAGTAACATTCGTGCTCCACAAGTGCCAAGCAATAGCCATCTCCAACAGGAGAGAGTCAAACCATCAGCCCTTGACATTCAATGGCATTACCATCACTGAATCCCCCAATATCAATATCCTGGGGGTTACCATTGCCAAAATCTGAACTGGACTAGTCATATAAATACTGTGGTCAGAGGCTAGGAATCCTGGGGCGAGTAACTCACCACCTGACTCCTCAAAGCCTGTTCACCACCTGCAAAGCACAAGTCAGAAGTGCATGCATGAGTGCTGCTTCAACAACACTCAAGAAGCTCAACACCAGGGGCGACACATGGCACAGTGGTTAGCACTGCTGCCTATGGCGCTGAGGACCCGGGTTCAAATCCCGGCCCTGGGTCACTGTCTGTGTGGAGTTTGCATATTCTCCCCTTGACCCCTCACAACCCAAAGATGTGCAGGTTAAGTGGATTGGCCACGCTAAATTGCCCCTTAAGGTTCCTCAGGCAGCACCTTCCAAACCCACGATCACTAGAAGGACAAAGGCAGCAGGTACATGAGAACACCACCACCTGGAGGTTCCCCTCCAAGTCACTCACCACCCTGACCTAGACATTTTTTTTATTCCTTCATGGGACGTGGGCATCGCTGGCTGTGTCAGCATTTACTGCCCATCTCTAATTGCCCCTGAGGGGGCAGTTAAGAGGCAACCACATTGCTGTGGGTCTGGAGTTGAGGGTCTGGAGTCACATGTCGGACAGACCAGGTAAGGATGGCAGATTAGGTAACCAGATGGGTTTTTATGACAATCGAGAATGGTTTCATGGTCATCATTAGACTTTTAATTCCAGATTTATTGAATTCAAATTTCACCACCTGCAGTGGCGGGATTTGAACCTGGGTCCCTAGAGCATTACTCTGGGTCTCTGGTTTACTAGTCCAGTGACAATACCACTATGCCACCACCTCCCCTATATCACCGTTACTCCACTATTGCGAGGTTAAAATCCTGGAACTCCCTCCCTAATTGCACAGTGGGGGTTCCTACACCTCATGGACTGCAGCGATTCAGGAAGGCAGCTCACCACCACCTTCTGAGGTAAATTAGGGATAGGCAACAAATGCTGGCCTAGCTAGTGAAACCCACACCCCATAAAAATGATTTATTAAAAAATATCAATGCTTAGGGCTGAGAGATAAATGGTGGCCAGGAAATCTCCTTTGCTCTTTTCTGAATAGTGTCAGGAGATATTTTACATCTACCTCAGGAGATGGGGTCTGGGTTTAATGTGTCATCTGAAACATTGCACCTTTAGTGATGCTGAAGTCTCTTATTACTGCACTGAAAAGTTTGCACTCCAGTGCCACGTTTTAATTCACAACCTTCTTTGAAGCAAGATACAACCGTTGTGTCAAGATGACATTCCACTATTATTGCCTGGCATTTTTCTAAGTCTACTTGCGTTAGTTCAATTGTAGTTATTATATTTTATGCATGTCCCCCATTTTTCAACCTGTACCTTAAACTTTACATTTGTCAGTGCTAAATTTTGTTAGCCACATGTCTGTCTAATTATATAATCTAAAGCTCCATTAGCCTTAGCTTAATAATTGAACAGTGATGTAACCAGTAATCTGAAACAAAATAGAAAAGTGTCTGGTGAAAATATGCAAATGGGACATTAATTTGGCTTCAGAAGGATTTTGCTTGAACACTGTGAGGGACATACTGGAGGATGTGACTTTGCAAGATTTTTGATAAGTTACTGCTTGTGCTTGACAGACTGCTTTACAATTAAGCTTGATCGGTATCAAGGGTAAGACATAGACATAACTTCATAAAAGCAAATTACTGTGGATACTGGAATCTGAAACAAAAACAGAAAATGCTGGACATGTCTGACAGCATCTGTGGAGAGAGAACGGAACTAACGGGCTGAATTCTCCGCTTCCCGCCACTGGCAGCGAGAATTGCGATCGGGTGGAGAGTTGCGATCGGACGCGCAAGTGAAAAATCGCGATTTGCGCCCTACGCCATGCTCCAGTCCCCCACTGGCGACGTTAACAAAGTTTGTCACCTGCGTTGGTGGGCCCATGCAAAACCATCAATTTCATGGATTTAAATCTCATTAGCGTGTTGGATACTTTGTGCTCCACACCTCAGCGATGTGCCACCCCTCTCAGGCGAGAATCACGAAGGTGCGAATTGGTGCAAGTATTTACAAGTGGGGACGAGGCACCCTGACTGTTGAGGGGGAGCGGGAGGCTAAAAAAACTCTCCCAAATTGTCGGACTTGCTGGGGGAGTGGCTACCTGGGCTGGGGGGAGGAGCGGGGAACAACAGGGTGCCAAGTACGTGGACCCGCAGTATCCCCTCTGGATCGGAGCGGCCTGCCTCAGACTGCCGTTGCTGCAGTATGTGATTTAAACGCATCCCTCTGGTACTACTTACAGGTGCCTGACTGCTCACACTGTTGACTGCTCACTGTGTACTGTAGATGTTCAGAGAGTGTTTGGTGATGTGGGAGCCCACCCAGGCTGCCCCTCTGGAAGCCATCATACCCCAGTGGCATCATCAAGGGGATGGGCCTGGCCAAGCTCAGTCACCAGCCCACCAGGTGTTGACACTCCTCAGTGCACTCCTCAGAAATGCAGCCCCACTGTAGACGAAGCAGGGGACTATCAGAGCTCACCCCAAACAAAGGACAGCTGCACCGTGGCCTTTGGAACCCTCCCTGGCACATTGCCCCTCTCAGGCCAATGACCCCCACCCCTCAGGATCACAAACTGCCTCCTCCTGGTGATGCTAGCAGCACTGACTGCCTCTGTCACCTCCCAGGCACTGTTCAGGAATGCGAGCCTTTAGTCTGCGGCCCACCTTGGGGAAGAGTGTGACCCTCCTTTCCTTATGAGCAATGGGTCCACTTCAGACCCGCCAAAATCGGGTGGGAGGACAGGTCTTCTCTGAGCCATCTTCATGGCTGCAATGTGTGGTGAGTGGAGCTTATAAGCAGCTCCAGCTTGTTAGGCCCTTTAGCGTGAATTCAGGCCCCAGCGGTTACACCGCCTGCTGGACTGGGAATTGCTTCCAATTTATACAAGCAGAGTGCTGGTCCATTTGCATGTCCTGAATCGCGGAACCACCAGCTCCGCCAACAGGAACGCGAATTGCATGCTATTCAGTTCCAGCGGCAACATTTAGGGCGTGATTCAGCAGACAAAAATTTAAGTCTGCTTTTGGGCACTTTTAGCAGGGAGTTTCTCAGCGGCTCCAGCGCCAAGAATCACCCCACTATTCAACGGCACCTCGCTTTTGCCTCAGAGAGATTTCCTCGCAGATCAGGGTGCCATTTTGAACAGCAGCCCCGATCTTTCTCCCACTGCTTCAGGCCCCCCCCCACCCCACTTTATTGACACCTCTTTAACCCCCAACATTGCCAAGGCCCCTAGGAGCCCCCCCCCTTTCCAATGGTCAAAGCACTGCCAGGGTGACAACTCTGCAGTGCAAAGGAGCCTATGTTCTGGTGGGAGGGCCAGGGAACCACCATGCACTTACCCTGACCACCCAGGGGTCTCCGATCACCCGGCAGACACCCCGGGTGCCGTTCCACCTGGTCCACGTTTGTGTGGACCAGCACTGATCGTCGCCTGGCTGCAGCCTCCCTGGGGAGGCTGGAGAGTCGAGGGAGGCTAGGGTATCCCGTGTAAGTAGGTCTTAAGTAGGTTTAAGACCTACTTCTGAGAGTGCCGTTTGGTTCCCCCCCCCCCTTTTGGGTGGAGTTCCGACTCCAAATCCTCGCGGGACTTGGATGAATCCCATGAAGCGTGGAGGCTGCCGGGAGGTCTGCTGGAGGCATCTCCTGAGATTCTACGACGGTGTTGTGCTCTCACTTGAGTGCAGCGTGGCCAGAGGATCGCAACCATTAGCTCCGTTCTCTCTTCACAGATGTTGTCAGACATAACTTCATGATTTGGTAATGGGAAAGAAGGATGGTAAGGGTAGCCCAAGGGTCTATGCTAGATCTTCTCCTATTGCCAGTATATAGAAATTATTTGTAATCACTGCCTCAATGCAATGTAATTAATTTGACAAGCAGTAAGCTCAGAGGCAGTGGGCATTGAGGAACTAACTAAGCATTTATAAGCAAACCCTGACAGGATTTGAACTTGGACCGATCAGTGATGAATGAAGTTTAATATAGATAATGTGATGCACTGAATGTTAGAAGTAAAAATAGGCCAATTAATTTGCTTTAAGTGGTATTGGTTGAGGGACTAATATTCACTGGGACAATAGAAAAACCTCATGCCCTATTTGGACATTCAACAGTACCACTTAGTTTAATATGTCACTCACAAAACAGGAGTGGAATTTAAACTCTTCCCACTTGGCAGGAACAGAGTGGGCAAACAGTTAATGCTGCTGATTGTGCTGATGAATGTGCCTCTGTCCCTCAGATTCAGGCAGGAGCCTCAAGGCGTGCTATGATGCCGATAGGACTCTGGTGGCATTTTAACTGTGGCCAGTGTTGGCAAGTGGCCATGGCTTTCCCAGTGGGATAAAGCTATTAGGAAGGTAGAAGCCCCTCCCAGTTATGTTGAAAGCACTCCTCTGCATAGCATGGAAGAGAAAGTGTGCTCCTCTAGCACCCGCTCGGAAATAGGCAGGCTCCCAAGCACCCTTCTCTCCTGTGAGACCCTGCAGGAAGCCCCTGCCCTGTCACTAACGCGCAAGCTGGCAGGCAGCCCTTAGCGACCCGATCTTCCCCTACCGGAAGCTGCACTTCACACCCGTTCTGCCTTTTCCAGGCGGCAATTGGGCCAGTGGCTTTTAAATGTGTCCCAGGAGATCAGTGCGTGCCTCTCACTCACCCAAAATGCCCTTGGGGTTAAAACTGACCACACTGAACATAAACCAGCTGGAAGAAACTCATTACAGTAGTAGATATAGGGCAAGTTCATGGATTCTCAGTTGGAATCCATGGGGAGAGGGGATGAGTAGCTCGTACTAGCTAATATACTGTGGTGCTGATTATTCTTTTGAGTGCAGCCTCCTAATGGGAGCTTGAAATCAGCAGCATTACTATGTAGATGCCATTTCACAACACTTACTGTAACATCAAAAACCCATAAACTTCACATGGACTCCAGGAAGTGCCATGTTTTCTCTCGAATGACCTCTGAAATTTCAGTGGATCAGTAGAAACTCCAGATAGCAGATCCAGAGGAAACCCAAGTAAGAAATTCCAGGTTTAGCTCCATGAAGCACAGCAAGCTTGAACTATTCCCCTCAAGTCCCATTGCAGGACTTTACCCAGGCCAGTCAATTAAAAACAAGAACCTTTCAGAAGTTGATATTGAGCATGTTTCCCATCGAATGCTGTCTCTCAGTGTGGTAAATGCGCAGTGTTCAGTGGCAACGGTGGAGAAAATCATTAAAAATCTATTCATGTAGCCAGAATGAAAAGACTTCAAAAGTTCTAACAAGGTTAAGTACCATGCAAGCCTTTCAAGGTTAAACGGTGCTGTTTTTCAACAGGCTTGTAGATTAGCCAAATGTACAGTAGAGAAGCTTTTATTATTAGAGACATGCAAAGAACCAGGGGCTACATTCTGTAGCTCATCAGCAATCATTTCTTCATTATAATTACACTTTCCAGTCATTAATAATTACTGTTTTTTCTTGTGATATGAGAGCTGATTGAGGAGATAAAATACGTTGCGTCTCTTTGTGGAGCTTTCTTGTCCATGTTCCTCTTTCAAACCCAAGCTTTCTTATGCTTGGCCGGCACACGCTCATTAAATAATTCCATAAATAAAGTGTAATCATGTATTATAAAAACTGCAGTGAAACCCTTCTGCCTCAGAATCTCGTTTTTACTTAGTCAGCAGGCTGTCAGACCGGTGTGGATATATCTATCATACAAAGTCACATCATTGAAGCCATGGGAAAGGAAAATTAGCAGGCTGTATAAGGGGCATCCCTCCAATTTTGCCTACCTTATATTGTTGCTGAAAGTTATAATTATCCGCATTCTCCTTGGACAGAAGGGTCACAATTGTTTCAGGAATACCTGAATCGGACAATTTGGGTGGCATTTTTCCCATGGAGCTGGTTTTGATTTTGGGTCCCGAACCCGCGTCTGGTGGGTCAGTAATTGTATTAAAGTCTCGATCTTCCAGGGGGTGAGCCCTGATTTGGCATCAAGACAGGTTCCCTGTCCAGTTAGATTCTTGAAACCGCAGGGCAATTAGGGCTTCTAACCTCCGCGGAGCACGATGCTGCCATGAAGGGTAGGTAACTGGGTGGGTGCTGCAACAGAAAAGTGCCCTCTCAGCTAATGATCCATAAAGCTAATTTATGTATGCATTCACAGGATTCTCCCGGCACCCGGGACCTAATGCCTGTGCTTGGGAGACCTTGCCAGGGCGCCGTTTAGCACTGGTTTTCACAAATGTGGACCAGTCATAATGGCACCTGGGGGGGGATCTCCTAGGCCATTAGGGATCCCGGATGGGCAGGGATCAGGCAGGGTGTCACCCTGGCACTCCATTTGGCACCTGGCAGTGCCACCTGGTAGCTGCCAGGGATCGGGCCCAGGGGGGCCTTACCAAGTGGAGGTAGGGAGAGGGTTGCTCCCTGAGGTTTGGTGGGGGAGGGAGGGTTCGAAAACGGGGTTGCAGGTCTGAAAGGGGAGGGGGGGAGAGAAAGATCGGGGAAGCTAGATACAATGGTGCCCCGATTTGAGAGGAGCTTCGGCTTCAGCCCGCCAGCAGGAAATCCCTCTAAGTGTGGCCTTGATGGACAGAAACACCCCGAGGCCAAAGGAAAAAGCAAAGTACTGTTAAATAGTGAGGTGGTTTTAGGCGGTGCAGCCACTGAGAAACACCCTGCTAAACCTGCCCAAAACCGGAACTAGTTTATTTCCGATTAAATCACGCCCTATATCTACCTCTGCTCATTGAACATAATAGTGGATAGCATGTCCCCCTTTGCTAATATCAAGGGATGGAGGAAAATTAAAACAGGAGAACTTGTCAATTCTCAGGTTAAGCTGATGCAGGATATGAATAATGATTGCAGTGAGTTAATGGAAAAAGACTTTTAAAAACTGATAGCTTAAACCGTTGTGAGGGGCAGAATTGTATAGATTCAGGATCTCACTGCCAGAATCACATGTGTAACTCAGAGGACCAGGGGCGGGATTCTCCATTGGCTAACGCCAAAATCGCAAAATACGATTGGGCGGAGAGTAGGTTCCAACGCTAAATTCACGGTGGGTGCCAATTTGACACCAAATCGCAATTCTCCGTCACCTCGACAGCGGTGTCAATGCAGTTCGGAATGCATGTACAGTAGACACCGTTCGCATATTATTAGCGGGCCCGACCCGGTATTCTCTGGGGCCTCCATGATTCCCTTTCTCCGATGCACCGAGTTCCCAATGGAACTCCGAGTTCACTTGTGCTTTTAAAATCATGAAACCGGCATCGTGGCTGCTAAGGGAGAGAGAGGGGGTATGGAAAGTGTCCAACATCGCTATAGTTTTTTGACAGTTGGGCTGCTTTTGCCATGGCCGGGGGAAGCAGCGAGGGGTGGCCAGGAAGTGGGCTGTGGGGTCGGGGTGGAAGAGCACGGAACACCATTGCCACAGCTGGCATGGCAGCCATGCAGATACCCACTGTGAGGCTAGGGCCACGGGTTGTATAGGTGCCCCCCCCCCCCCCCACCCCCAGGACACCGTCCTCGGTGTCCTCTGGCCCCAGCTGACTCAGCTGCTGTATGGGCTCACTGCAGCACAATAATAATAATAATCGTTTATTGTCACAAGTAGGCTTCAATAAAGTTACTGTGAAATGCCCCTAGTCGCCACATTACAGCGCCTGTTCGGGGAGGCCGGTACGGGGGAGCATTATTCTCCTTTTGTGGGAGGGAGAAATGCTGCAGAGGTTTTTGCTTCGAGGTGGCGATGGTGCATTTACACCACAGAAACAGGCCATTTGTCCCAAATGATCTATTCCATTATTTTTTGTTTCCAATTAAGGGGGAATTTAGCGTGGCCAATCCACCTATCTGCACATCTTTGGGTTATGGGGTAAGATCCAAGCAGACACGTGGAGAATGTGCAAACTCCATATGGACAGTGACTCGGGGCCGGGATCGAACCCGAGTCCTTGATGCTGTGAGGCAGCAGTGCTAACCACTGTGCCACCGTGCTGCCCTTCTATTTCAGTGTTTATGGTCCACACAAGCCTCTTCCCATTCTATCTCATCTCACACTATCAGTATGCCTGTCCCTCCTGTACCTAACTTCCCCAAAAATGCATCAAAATTATCTTCTACCTCCTCCAATCCATGGACAACAAGTAGCACATTCGAATTACTCTGTCAGGTCAAAATTCTGTTCACCCATCATCCCTGTATCCCGGTCTACATTGGCTCCGAGTCAAGCAACACTGTCTAACCCATGTTTCCAAATCTCTCCACAAGCCTCACCATTTCCTATTTCCAGAAACTCTTCTGGACCCACAATCCTCCAGTATATCTGTTCTGTACTCTTGAGCATTCCCAGTTTTAACCGCACCTTCAGCTGCCTGGATGCGAAGCTCCAGAATTCCCTCCCTAAACCTTTCCACTCTTTGATGTGTTAGGCAGGTTGATTCGGTGTGGACTGCACTTGATGCAGCGATGTGAGGAACAGACCTCCAACACTGTAGAAGATCCAACACGGTTTTATTGAACGATAGAACTAACATACATATTTAACTGTGGGTCGACACTATACTGAACTGACTGGAGAACTTGTACTAGCCTGACCAGACTTACTAGCTACCGCATGGTGTTTGCACTGTGCTAGCTCGTGGACTCTGACTGTCTCAGTGGCTGGGTCCAGAGAGAGCGGGAAACCTAATGCCCTCTGGCTTTATAGTGGTAGTGTCCTGTCTGGTGATTGGCTGCACTGTGCTGTTTGCTTACTGGTCATCCTGTGTGTCAATCACTGCTTGTCTGCACTTCATTATATACATGCGTGGATATTATGACACTCCTTACCTCACTTTTCTCTTTTAACTCACTCCTAAAAACCGACCTCTTTGACAAAGCTTTTCATCACTTGCCCTGACATCACCTTACGTGGATCAGTGTCAGCATGACCTGTTGGTGCTAAAGAGGTTTCTCCTGATTTCCTTATTAAATGTATTGATGACTCTCCAATATTTATGGTTCCTGGCTTTGGATTCACCCAGAAGTGGAAGCTTTTTATTAAGCCGACCCATCAATCCCCTTCACAATTTTAAAGGCCTCTATTAGATCACTTTGCTTCCTAAAGAGCCCAACCTGTTCAGTCTTTCCTGACAGCTATAACCTCATAGTTCTGGCACTTACCTCCATAAATCTATTTGTAATTCTCCAATAAGGGATATAAAATCAAGGCTTAGGAATCTGATGGATGGTTAGGAAGAGTAGGTTTAATGGACCACGAATCTTCCCCGTTCCAAAATATTGCCCCATCACCGTCATTTTTAGTTTTAAGACCTTTTCCTCATTCAGAAACAGTCCTATTAATGCTGCTCTTCCCATGCGTCCTTCATGTGAAAGTGTTTTTTTATGCAGCATGAGAACCATGGCCTGGAAAATCCTAGGATTTGACAAGGCTCAAAAAGAAGCCTTTGTATCAAATGTGTCCCAGATTGGGTAGGATGGGAACCATGTGAAAAAGTAATTGCGATAGAGCTATTTAAAAAAAACTGTTAGCGGCAATTTCTGAATAAAACCTTGCATCAGACATAACCAAACGAGAGGAAAATGCTTCATTGAAATCATGTGTTACACTTGGCATCTGCACATTGATTTATTTAAAAAAACATAAGCAAATAAGCAATGCATTCCGCGTCTATAAAATCGCCAGTGACTAGATTTGTTTTCTGCTTGAGCACGTAATTGTAGAATATTAAATGCCAAGTTAAATATTCTGAATCCCAGCTGACTTGTATTATTTTAATCGTTAACAGTATAACTGCTTGACAGTTGGTATTGTACTGCCTTGGAACCACTTCCTGTGTGAATTCGCCCAGGAGTAAAGATTTCTGAAAAAAGAGACAGGTCAAAGCTTTTGGCCTTGCATGCATCAGACTTTGCAAGAATAGCAGTTTAAGGAAGACAGCAAATTATACTGTATGGGAAGAAAATGTTGATTGGTTGGTGTGGACTCCAATCAGCATTCTCTTCTCACAAAGTATAAATTGTTGTTTTCCCAAAACTGCTATTCTTGCAAAGTCTCCTGATGAGTGCAATATGAAAAACTTTGACATGTCTCTTAGAATCATAGAAACATAAGATTTGGAGACAGTTCCGGCAGCACTTTAGGTTGGGAGCAAGGTCGAGGGTGATGCCGATCAGGGGGAGTCACGGATTTGAGCCAGGGAAGATAGATGCGAGGCTCTGGGGATAGGCAGAGAGGGGGATTAGGGAGATGAAGGGTCTGTTTCCGGGAGGGCAATTTCCGAGCTTGGAGGAGTTGAATGAGAAGTTTGTGCTGGCGCAGGAAGAGAGTTTCCGGTACATGCAGGTGCAGGGGCTTCTGAGGAAGATTTTTCCGACCTGCCTGATAGTGCTTGCCTCTTGGAGGAGGTGCTGTCAGTGGGTGGGGGGAGGGGTCTGCTGTCAATGGGTGTGGGGGGGAGTGCTATCAGGGGGTGGGGGGGGGGGGGGAGAGGGGGATCGTCACAGTGATTTATGGGAGGATTGAGACGAGGATAAGGTGTCCGTGGAGGGGGTTACGGCTAAGTGGGAGTTGGGGCAGCATTGGAGGAGGGATTGTGGTGCCAACTGTTGCGGAGGGTGAATCCCTCGACCTCGTGTACGAGGCTGGGGCTGTTACAGCTGAAGGTGGTGTACAGGGCGCACCTGACTAAGTCAAGGATGAGCCGGCTGTTTGAGGGGGTAAAGGACATCTGTGAGCGGTGTGGGAGGGGCCCTGGTAATCGTGTGCATATGTTCTGGTCCTGCCTGAAGTTGGAAAGGTTGTGGAGGTCAGTTTTCAGCATCATTTCGGGGGGTTTGTACATAGGTGTGGAGCCCGGTCCCCTAGAGGCCATATTCGGGGTGTCAGACCGGCCGGAATTGCAGACGGGGGCGGGGGCAGGTGTTAGCCTTCCCCTCTATGATTGCTCGCAGACGAGTCCTGTTGAGGTGGAGGTCAGCTTCTCCATCCTGTGCCTCAGCGAGCGTGGCGGGGGGACCTAATAGAGCTTTTAGCCCTGCAGAGGTGAGACTTTCCCTATGGAGGGGGAGGGGAGTGATGTGTTCCACAAGAGTTGGGGTTTATTCATCCTGCATTTTGGAGAGTTGGTTACCATCGACTGTTAATGGGGGAGGGGAGGTTCTTCTTACTGGGTGTGGGTGGGGGGGTTTTATACGTTGGGTGTCGGTTTTTTTATAAAATGTAAAATGTTGAAAGTCGGAATAAAAATACTTTTTTTAAAAATTGTAGAATTCCTTCAGTGCAGAAGGAGGATATTCAGTCCATCGCGTCTTCAACGGCTGTTTGAAAGAGCACCGTACCTAGACCCCCCCCCCCCCCCCCCCCACCTTGTCCTTGTAACCCAGTAACCAGACCTAACCATTTGAACGCTAAGGGGCAATTTCACATGGCCTATCCACCTAAACTGCACATCTTTTGACTGTGGGGAGAAACCAGAGCACCCGGAGGAAACCCACACAGACATGGGGAGAACGTGCAAACTCCACACAGACAGTCACCCGAGGCTGGAATCGAACCCAGGTCCCTGGCACTGTGAGGCAACAATGCTAATCACAATGCCACCGTGTCGCCCTCAGCGGCAATACCCGGGTTCTGTACTACCGAACGACTATAAAGTTTTCTTTGTTTGGGAATTAGTCTAAAGACAGAGCAAAGTTTGCTAATGGGATTGAAACTCTTGGAATGGGGTTGGGGCCAACACGGGCAAGAGGTACGTTTCAGGAATTTGTAGCTGAACCTAAATCCGCAGAGTTTCCTCCATGAAATCCCAAATGTTGGGGGAAGGATGTGTTCTCTGGAGCTGTTCCTGGATTATCCTGGGGGTTCCACTCAGGCGCCAATTTTTCGGCCAAGTAGATTCCTTGTCTGATGAAGGCAAACATCAGCTGCATATGCGACTTCCAATAGCCCCAGAAATGCTGCAGCTCCATCAGGGGTATCAATTATCTCCAAGTGGAAACACTACCTATAATTCGGGAAATGACAAAATGTTGACATTCTTCTTTGTCCTATAAAAAACCTCTTGTTCTGCCCACGATTCCAATTTCCCACTGGGCATTCGCCATAGGCACCACAATCACACCTTTAGAGGCAAGGGACACCCATGGTTGCTAGGCAAGGGTACTAAGGGTTCCAGGACCAAAGCGGGTAAATGCAGCTAGGACACAAATAAGCCATGATGTAACTTAGTGGTGGAATAGGTCTGAGGAGTTCAATGGCCTATTCTTGTCCCCATGTTACTATTATAATGACCTTACCCTCAGAATTTTCAACAGCACCAAGAGCCAGATAAATGATAGCTGGAATATCCAGCTGACCGTGCTCTCAGTGATTGCAGGACCAGCGAGTTGATATTGGCAATTAAAGGGTGGATTGATGCAGCCGTTGCTAATGCCAGTGCAAAGGGGATTGGAATAAACCCTCTTGTTGCTTCTTTCGATATTCTCTTCTTCCAGAAAGCAGCTTCCTGGGTAATAAAAGGATGGAAGCATCTTTTATGGGCCATTCCTGGTACAGAACACTCTCTGGGGCTTACATCATTACATTTGTCTAATTGTGCTGACACTTATTGCAGGGGACAGCTTCCTCGGTAATGCTTTCAAATCCACATCTTTTATAGTGGATTCCTAATTTATTGTCCTTGGGACTGGTTTATTGAACCCCTGAGGAACCCCTGAGGAGTGCCTGAGACACATGAGCAGAGAGCTGCGGTGGTGTCTTAGATTGACACCATGCACTGTCTGACAGTGGGTTAAGGCTGTCACTCCTAATAGCAGTCTCTTAACTTGATAATGCAGGGCATATTATTCAACACGTGTAGGAATTAAAGCCAGGCCTGCTGTGTGCACTGGGGCTCGAGGCGATCGAAGGAGTGCAGGGCAAGATATATAATCTGCAGTGAGACCATTGTAGCTCTGAGTGAATGCCCACCCGGGCCCCCCAGTTTCCTCCAAGCTCCCCCGAAGGAAGCAATGCGATTCATGCTGCGTATTGTTCTGCAGGTCCCAGGCATTGTCTGATAGCCTTCCTAAGTAACTATTATTTGCATGTGAACTTCAAGTGTCACTATAACAGGCATCACAGCCAATTTATCCAGAATCAGTCTCTTTAAATATCACTGAAAACTATACTTCCTGGAATTAAGTATAACCAGCCATTGGTATTCATAAATGAACCATCAATCAAATACAAACTGAACCATGCACAAAGTATGTGCATGTGTGAGCTTTGAGTCTTTTTCTGTGGCCTGTTTTGACAGAATCTCAGCAATGGCTCTGTCCATCAGCTGGAAAGTTAGTGGGGAATGTGTTGTGGGTGGGGGCATCTTTGCTGCTGCCATTTCTGAGTGACCCCATGCAATTGCATACCCATCAGGCAGTTAATTGCTTGGCTTCTGTCTCCTTCAGGTCAGGATGGGATTCTCCGTTAGCCGATGCTGAAATCAGGAAAGGTGAATGGGCGGGGAATCGTTTGCGACGCCAAAATTGTGTCAGGCATTGATTAGACGCCAAATCCCAATGCCCAAGCACCTTGACAGCGGCATTAATGTGTTCCGGAACGCATGTACAGTACACACTGTCTGCATATCATTAGCCGGCCCGACCCAGTATTCTTCGGGGCCTCCGCGATTCTCCGCCTCTGATGGGCTGAGTTCCAGATGGCGCGGTTCATTTGTGCCTTTAAAAATCGTGGAACCGCGTGGCGACTGCTGAGGGAGAGAGCGGGAGTACGGAAAGTGTCCAAAATCGCCATAATTTGCTGACAGTCGTGCCGCTGGCCGGGGTGCTTCTGTCAGTGCTGAGGGGAGCAGGGGCTGGTCAGGGGGTGGGCTGTGGGGTCTGGGTGGATGGGCATCGAACACCATTGCCGCAGCCGGCAAGGCAGCCATGCAGCTGCGCACACTGCGAACAGCCCGCTTTGACCTTAATGCCACGTGTCGTATAGGTGTCATCTTTTTGGCTGGGATAGTGTGTATGGGGAGTGTTATGTGTATGTGAGGCTGCAGCTTGTCAGCCTCTCGAGTGTCAATCATGGACCCGGCGAATCCTGTACCATTTTTCATTGGAATAGATTGTTCCAGGCAGCACCTGTGCGAGCCTCTTAATAGTAGCGGAATCGGTCCAGGTGTGGCGCCAGTTTTTCTGCTGTCAAAGTCCTCTAATTCTGCGTTGACATCAACACTGAGTCTCAGAAACGGAGAATTCCGCCCCCCAGCTCCAAGAACTGTCAGCCAATCGGAGGGCTGGCAGCTCTTTGGTCCCAGCAGCGCCATGGGGAATGGTGGCCACTGTTAGTATTGCACCCAGCCTGGCGAGCAACAATGGAAGCAGTCACAGCCTGGAAGTCAGCATGAGGGGCTCGCCGAATCCTGTCAAGCAAGCCCCAGTAAGAGAGGGGTGTTGTCATTGTTGAGGACAGGAGGCCATTTCTCTGAGGTGGGGGGAAACCCTTGTCGCCAGGGGGGCCCTCGCTGAGTCACAGGCTGCCCGACCAGAATGGAACACCCTCTCCAAGCCTGCAAGGAACTGCCAGCTTTTCCAGGGTGGTCTCCACGACTGGTAGAAGGGCATCAATTGGCCTCCGGCTGGGAAGACCCACTCTTGACTGAATCAGAGGGTGTCAGAAAGACTATGGTAGTCCATCCCTCGTCTTCCCTCTCAATTCTATGCCCCCAAAATGTTTCCAATCTCACTCCCGAGGGTGGAACGAAATTACCCAGTATGTCAGGATAGGTCTGTAGCTAAAGTAGGCAGTTAAATTCCTGCTGCATAATGAGTTATTAAAGGACAACCATCAAACTAAAACCACAATGCTTCATTCTATCCTCAGTCACCTGTTCATACGCTCCCACATTGTCTCGACATCTATTCCTTGCATCCATTTGTTTCACCCTCTCCGTAAATTATCTTGGAAGCTTTTTTTATGTTAAATGCACTTCTTAAAACAATTTGGCCTCCTGCAGTTGTGCAACAATGAGAGCACAAAGTATAATGGAACCTCAATGCATAGGTTTAATTGGCAGTCACCAAGGGATAATGGAATTGCATTCACTCACATAAAGCTGGAGGGTTACAATATTTTAATATAATTCATATTCTTAGTTGTATATGCGAATATTATGATTGAGAAGAAATTAAAAAAGAAATATATGGTACCAAATTACTAATTGATGCAAATAAGCCGATAATAAGAATCATCCCAATCAGCAGAATCTCAGAAAAGCAAGATAAGCAGAGCTATTTTAATATGGGAACAAATCTGATGATTATGGTAATATCTTCAGCCCTATGCAGTCTTTCAATAAAAGTTGCAGACAATCAATGCTATGTATTGCCTGAAGAAATCTTGTTCGATGTAGCCCAAGAGTGCAATAAAAGCAAATAGTTACGACTTATATTCTGCTAGTAGTGGTGTAGGATTTCCCCACAGACTGCTGCGATAACCTCAAATGTATAATAATGCCAGGAATAGCTGGTTACTGGTTAGTCTAGAAGTTCTCCTGACAGTGTTTTCCTAGTGTTGTTTACAGAAATGCTACTTTTCAGCAGCTGTGGGATGGGTCGGGTTTGGAATCCTGTTTTCATACAAGCTCTGACAATGAAAACAAGATGGCATTCATCGCAAACATGGCCCTCACTGTGTGCGATGTCTT
Organism: Scyliorhinus torazame; assembly: GCF_047496885.1. Classification (NCBI taxonomy): domain Eukaryota; kingdom Metazoa; phylum Chordata; class Chondrichthyes; order Carcharhiniformes; family Scyliorhinidae; genus Scyliorhinus; species Scyliorhinus torazame. The sequence continues at coordinate 75,260,000 of NC_092712.1, forward strand.
ACCAGTGCTACCGTGTATATGTAGCAGAGCATAGGGAAACTGCTGAATGTTTCAGGAAAAAATACCATTAAAGTAACCAGGGCTGTTTACTGAGTTAGTAACTAATAAACTGGTTCAATATAAGGGGGGGGGGAAGGTACGTTGACTTTGTGGGATGGCGTGACATGGTTGATAGCAAACCATCAGCCTGTTTTACATCATGCTGATTTGAAGTTGAATATTTGAGTGGGCTATGTTAACCCTTTTCAAAATAAATGGGGTCAATGACTATGAAAATACTGGACAAAGGAATGTGATATGAACATGCTAAGTGATCATGTGCTAGTTTTACAAACAGCAATTTATATGCTTCACTCTTTCTGCTGTGGCATTTACCATCTGCTTTAAATGCATACGGCCGATTTATGGCAGCAATGTGTGCACAATCTTACACATTACCATTCCTCCTCATTGTCCGGTTTACCCTCAGTAATTCAACATGAGGGGGAGAAAACCAACACACACACACTGGGTTTACTGAATAATCCCAAAGCCCAAGCAAGACATTGCAGTGATTTTCACTTAATTTGAGTGCCACCAAGGAATGTTTAATTTAAATCTTGTCACTGGTAAAATGAGGGGAGGATTGGAATTCCAAGAGACTGTGAAGTATTTTAATAAACTTTCAGACAGTGCTTTTCAAGCAGAACAGTACGTGACCAGAACGATTGGTGTTTGTTTTCCTCCAGCCTTAAATCTCCAAGGCAGCTTTGTTCTTTGGAGCCATTCTTTGGCAGTCTCCAGCACGTATCTGTGATGTGACAAAGCTTCTCTTGGGCCTTAGCAGTTGCCCACATCATGGGTACTAATGCTGCCCTTTCCGATGAGCTTATACATATGCAGGCCAGAAAGAATTCTCTAAAAGCCCCTCAGTCATTTGGTTGCCTTCCTTACAGCAGGCAAAACAAAGAGATTAACTTAGTCATCATTGTATCCAGACTACCTAACTGGAAAATCATAGGATGAGAAACATCATCCACAAAACGTATTGCATCGCAGTTTACATGTCAGCCTCCAGAGTTCAATGCTTCTGCTCTTTCTCATTCCTGACACATTACGTGTCTCTTTGAAATTCTGGGAGGACTTCTGGAAACAAATGGTTATTCCAAGGGTATTTATTTCTTCCGGACCTTATGCTGTTAATTGTTTTCTTCCCGCCGCCATTATTGTTTCCCTCCTCTTGCTGATCCCCTGGTTTGAGCAGCATTTTCGGCCCATGAGGAGGTAGGGTGCAGGGGCTGAGGTGGTGGAGTAATGGAGGGGGGTGGGGGGGAGGGGTGACCTGCTCTCAGTCATCTGTCATCATGACTCTGAACAGTCTCCTGATGCACACATTAGTAGAGGCCCCAGACTTGGCTGCTTTCTCTACAGTGATGCGACTTATCTCAACTCAGCCATTTCCCCATTAATCACCAGACAGGTTGTTGACTGAGGGAACTTGAACCTAAACTCTCACCCTGTAGTGCCATTGATACACTGCACTACCTCTAGCCACAAGTCTTGCCTGTGCTCCCACTGTGGAAAGATCAAATGGGGTTAATTCTTTTGCATCTCCTACCACTCTGCTCTAATAACTTCAGGGGAAACCCCTATTCTCCAGGCCAAAATGAGAGAAACCTTCCTGAGCAAATTCCTGGCGTAGAGTTCAATGTGCAATCTTCACTGAATTATTATTTCCCATAACTTCAAAACTGTGCAACCCATTACTTTTCTTGGTTGACCTTCCCAAAACAAGCTAACAAATATTACTATATTACTTGTATTCTTTTCCTCTTACTCTTTGCAATTGTGCTGTTGTGTCAATGGGTCTTCGGAGACTTTCACTCAGTTTTTCTCAATATAAAAATATGGGTTCTGACGTTTATATCCACCCCCATGAAGCTATTTTGAACACTTCAATTCTTCATCCTGTGAAAACACAATGCTACTGGAGAATATTATTCCATTAAGAGTCATTTGAGAAAGACTCAACAGATTGTTTTATTTTCTCTCCAGAAAGTGACATGATGGAGTTCTTTAAGATAATAAAAGTCTTTGATCGTGTAGATATACAGAAGATGTTTCCACTCATGGATAAAATGGGAATAATAGGCCATAAAGATAGTAATTAATAAATCCTGTGAGGAATTCAGGCGAAACTTCTTTACCCATAGAGTGGTTTATACGAACATATGAACAAGGAGGAGTAGGCCATTCAGCCCCGTTGACACTTCCACCATTTAATAAGATCATACCTGATCTGATAATAACCTCAAAGCTGCATCCCCCCTACCTCCATAAGACCATAAGATGTAGGAGCAGAATTAGGCCATTCGATCATGGCTGATATGTGTCTCATCCCCATTCGCCTGCCTTCTCCTGTAACCCCTGACCCTCTTATTAATGAAGAATCTATCTATCTCTGTCTTCAAGACATTCAGTGACCTTGGCCTCCACAGCCTTCTGCAGCAATGAGTTCTGCAAATTCACCACCCTGTGGCTGTAGAAATTCCTCCTCATCTCAGTTATAAAGGATCGTCCCTTCAGACTGAGGCTGTGCCCTTGGGTTCTAGTTTCTCCTATTAGTGGAAACATCCTCTCCACGTTCACTCTATCTACACCTCTCAGTATTCTGCAAGTTTCAATTACATCCCCCTTCATCCTTCTAAACTCCATCCAGTGCAGACACAGGGTCCTCAGCCGCACCTCATACGACAAGCTCTTCATTCCCAGGATCATTCTTGTGAACCTCTTCTGGACCCCCTCCAAGGCCAACACAACCTTCCGTAGATACGGGGCCGAAAACTGCTCACAATATTCCAAATGGGGTTTGACCAGACCCTTATATAGACTCAGCATTACATCCCTGCTTTGTATTCTAACCCTCTCAAAATGAATGCTAACATTGCATTTGCCTTCTTAGCTGCCAACTGAACCTGCATGCAACCTTCAGAGAATCCTGAACTACGACTCTGAAGTCCCTTTGTGCTTCAGATTTCCGAAGCCTTTCCCCATTTAGAAAATAATCTATGCCTCTGTTTTTCCTACTGGAGTGCATAACTTCATGCTTTTCCACCTTGTATTCCATCTGCAATAACCTATCACCCCCTTGTTTACCAAGAATCCATCCACTTAGACCTTAAAAATAGTCAAAGACTCTGCTTCCACCACCTTTTCAGGAAGATAGTCTCAAAGACTCACGACCTTCTGAGCGAAAAACTTCACCTCATCTCCGTTTTAAATGGCCGACCCCTTATTTTTAAATAGTGGCAGTAGAATGTGCTACCACAAGGAGTAGCTGAGACGAAGCATAAAAGTATTTAAGGCGAAGCTAGATGAGCATGAGGAAAAAAGAGTAGGACAATATGCAGATGGAATTAGGAAAATAACTGATTTGTATCACATTGCTGTGGAAGTTCAGTCATTGAGTATGTTTAAGATAGAGATTGATAGATTTCTGATTAACAATAACGTAAAGGGTTATGGGGGTGGTGGGTGGAAAAGGAATTGAAATGTCTGGTCAGTCGAAGGGCAGTACGGTAGCATAGTGGTTAGCACAATTACTTCACAGCTCCAGGGTCCCAGGTTCGATTCCTGGCTTGGGTACTGTCTGTGCGGAGTCTGCACGTTCTCCCCGTGTGTGCGGGGGTTTCCTCCGGGTGCTCCGGTTTACTCCCACAGTCCAAAGATGTGCAGGTTAGGTGGATTGGCCATGATAAATTGCGCCTTAGTGTTCAAAATTGTCTTCGTGTTGGGTGGGGTTATTGGGCTATGGGGATAGGGTGGGGGTGTGGGCTTGGATAGGGTGCTCTTTCCAAGAGCCGGCGCAGACTTGATGGGCCGAATGGCCTCCTTCTGCACTGTAAATTCTGTGCTCACAAGAATAATGCAGAATCTGAAGGCAAATTTATTTCTGTGTTTTTCTCTCTTTATTTCAGTTGGTCTTCACATCGGACGTTTCTGTGGGCCGTACGCTCCTGAACACATTCGATCGCTCACCGGCATTCTGTCTTTAACGCTGCACACGGATACTGCAATCGCTAGGGATGGTTTCTCTGCAAACTATTCCATTATCCAGAAGAATTCCTTAGAAAGTAAGTAAGAATTACTTTATCAACATAAAAAATTTGAGAAGTTTGAATTAGAAGATGTCACTCTCTCGACATGCTGAATAAAATTACAAAGAAGCACTGCTGTGATATCTCGGAAATGGACATATACCCGTGTTCAACAGCATTCTTTACTGAGGCCTGCCTCAGTGCATTGGTACTTTGATCAATAAAACAAAAACAACCCTCCAGCCCTCACCCTATACCCCCACACACCCCACACACACTCCCTGTATCCTCCATGCTAACCTTTGCCTCTTCATGCCCCCATACGCGCTTTGCGAACCTACACTCCTGCATCCACCCCCTCATGTACCCCCATACTCTTCTGGCCGAGCTATGCCTGTACCCATCCCCATGGCCTCCATAGGCTCCATCCCACCCTATGCCCCTCTACCTCCCTCCATGATCTGTCACAGCAATATACCCCTTTACTCGCCCCCCAAGACCCCGCAAACCTCCATGGTACCCCATATTACCCCAAGGGGCTGGTTTAACACAGTGAGCTAAACAGCTGGCTTGTCATGCATAACAAGGCCAGCAGCGCGGGTTCAATTCCCGTACCGGCCTCCCCGAACAGGCGCCGGAATGTGGCTTTTCGCAGTAACTTCATTGAAGCCTACTTGTGACAATAAACTATTATTATATTATTATATTCTACTTCACTGCCCTTTTCCCCTCTAGGCCAACTCAGTGCCAAATCCTGCCAACCCATACCACCCCATGCCCCTCACCAACCACCCTTTGCCAGGGGAAGATCCTACCAGAGGGAATGGCCGGAAAATCCCACTCATAATAATAATCTTTATTATTGTCACAAGTAGGCTTACATTAACACTGCAATGAGGTTACTGTGAAAAGCTCCTAGTCGCCACACTCCGGCACAAGTTCTGGTACACAGAGGGAGAATTCAGAATGTCCAAATTACCTAACAAGCACATCTTTTGGGACTTGTGGGAGGAAACCGGAGCACCCGGAGGAAACCCACGCAGACACGGGCAGAAAGTACAGACTCCGCACAGCCAGTGACCGAAGCTAGGAACGAACCTGGGACCCTGGCGCTGTGAAGTAACAGTGCTAATCACTGTGCTACCGTGCCGCCCCAGTGTCTAGTCCAGGGTTCAGAAGGAGCGTTACCTTGCACCTGAAGCGTTAACCCTGGTTCTCTCTCTCCACTGATGTTGCCAGACCTGTTGAGCTTTTCCAGCACTTTCTGATTTTGTTCCAGTCATTGTTTTTTTGCAGAAAGGCTTGGCAATTAATTAGCAAGAAGTAAGCTTCTACAAGTAGTGCATGAGATGAATGGCCAATTATTCTGTTCTTGCCGCTATTCATTGAGAGAGAAATGTTAACCTGATTTCCTGCAATTAAGTCTTTTACATCTGCCTGAACAGGCAGTCAGGGCCTCAATTTAATGTCACTTCTGAAAGACACCGACTCTGGCAATTTAGCATTGCCTTGGCATTGCGCCTTGTTTTCTTTTAACATCTTAAAGGCACTATATGATGGCGGGTTGTTGTTATTGCGCTGACGTTTACGACAATGGTCATGGTTTGTTTAAGCAGTACTGTAGCTGTCTGCATTCCTGGCCTTCATCATGCTGCTCTCCATCTAGTGTCCCAGGGGAGAATTGACAAAAAGCCTCATAATGCAGGCCAGATTCAGCTCAGGCCGGAATTCAAAGTAGAATTTTCAGGCAAAAAACAGATGAAGTTTCAGGTTCTGACAGTGTTAATTATGACTTTTATTGAACAAAAATTAAAGTGAAAGCTTTTGACACCGTCAACCAGGAAGCAATGCTTCTTCCCTGACCCCCGGCGACACAATGGATCATGTCGAAATGACAGAAATGGTGCAAATTGTATACGCGGCCGTTTCTGACATGCAAGTCCAAATGTCTGACAAGTCAGCTCTTTGAAATTACACAGGGTTGGGCCTGACCGTTTAAATGTGTACCTGGGGCAGTGTCATTCTCAATATTGTTAAAAGGTTCATACTATAACACCATGCGGAGGATTTTAACTTTTATCCTTTATTTTTTTCTGTTTGATTTCTTTGGCGCTTCACTGATCAGAACAAAGAGGATTGCTGGTTATTTTATTGCGCGGGGCTACCGTGCATTAAGAACGGCATCTGTTTCTGTCATTCTGCTGTTCGCTGTGAAACGCTTTTCATGTCTCCGTGTGGGGAAATGTGCAGAAAGAACTCTTGATGATTGGCAAGGCAACCAGGAAAGGATTTTGCTGGGGATGTACAACATTAACAGTAAAAAGATTGGGGAACTGAAATCCGGCTGCTGACAATATTGTGTGTGCCAAGTTCACCATGTAAAGCCACAATATCCCTTTTCTAAGGAGGTGCCGTCAGTTCAAGAGATAGCCTCAGAAATGCCAAGGCAGAAAATAGTCTCTGCAAACAAAGCTTTTGATACCTGCAGGAAGGAAAGAGCATTTCTCCTTTTTTAACACTTAAGCCAACATCTGGGCCTTATTTGTCATTTTGGAGGGAAATATTACCGCCCTTCTGAAAGGATTGAATATTACCGCCCTTCTGAAACAGCCTGAACGAGTACGCCAGTACAGTAACTGACTTCATAAGTAACTGTGTAGAAGACTGTGTGCCAAAGAAGCAAATCCGCGTGTTTCCCAACCGGAAACCCTGGATGAACTGGGATATCCACTGCTTGCCGAAGTCTAGGTCTGAGGCATTCAAGTCAGGTGACCTTGACCTCTACAAGAAAGCCAGATGTGATCTAAAGAAATCCATCAAAGATGCCAAAAGACAGTACCGGACCAAGCTCGAGTCCCAGGCTAGCCACATGGACCCCCGCCGTCTATGGCAAGGTCTGCAAGACATAACGGGCTACAAGATGAAGGCATGTAAAATCGTCGGCTCCAACACACCCCTCCCTGATGAGCTCAACGCATTCTTTGCCTGCTTTGAGCAAGAGGTTAGCGAGAGCGAGCCCTCCACCCCAGAAGCCACGGATGAACTTGTATCTGAGATCACCACTGCAGACGTCAGACCAGCCTTCTCGAAGGTCAACCTACGGAAAGCCACTGGCCCGGATGGGGTACCCGGACGAGCACTCAGGTCTTGCGCGGATCAGCTGTCGGGGATAATCGCAGACATCTTCAACCTCTCTTTACAACAATCTGAGGTCCCTATCTGCTTCAAGAAGACGACCATCATCCCTGTACCAAAAAAAAGTCAAGCAGCGTGCCTTAATGACTATCGTCCAGGGGCTCTGACATCCATCATCATGAAGTGCTTCGAAAGGTTAGTCATGGCACGAATCAACTCCAGCCCCCCGGATTGCCTTGATCCACTACAGTTCGCCTACCGCTGCAACAGGTCCACAGCGACGTCATCTCCATGGCCCTGCACTCTACCCTGGAACACCAGATAACAAAGACACCTATGTCAGACTCCTATTTATCGACTACAGCTCAGCCTTCAACACCATCATTCCTACGAAACTCATCTCCAAACTCCGTGGCCTTGGCCTCGGCTCCTCCCTCTGCGACTGGATCCCGAACTTTCTAACCCACAGGCCATAATCAGTAAAGATAGACAACAGCATCTCCTCCACGATCATCCTCAACACCGGTGCCCTACAAGGCTGTGTCCTCAGCCCCCTACCATACTCCTTATACACCTATGACTGTGTGGCTAAATTCCCCTCCAACTCGATTATCAAATTTGCTGATGACACCACCGTCTTTGGTTGGATTTCAAACAATGACGAGACAAAGTACAGGAATGAGATAGAGAATCTGGTGAACTGGTGCGACGACAATAATCTCTCCCTCAATGTCAACAAAACAAAGGAGATTATCATCTACTTCAGGAAGCGTAGTGAAGAACATGCCCCTGTCTACATCAATGGGAACGAAGTAGAAAGGATCGAGAGCTTCAAGATTTTAAGTGTACAGATCACCAACAGCCTGTCCTGGTCCCCCCATGCCGACACTATAGTTCAGAAAGCCCACCAACGACTCTACTTTCTCAGAAGACAAAGGAAATTTGGCATATCAGCTACGACCCTCACCAACTTCTAGAAGATGCACCATAGAAAGCATTCTTTCTGGTTGTATCACAGCTTGGTATGGAGCCTGCTCTGCCCAAGTCCGCAGGAAACTACAAAAGGTCGTGAAAGTAGCCCAGTCCATCACGCAAACCAGCCTCCCATCCATTGACTCTATCTATAATTCCCACTGCCTCAGAAAGGCAGCCAGCATAATTAAAGACACCACGCACCCCAGACATATTCTCTTCCAACTTCTTCCGTCAGGAAAAAGATACCAAAGTTTGAGGTCACGTACCAACCGACTCAAGAACAGCTTCTTCCCTACTGCCATCTGTTGCTAACTTTTGGTTGGTTCAATTGGCTCTGTTTTATAACCTTTGCTCTAGAGTCGCCAGGTATCTTTATGATACCACCACGAGGTTCAAGTTCAAGTAATGATCAATAACTCAACACACCAATTAGTAAGATTCAAATCAATACACATTTATTATACACAGTAAATCGCTACTCATGCATAAACTCTACTTTCTAGGCTATTTCTATAACTAACAGGCCTATACTTAGCTTCGGACTGGCCCACCAGGTCAGGGGAACAAATGGCCTTTCGTTCGGGTTCTGAGTCTGCGGGATTCAAAAGCTGGTATGGACTGGTAGCTAGGAGCGCCTATCTTGTAGCGAGCGTTGACCTGAGACTTACTTTCTTGGAGGCCGCTGGACAGTTCACTCTCAGGGGTTGCTTCGCATTGCTAAGTGACCCTGTCAAGAAGGATGATTTGAACTTGGAGGCTTTACTTTATAGTCCCCAGGGGCTTCCCGCCTTTCGGGGCGGACCCCGTACCTGGTTTCAAGTGATTGGACTTTGTTCCACTTGGTTCGATTTCTCCAATACTGGAGCTGTTCCCTGATCGTTGGGCGGTCTTTAAGTGTCCGTTAACCTCTTTTGTGTTGGCTCCTGCTGGCGCCGAGGAGTCTGGCTTGGCCTTGTTTACCTTAAAATGTTTCGATTGTTCCCGGGGATCATTCATTACTATGTAGATGGATGCTACATTACTATGCAGATGGCTGCTTGTATCGATGCTGTCTGGGTTTCTGCAGAGTCTAATACACAGTAACTTTGCACCTGCTAGTTTTTGCCTGTGTTGGTTGAATTTCCCTTCAGCCTTTGCGGTTCTCCATTTAAAATCGGGAAGTGGCCAACTCAGGTGGCTACACATCAGACTTTTGAATGGACCTACCTCGTATTAAGTTGATCTTTTCTCTACACTTTGCTATAACTAACATTATATTCTGCAGTCTCTCCTTCCTTCCCTACGTACGGTATGCATTGTTTGTACAGCATGCAAGAAACAATACTTTTCACTGTATACTAATACATGTGACAATAATGAATCAAATCAAATCAATTCAAAAAGGATTAGGTAGTGTTTAAGGGAAAAATAACTTGATGGCTCTGTTGTTAAATGTACTGTAGAACTGACCCAGAAGGATTCAGGTTTAATCTCCAGTATGTGATGACCGAAACAAGAACAGAAAATGCTGTAAATACTCAGGAGGTCTGGCAATGACTGAAGGGGGAAACATTTTTTGCCAGAACAGTGTGTCGACTGATCTCAGCTGAGTCAGGACCAGTTGTGTTGCAGTTGGCTTCTATATGTGTCCCTGTGTTAAGGAATGGAAAGTCATCCATCGTGCCTGCTACCCAAAATGCCAACAACTACAACTCACTAATGATAATAATAATTTTTATTGTCTCAAGTAGGCTTACCTGAACACTGCAATGTTTCGATTGCACCTTTAACGCAACAAAACATCTCAAGGCAATTCACAAGGGCCATAATTGACAAAAGATGCACACAACCCAAAGGAAGAGCCATCAGAACAAAAACTTGATCAAACTGAAGCATTAAGAAAGGATCCTAAAAGAGGAGAAAGAGGAGGGCAAGTTTAAAGAGATAATAACAGCGCTTAGGACCTAGGCAGCTGAAAGCGTAGCTGCCAATGGTAGGATGAGGGCAGTGGGAGATGCCCAAGAGGCAGGAAGGTGGAGGAAAGGGAGAGTTGGCTGGGCTCTGGGGATTCGAAGACTGCAGGCAGCTTAGAGCTTTTGATGAGCGAGGCCATAAACCCATTTGAACACAAAGAGGAAAATTCTAAAACTGATATATCGCTGAATCGGAGGTCAGGGTGGGTCAGCACGCACACGCATGAAGGCTATGGTGTGAGTTAGGATATTAACAGAGGAGCTTTGGAAAAATTGAAATTTATGGAAGGGTGCAAGAGGTTTAAAGAGGCCACTTGCTGGAAGGTGTACACAAGGATGTTAGATGCGAACAAGCTTATCTATCCGGTAAAGAGTCAAAACACATTGGCTTGGATCTTCTTCAGAGGTGCTCCCTCTCCAACAACTTTACTTTGTCGGAAGCCCAGAGTCAGTGGGGGATGGTGGAATTGTGGTGATGTCACTGGACTAGTAATTCAGAGGATCTGAGTTCAAATCCCACCACACCAGCTGGTGGAATTTAAATTCAATTAATAGTTCTGGGATATAAAGCTAATCTCAATAATGGTGACCATAAAGCTATGTTATCTATTGTTGCAAAAACCCATCTGGTTCACTAATATCCCGTAAGGAAGGAAATCTGCCATCCTTACCTGGTCTGGCCTACATGTGACTCCAGACCCACAGCAATGTGGTTGACTATTGACTACCCTCTGAAATGGCTCAGTAAACCACTCAGGTCAAGGGCAATAAATGTTGGCCTTTTCAGCAAAGCTAACATCCATGAAAAAAAACCTTGTGACAGTATACCAACAAATTACCACTGTGTTTTCGGTGAAGTCAGAACAGCACTGAGAAATTAGGTGGCCATTTCCTAGTCTCACAAGTCAGGAGTGGGTGCCAGAAGAGAGCCCATAACCTGTGGAATTGCACCTCTGTTCAAGTCAGCAGGAGGAGTGGGGAAACTGAGGGTGGAAACCGATAATTCAATTCATAACATGCTTTAACATTTTTATAAAAGATTTAAATAGAGCAATATGAAAGAGGAAATAATCAGTTTGAGAGACTGAATGAAATAGAGCAGAAGAAGGTCATTCTCCCCTGATGTACTGATGCGCTAAGCGTCAAGAACCACAAAGACATGTGAGACTTTAACTCAGGCTTTAATATACTACAAGGGAGGCTTACCCGACACAGACGACCCCAGAAAGAATGGGGGCTGTCCCAGAAGAGGTTCTTATACTGACTCCCGGGGGAGTGGCTAAGGCGGAGCTCTCCGTGGCCAGGTCGGGTTACCTACCAGTGACCGAACCTCTGCAGAGTTACAGTACAATACACAGTATTACAGGGCCACGTTACGCACAACTATTATATACTATGTACAATGGTAGGGAGGTACAGTGGTGTATCACCACATTCACCCCTTGTTTAGAAGGAAGTCCGGTGTGAAAATTCGGAGCAGTGAACAGAGTCCATCAGGAGGTTCCGTGTCGTCAAAGGTCGAGACGAACGATGGGTTTGGTCGATCTCTTTGAACGTCGGAGCTGCGGCGCTGAGGTAGTGTCCGGCGGTATCCGTGCGGTCGTTGGTGCTGGTTCGCGAGGCGGCATGACTTCCCCCACCGCTTCGGCTGGCTCGAGGCGAAACTGCGGGATGACAGCGGCTGGCACGGAGTAGTAACAGGCCGAGGGATCGACGGGAGCAGAGAGGGAGTGGGGTGGAGGTTGCGGGGCGAGGGCGGCAGGGGCCCCAGAGGGGGCCAGGTCCTTGATGGAGACGGTCTCCTCACGCCCGTCGGGGTACGCTATGTACGCGTACTGTGGGTTGGCGTGGAGGAGACGGACTCTCTCCACCAGTGGCTCCGCCTTAGAGGTCCGCACGTGCTTGCGGAGCAGGACGTCTCCCGGGGACAGGAGCCAGGATGGAAGCGATGTCACGGATGCCGATCTCCTGGAGAAGAGAAACATCCGCTCATGAGGGGTAGCATTCGTTGCAGTACACAAAAGAGACCGGATGGAGTGGAGTGCGGACGGGAGGGCCTCCTGCCAACGGGAGACTGGTAGGCCTTTGGACTTGAGGGCTAGCAGCACGGCCTTCCAAACAGTCGCGTTCTCCCTCTCCACCTGTCCGTTCCCCCGGGGGTTGTAGCTGGTCGTCCTGCTCGAGGCAACGCCCCTGGCGAGCAGGTACCGACGCAGCTCCTCGCTCATGAAGGAGGAGCCCCGGTCACTGTGGACGTAATTGGGATAACCAAACAGCATGAAGAGGTCGTGCAACGCTTTGATGACGGTGGCGGAGGTCGTGTCGGGGCAGGGAATGGCGAAGGGGAACCGCGAGTACTCGTCGATGACGTTGAGGAAGTACGTGTTGCGGTTGTGGGTGGGGAGGGGCCCTTTGAAGTCAATGCTGAGACGTTCAAAGGGGCGGGTGGCCTTGATTAGGTGCGCCTTGTCTGGCTTGTAGAATTGCGGCTTGCACTCCGCACAGACTTGGCAGTCCCTAGTCATGGCCTTGACCTCCTCGACTGAGAAGGGTAGGTTGTGGCCCTTGATGTAGTGGTAGAGCCGCCTGACGCCCGGGTGACAGAGGTCATTATGTAGTGCCCGCAGCCGGTCATCCTGTGCGTTGGCACAAGTACTACGGGACAGGGCATCAGGAGGATCATTGAGCTTACCTGGCCGGTATAAGATAGTATAATTGTAGGTGGAGAGTTCGATCCTCCACCGTAATATCTTATCATTTTTGATTTTACCTCGTTGTTTGTTGTCGAACATGAACGCAACTGATCGTTGGTCAGTAACGAGGGTAAATGGTTTTCCGGCCAGGTAGTGCCTCCAGTGCCGGACGGCTTCCACTATGGCTTGTGCCTCCTTCTCAACAGAGGAGTGGCTGATCTCGGGGCCTTGGAGTGTGCGGGAAAAAAAAGGCGATGGGCCTGCCCGCCTGGTTGAGGGTGGCACCCAGGGCAAAGTCGGAGGCATCGCTCTCGACTTGGAATGGTGCAGACTCGTCTACCGCATGCATGGCGGCTCTGGCGATAGTAGTTTTTAGGAGGTGGAAGGCCTGGCAGGCCTCGGGCTGGAGGGGGAATGAGGGGGAACGGAGGAGGGGTCGGGCCTTGTCAGCGTACTCGGGCACCCACTGGGCATAGTAGGCAAAGAGTCCGAGGCATCGCCTCAGTTCTTTGGGGCAGGTGGGAATGGGGAGTTCGAGAAGGGGGCGCAGACGGTCGGGATCGGGGCCGAGGACACCGTTCTCCACCACGTAGCCGAGTATGGCGAGGCGGGTGGTGCCGAAAACACATTTTGCCTCGTTGTACGTGAGGTTGAGGCGTTTGGCAGTTTGGAGGAATTTCGTGAGGTTGACGTCATGGTCCTGCTGGTTGTGGCCGCAGATGGTGACGTTGTCCAGATACGGGAAGGTAGCCCGCAGTCTGTTCTGGTCCACCATTTGGTCCATCTGCCGTTGGAAGACCGAGACTCCATTGGTGACGCCAAAGGGTACCCTAAGGAAGTGGTAGAGGCGGCCGTCCGCCTCGAAGGCCGTGAAGTTACGGTCCTCCGGGCGGATAGGGAGCTGGTGGTAGGCGGATTTCAAGTCTATGGTGGAGAACACCCGGTACTGTGCAATCTGGTTGACCATGTCAGATATGCGGGGGAGGGGATACGCATCAAGCAGCGTGTACCGGTTGATGGTCTGACTGTAGTCAATGACCATGCGGTGTTTCTCACCAGACTTGACTACCACCACTTGGGCTCGCCAGGGGCTGGCGCTGGGAGCAATGATATTTTCCGAGAGAAGGCGCTTAATCTCCGCTCGAATGAATTGGCGGTCCCCGAAACTGTAACGCCGACTTTTAGTAGCCACGGGCTTGCAGTCGGGGGTGAGATTAGCAAACAGTGAAGGGGGGGGGATCCTGAGCGTGGAGAGACTACAGGTGGGACCCGGGGGGGAATCAGGGAAGAACTGGGGGTTGGAGACCGAGAGGGGGGGGAGGGGGCCGTTAAAATGCAAGGTGAGGCTGCGCAGGTGGCATTGGAAGTCCAGGCCGAGGAGCGCGGGGGCGCAGAGGTGAGGGAGGACCATGAATTTGAAATCCTGGAACACCGCGCCGTTCACTGAGAGGGTGACGACGCAGTAGCCCGAAACCTCGGCCGACTGGGAGTTGGAGGCCATGAAAATATGCCTGCGCGTGGGTAGTACCTTGAGGGAGCAGTGGCGCACGGTGTCCGGGTGGAGGAAGCTCTCCGTGCTGCCGCTGTCGAAGAGGCAGGTGACAGTGAAACAGTTTACCTGAACCTCCATGGTGGATCTGGCGAGCTGATGCGGTCGGTCCTGGTCGAGGACGATGGATGCGATGGTGGAGCTGTTGGAGAAGGGTTCCGGATCCGAGGAGCGGCCTGTGGGAGAAGGTGGCGGCGCCCAGGCGTCGTAGGCTGCTGCTGGAGGCCAGGTTGCTGTTGGTGGCTGCATCTCCTTTGTTTGCAGCATTTCGGTCCAGTGCGCAGGACCGGAAGTGACGATCGGCGGTGGACCGGAAGTGACGCAATTCGGTGACGGAAGGGACCCGGAAGCGACGATCGGCGACGGACCGGAAGTGACGATCGGCAACGGACCGGAAGTGAAGAGCGGCGAACCGAAAGTGACGATCGGCGAACCGGAAGTGACGATCGGCGAACCGGGAGTGAAGTGAGCCGGGCCGGGGATGATCAAAGATGGCGGCGCCCTTGCATCGCACATGTTGAGCAGCGAGCCGGGAACGGAGGACGGCGGCACCCCGGAGTAGCAGACCGCGGCGTTGGACCCCGAGGCAGCAGTGGAGCGGCAGACGTTTGCAAAGTGGCCTTTCTTGCCACAGGCTGAACAGGTAACATCTCTAGCAGGGCAGCGTTTCCTGGGGTGTTTTGCCTGGCCACAAAAATAACACTGGGGCCCAGGCATTAGTTTTACTGCTGGTGTGGCTGGGTGGGCCCTGACTTGCAGGGGTTGTTGCTGGGAGGTAGCGGCCACGTAGGGAGCGTGGACAGGAGCAAAGGAAGTTTGTGCAGGCGTGTAGGACGCATTATTGTCGTAGGCTGCCTGTTGGGCCTCTGCCATAGTGACTGCCGTGTCCAGAGTCAGGGTAGTTTGTGTCAGAAGGAGTTGGCGAATCGGGACGGAAGCAATGCCAGCTACAAAGGCATCAAGCGCCAGGGCCTCAGTGTTCTGCTCAGCGGAGACTGCTGGCGCGTTGCAGGTGAGCGCGAGGGCACGGAGGTCCCGAACAAACACGGATAGGGGTTCACCCGGCTGCTGGTGCCGGGAGGCAAGGCGGTGGCGGGCGTAAATAGAATTAACAGTTCGTGCATACCGGCTTTTGAGCTTCACGATGGCATCGGCGTAGGTCGTTGTTCCCGTGATGAGGTCGAAAAGCCCGTAGTCGAGCCGTGAGCACAGGAGGTTGAGTCGGTCGGCGTCCGTTTTGGCGAAGGCGGAGGATGCTTCCAGGTAGGCCTCGAAACACCGGAGCCAGCAGTTGAAAAGGTGATCTGCGCGTGGAGCGTGGGGGTCGAGCGAGAGCTTGTCGGGTTTCAGAGCAGCCTCCATTATAACTGTAGTATATTAAATTGATGCGCTAAGCGTCAAGAACCACAAAGACATGTGAGACTTTAACTCAGGCTTTAATATACTACAAGGGAGGCTTACCCGACACAGACGACCCCAGAAAGAATGGGGGCTGTCCCAGAAGAGGTTCTTATACTGACTCCCGGGGGAGTGGCTAAGGCGGAGCTCTCCGTGGCCAGGTCGGGTTACCTACCAGTGACCGAACCTCTGCAGAGTTACAGTACAATACACAGTATTACAGGGCCACGTTACGCACAACTATTATATACTATGTACAATGGTAGGGAGGTACAGTGGTGTATCACCACATGTACCATTAATTCACTGCAAGACGATGAGAGTGAGTGAACATAGGCTTTATTAACCAAGAACTTTCCTGCCTGTGTCTGCTGTACAAATGAGCGGCGCCCCCAGGCGGCCAGTCTATATACCGTCTGAGGGGGGGTGGAGCCAGAGGCGGAGCCCACCAGGTTCCAGTACAATACCTGTAAGGAGATCACATTACCATTGAGCCACAGTGCTACACAGACAGCTTATACTATGGTGAATACATTCACCACATTCACCTCCTGTTAAAAAAATGAAGTCCAGCGGGGGTGAAGTGGGATCATCATATGTTCAGTCTGTCTGGAGGCTGGATTGGTCTTTTGGACCTCCTCAGCTCTGTCGGTGCGGCGGGTACGGGCGTTGCAGTTGATGACTCCGAGAGCGTGTTGTCTGGAGCTTGTGTGTCGGCGACGGTTGAGGGGTGGGGGTAGGCAGGGGGGTGGTGGATGGCGGCAGGCGGGTGGTGGATGGCGGCAGTGTAGGCCCGGGACAGTACAGGAGCCCCGGGGGGGCGTAAAGGATTCGGGGGGTGTCGATAGGTGACGGTGGAGGGAGGGGGGCGCATTGGCCTGAGAAACAGCAGGTGCCAGGTCACGGATGGAGACCGCATCTTGACGTCCATCTTGGTGCGCGACATAGGTATATTGGGGGTTGGCATGCAGCAGCTGGACCCTCTCGACCAGGAGGTCGGTCTTATGGCTCCTCGTATGCTTCTGGAGAAGGACAGGTCCCGGAGTCGTCAGCCAGGATGGAAGCGAGACCCCGGAGATGGACTTCCTAGGGAAGACAAACAAACTGTCGTGAGGGGTCTCGTTCGTGGCTGTGCAGAGGAGCGATCTAATGGAGTGGAGCACATCGGGGAGGACCTCCTGCCAGCGGGGAATCTGGACACTTCTCGACCGAAGGGCAAGAAGGACGGCCTTCCATACCGTCGCGTTCTCCCTCTCCACTTGCCCGTTTCCCTGCGGGTTGTAGTTCATAGTCCTGCTCAAGGCAATCCCCTTACTGAGCAGGTACTGACGCAGCTCATTGCTCATGAAAGAGCTGCCCCAGTCACTGTGGACATGTGCAGAGAAACAGAACAGGGTGAAGATGTTGTGCAGTGCTTTTATAACCGTGGCCGAGGTCATGTCGGGGCAGGGGACAGCGAAGGGGAAGCGGGAGTACTCATCAATGACGGTCAGGAAGTATACGTTCCGGTTGGTGGAAGGGAGGGGTCCTTTCAAATCGATACTGAGGTGCTCAAAGGGTCGGGAGGCCTTTACCAGGTGGGCCTTGTCTGGCCGGTAGAAGTGCGGTTTGCACTCTGCGCAGACTTGGCAGTCCCTGGTCATGGCCCTGACCTCCTCGGTGGAGTAGGGCAGGTTGCGGGCCTTAATAAAGTGGATGATCCGGGTGACCCCGGGTGACAGAGATCATTGTGGTTGGCCCGAAGTCGGTCATCTTGCGCGCTGGCGCACGTGCCGCGGGACAGGGCATCTGAGGGCTCATTGACCTCAGGACGATACTTGATATCGTAAGTATAGGTGGAGAGCTCGATCCTCCACCTCAAGATTTGTCGTTTTTTATTTTGCCCCGTTGTACATTGTCGAACATGAAGGCTACCGACTGTTGGTCGGTGACGAGGGCGAACCTCCTACCGGATAGGTAGCGCCTCCAGTGCCGCACAGCTGCCACAATGGCTTGTGCTTCCTTCTCGACAGCAGAATGTCGAATCTCGGAGGCGTGGAGGGTTCTAGAAAGGAAGGCTACTGGCCTGCCTGCTTGATTGAGGGTGGCGGCCAGGGCGACGTCTGACGCATCGCTCTCTACCTGTCAAGGAATGGACTCGTCCACCGCGTGCATCGCGGCTTTGGCAATATCTGCCTTGATGCGGCTGAAGGCCGAGCGGGCCTCAGCCGGCAGGGGAAATATCGTGGCTTTGATAAGTGGGCGGGCTTTGTCCGCATAGTTGGGGACCCACTGGGCGTAATAGGAGAATAGCCACAGACAGCGTTTGAGGGCCTTGAGGCTGTGGGGAAAGGGAAGTTCTATGAGGGGGTGCATGCGGTCGGGGTTGGGCCCCAGAACCCCGTTTTCGACGACATAGCCGAGGATGGCTTGCCGGGTAGTGCGGAAAACGCACTTCTCTTTGTTATATATGAGGTTGAGGGATTGGGCAGCCTGGAGGAACCTCTGGAGGTTGGCGTCGTGGTCCTGCTGATCATGGCCGCAGATGGTAACATTGTCCAATACGGGTATGTAGCCCGCAACCCATACTGGTCCATCATTCGGTCCATCATTCTCTGAAAAACCGAGACCCCGTTAGTGACGCCGAAAGAGACCCTGAGGAGGTGGAAGAGTCAGCCGACTGCTTCAAAAATAGTGTAGTGGCGATCTTCCGGGCGGATCGGGAGCTGATGGTAGACAGACTTCAGACCTACTGTGGAGAACACCCGGTACTGTGCGATCTGGTTGGCCATCCCCGCTATGTGGGGGAGGGGGTATGCATCAAGTTGCGTGAAATGGTTAATGGTCTAGCTGTAGTCCACAACCATCCGATTCTTTTG
Organism: Scyliorhinus torazame; assembly: GCF_047496885.1. Lineage (NCBI taxonomy): Eukaryota > Metazoa > Chordata > Chondrichthyes > Carcharhiniformes > Scyliorhinidae > Scyliorhinus > Scyliorhinus torazame. Next base: position 75,278,636 of record NC_092712.1, read on the forward strand.
CCCAGTCCTGACGACCACCACTTGTGCTCTCCAGGGGCTGTTGCTGGCCTCGATGACCCCCCTCCCTCAAGAGTCGCTGGACCTCCGACTTGATAAAAATCATGTCCTGTGAACTGTACCGCCTGCTCCTGGTGGCAACGGGCTTACAGCCGGGGGTGCAGTTCCCAAAGAGCGAAGGGGGGGGCCTTAAGGGTCGCGAGGCTGCATACAGTGAGGGGGGGTAGGGGACCGCCGAACTTCAGCGTCAGGCTTCGGTGACTGCATTGGAAGTCGAGTCCTAGCAGTACGGGTGCCAGAGGTGAGGGAGGACATACAGTTTAAATTGGCCGTACTCAGCGCCCTGTATCGCGAGGTTCGCGACACAGTACCCCCGGATCTGTACCGAATGGGATCCGGAGGTGAGGGAGATTGTCTGGGATGCTAGGTAGATGTGGAGGGAGCAGCGCCTTACCATGTTGGGGTGGACGAAGCTCTCTGTGCTCCCGGAATTGAAAAGACAGGGGATCTCATGCCCATTGACCCGGACGGCCATCATCGAATTCTCAGATGCTTTGGCCGCGACTGGTCGAGGGTTACTGCGCCGAGCTGCGGGTAGTCTGCGTGGTCTGAGGTATCGAGGTCACAAGATGGCGGCCCCCATCGGTCGCACGTGTTGGCTGTGTTGAAGATGGCGGCCAATATGGCCGCCCCCACGGGTCGCACGTGTCGGACTGAGTTAAAGATGGCGCCCCCCACGAGCTGCACAAGGCGGGTGACGTATCTGAAGGGGGCGGTACCGGCAGGCACGCAGCCACCTTGTGGGATCTGTGGGCCTGTGAGTCCGTGGATCGGGCCTGGTGAGATTTCGACTTCGGGGCTTTTGAACGGGCCAGACAGACTCTGGCAAAATGTCCCTTTTTGCTGCAGTCGCTGCATGTCGCGGGCTGGGCAACGTTGCCGTGGGTGTTGGCCCTGCCCGCAGAAGTAGCACGATGGTCCCCCGGGCTGTACGGGCAGCCATGCGGCACAGGTCTGAGACATAGTCGGGTCTGGTGATGGCCGTGTCTGTGGTGCCCATGAGGGGTTTGCTGGGACTGCTGGGAACACGCTGAGGCTCTGGTAGGCCACCTCCAACGAGGTGGCTAGTTTTACCGTGTCCTGTAGGTCAGTGGCCCCGTTTTCCAGCAGTTGCTGCCGGATGTAGACCGGACCCCAGCCACGTAGGTGTCCCGGATCATCAGTTTCATGTGCTCATCGGCCGTCACGTCCTTGCAGTTGCAGTTGCGGGCGAGTAGCTTCAGGTTCTCTAGGTACTCGTCCAGTGATTTCCTGGCCCGTTCGCGGCAGGTAATGAGGAGGTGCCGTGTGAACACTTCGTCCACGGGCTTCACGAACTGTCTCTTTAGGATCGTGACCGCCGCTTCGTACGTGGCTGCGTCCTGAATCATACCCGATATTTGGTGGCTCACCCGGCCGTGAAGGATGCGCAGCTTGAGGTCATCGGAGAGAGGCGCTTCGAAGGAGTCGAGGTCGGCCTCAAAACAGCGGAGCCAGTGGGAGAAAATTACCTTAGATTCTGCTGCTTGTGCGTCGAGTTCCAGTTTATCAGGCTTTAGAACGGCTTCCAAAGTGATGTCTTTGGTTAATAAATTGATGTACTATTAATTCACTGCAAGATGATGAGAGTGAGTGAACATTGCCTGCCTGTGTCTGCTGTACAAATGAGCGCCGCCCCCAGGCGGTCGGTCTATATACTGTCTGAGAGGGGCGGAGCCAGAGGTGGAGCCCACCAGGTTCCAGTACAATACCTGTAAGGAGATCACATTACCATTGGGCCACAGTGCTACACAGACAGCTTATACTATGGTGAATACATTCACCACATTCACCACATCCCCATTGTACCTGTGTCCGGTCTTTGAAAGTGATATCCTATTAGTCCCATTTGGAAGATCTGATTAAATAGTTTATACTACAGGTAGAACACCACAAATCTGCCAAGCTCAGCAATAATTCCCTGCCGCATTTCGGAATTTGTGGGTTTTCAGGAGAAAAACATCGAAACACCTTGGGCGGGATTCTCCCGCAACTGGCCGTTTGGCCTGACGCCGGCACCAAGAGCGGCGCGAACCACTCCGGCGTCGGGCCGACCGGAAGGTGTGTAATCCTCCGCACTTCCGGGGGCTAGGCCGGCGGTGGAGGGGTTGGCGCCGTGCCAACTGGCGGCGAAGGGCCGGCGCAAGTTGGCGCATGTGCAGGGCCACCGGCGTGTTTACGCGCATGCGCAGGGGGGTTCTTCTCTGCACCGGTCATGGCGGAGCACTGCAGAGGCCAGCGCGGAAGGAAAGAGCGCCCCCACGACACAGGCCCGACCGCAGATCGGTGAGCCCTGATCGGGGGCCAGGCCACCGTGGATATTCAGTGGATAGGGGGACACAGGAAAGACACCTCATATAATTACAAAAGACGTCAGATAATGGTCATATTGCCGCTGATATTAATTCACTTCTCACGTATTGGATTTGATGACTCTTTCATGCCTTGCCAGCAGGATATCCCTTGAAGTGCAGCCTCAGTGGAGAGAATCTCCCTGAAGCCAAATGAAATGGCAAAGAGCGGAATGTTTCTCGCCGCTGCAGGCCCCCTGCTAAACACCCCACTAAACGTGTGACGTTTAGCGGACATTAACTGAAATCCACTGAATCGTGCCCATATGATTTTTATTCATGCAAATTGCACAGTACTCTTTAATAACTCTCTTTGAGCTGGCTTGGGCCAACTGCAAGAAAGCAAACTGTGTCCATGAGACTTAATTCTGGAAATCAAATGCGATGTTTGAATTTAAGCTTGCGACATCAAAACTCAATGCCTTGTACTGTAGCAAGGATGGGTATATGTCCACATCCCGAGGACAATAGCTAGTCAAAAATTCCACGTCACTGGTTTCCGCAAGAGTCCTTTGTTCTTCTTGTGTGAGTTCAACCGATTCTGCCACACCTACACTGGGTTGGATTCGGCGGGGGGGGGGAGGCGGCGGCAGCGGCGCTGGGGGTGTCAGACACTGCCAGTTTTCGGGTAATTGGATTTTAGGTACTCTTACCTGTGTTTTCTTTTCCTAACCAGACTTTAACTGTAATGAATCACTTGGCATGGAATCAGGCAAGATTCGCCCAGATCAAATTTTGAGCTCCAGCAATTATAATTTCAACTGGTCCCCGGAAAGATCAAGACTAAATCATCCAGAAAATGCATGGACACCATCGACTGACTCCAGCAAGCAATGGATACAGGTAAACATAGTGATGAGATTTAATTTTGCTCAGACTGCCATTGGTGAATTGCACTCATTGTCCGTATTGTCGTATAAGAAGGCTTGTGGCTGCAAAGAACTTTCAGCTTTCCACTATAGAGTGAAATGTGTTTCTTCAATCTGAACATCAAACAATTCATCTGAGCTGGTCATTTCCTTCCGTCGCAGTCACGAAACCGGGGCCAATGGAACATTTCAGATACAGTTTCCATTTCAGTAGACCTACTGATAGAATGCAATCTGTTTCCACACTGTTACCAGATCCATGTTCTTTCTTTTTTTATCTGTTTAACTGGGTAAAATCTATGTTCATTGCGTTGAGTAAGGTCAGTGCTGGGACAAGGGCACCCCAAAGTCTGCATCAAGAAAATGTGATGTGAGAAAATTATTTCTCACACACTGAGTGATTCGGGTCGACAATGTGCAGCCTGGAAGTGCGGTGGAGGCAGGTTCAAGAGGAGTTTGGATGATTATTTGGATAGAAGCAATGTGCAGGGGTACGGGGAAAAGGCAGGGGAATGACACTAAGTCATGGTTCTCGTTTGAAGCCCAATGCAGACACAATGGGCCGAATGGCGTCCTTCTGCACCGTTACAATTCTTGATTCTGTGAAGCATGCCTAGATCAGGTACTGGTGGCAAAATCAAAATATTTCAGATGCTGGAAATCTGAAATAAAAACAGAAAATATCGGAAATACTCAGCAGGTCAGGCAACATCTGTGGAGAGAGAAACAGAGAAACATGTCAGGTCTGTGACCTCTCATCAGAACACACATCGGGGATCATTTTGACTTCTTTATTCTTTCATGGGATTTGGCTGTCACGGGCATGACCATTATTTGTTGCCAATCCCCAATTTTCCCTTGAACTGAGAGGTTTTGCTCGGTCATTTTAGAGGGCAGTTAAGAGTCAACCATATTGTTATGTGTCTGGAATCACATGTCGGCCAGACCAAGTGTAGACAGGCAGATTTCCTTCCCAATAGGACATCAATGAACTAGGTGGGTTTTTACAACAATCAATGATAAATAGATGGTCACCATTACTGAGGCTAGCTTAATAGTTCTGACTTATTAATTGAATTTAAATTCCACCAGCTGCCATGGTGGGATTTGAACCCATGCCCACGGACATTACCGCTACACCAGCACCACCCCATGACTTTGTGGAGGCGACATCGAATCAGCAGCCCATTTTACACATTCCCCAAACTCTTTGGTTCCATTGACGTCAGTACTTTCATTTTACCATTTAATAAAGAGAAAGGTTTTAAATCTTATGAAATTACTACGTTTCCAAAAAATGGGAAAACCGATGTAGTCTGCACAGATTTTAAAAATCACCATCGTCCCTGGCAAATCGTCGAATACTTTGAAGAGGCAACTGACATGGTCAAAGGCTAATGCATTGAATATAGCGTCCATGGGCTAAACAAAAACTTTGGACAAAAGATTATTGGGGGGGATTAAAGGTGTGGAATTAGCAGGGTGACAGCAAGTGGGGGTAAAACTTGGTTGGAAGTGAGAATTTAGCAAGACGTAGGCCTTTTACAGGATCAGCGGTTAAGACAAAAATGCCTACATTCAAAATCGGATGGGAAAGGTGGATGTGCCATTAATGGATCAGTAGATGAAAAGATACGAGAACAGGTTGGATAAATATAAATCGGATTATTGGTTGGTATAAAGGATTTACAGACACAAACTGTTGGGCCACTGTGCTACCTGGGGGGGCACGGTAGCACAGTGGTTAGCACAGTTGTTCCATAGCTCCAGGGCCCCAGGTTCGATTCCCGGCTTGGGTCACTGCCTGTGTGGAGCCTGTATGTTCTCCCTGTGTGTGCGTGGGTTTCTCCGGGTGCTCCGGTTTCCTCCCACAGTCCAAAGATGTGCAGGTTAGGTGGAGTGGCGCTGCCCTTAATGTCCAAAAAGTTCAGGGGGAGTTACTGGGTTACGGGGATGGGGTGGAGGCTTAAGTAGGGAGCTCTTTCCAAGGGCCGGTGCAGACTCGATGGGCTGAATAGCGTCCTGCTGCACTGTAAATTCTATGAAATCATGTGTCCATGTTGTATAGTGCAAAAGTATGGTGCTGATAGAATAACACTGATTTGAAAAGGGGGCTTTGGCTGTACATTGATACAGAGTGAGGAAGGCAATGGTGTTTTTGGTAAGCTAGTTTTGGGTGACACATTAAAGTGAACGGCAGCCGTAATGAGATTGAGGCGTGAGGTAGAAATTAACAAGTTTTATTGCTGGGATATGAGTTTGATTATACATATATGACAAGCCACAGTTAGAGGCTGTAAAACTAATAGTTTTTTTGAAATAAATTGTGCAGTGAAGAGTAATCCAAAACATGACAGAAGATAACATGATATCTTTCTGCCTTTGGTAAAGTAGAGATATTTATTTCCACTGGGAACTTTCAGTCTGAAAATTCTTAAATTTGACGGAGAAGAGCAAATATGTGACTGAGAAATTTCCTGGCGCCAGTATCACAGTACAGCAAGGGTAGATTTCCATATTCTTCTAATCGTCTGCCATAACTATGAAGCATAACCATGAAAGCTGTAGAAAAATGGCGGGAACACTGTCAATGTCATATTCCCAGGGTTTCTCCACCCTCTGTGCTGAGGTTACGTTAGTCAGTTGGGAGAATCCCCCCCAGAAAATTCAACCCAAAATGTTTGAGCACAATGAGCACGGTAGCACTGTGGCTTCACAGCGCCAGGGACCCAGGTTCGATTCGATTGGGTAACTGTCTGTGCGGAGTCTGCACGTTCTCCCTGTCTCTGCGTGGCTTTCCTCCGGGTGCTCCGGTTTCCTCCCACTAGTCCTGAAAGATGCGCTGTTAGGTAATTTGGACATTCTGAATTCTCCCTCTGTGTACCCGAACAGGCGCCAGAATGTGGTGACCAGGGGCTTTTCACAGTATCTTCATTGCAATGTAAACCTACTTATGACAATAAAGATTATCATTATTATATGCTGTAGACATGTCTACTGGTAATAAGACCATAAAACCATATGGCAGAGGAGCAGAATTAGGCCTCTCGGCCCATCAAGTCTGCTCTGCTATTCAATAATGGCTGATGTTTTTCTCGTCCCCATTTTCCTGCCTTTTCCCAATAACCCCTGATCACCTTATTAATCAAGAACCTATCTAACTCTGTCTTAAAGACACTCTGTGATTTGGTCTCCACAGCCTTCTGCGGCAAAGAGTTCCACAGATTCACCACCCTCTGGCTCCAGAAATTGCTCCTCTGTTTTAAAGGATCGTCCCTTTAGTCTGAGATTGTGTCCTCTGCTTCTAGTTTTTCCTATAAGTGGAAACATCCTCTCCACGTCCACTCTATCCAGGCCATGCAGTATCCTGTAAGTTTCAATAAGATCCCCCCCCTCATCCTTATGAACTCAAATAATGCCATCACATTCATGATTATAGCCTGGCCTCAGTTGCACTGTAAGATTTTTAAAAAAGATTTGGATCAATTCGCAATTTATTTTGTCCCCATGAATTCACTTTTGTGTTCACTATGACAACACACCAGGGCTGGCTTAGCTCAGTTGGCTGGACAGCTGTTTCGTTATGCAGAGTGAGGCCAATCGTGAGTTCAATTCCCGCACTGGCTGAAGTTATTCATAAAGGCCTTCATCATAGAATTTACAGTGCAGAAGGAGGCCATTCTGCCCATCGAGTCTGTACTGGCCCTTAGAAAAAGCACCCTACTTAAGCCCATACCTCCACCCTGTCCCAGTAACCCCACCCAACCTTATTTTTTGTACACAAAGGGCAATTTAGCATGGCCAATCCATCTAACCTGCACATCTTTGAATTGTGCGAGGAAACCAGAGCACCCGGAGGAAACCCATGCAGACACAGGGAGAACGTGCAGACTCCACACAGACAGTGACCCAAGCGGGAATCGAACCTGGGACCCTGGAGCTGTGAAGGAACAGTGCTAACCACTGTGCTACAGTGCCGCCCCTTGTGCTACCGTGCCGCCCCGCCTTCTCAACCTTGCCCCTTGCCTGAGGTGTGGTGACCCTCGGGTTAAATCACCACCAGTCAGCTCTCCCCCTCATAGGGGAAAGCAGCCTATGGTCATCTGGAACTATGGCGACTTACAGCAGTGAGGGTTTTGTGGGGGGCTGTTGCCAACTGATTTTAAAATTCAGCCTCGTCTGAATCTTCCCACTGGAGTGCACAGCAGCCCGTTAAGTCACTTTGCAACTGCTTTGGTCTTAGAAACAGCACAATTATCAGAAATATTCTCTCTCTGTGGATAGATAGGCCATTGTTTTAAACGGTGCCAATTAATTTCACAGAGAAATATGGATGTATTTTTATTTATAAATATCCCAAAGATTAAAGATTCATAATAGCTGTAATGGCAGTCAGGCCTAATCCCCAGAACAAATCAATTGTCAGGGTAAGAGACCCCACATCTGTTTTTAGTCTCAGGTCTAATTCTGCTTTTTGTATTGACTTTATAATTTAAAACACCATTATCATTAATCCTTTACTGGAGGCCCAAAGAAAGGTAAACATGAAATTCATTAGCGAATTATTCTATATTGATTTTGATTTTAGGCCATTTTTGACATGCCAGAGGATTAGCATTTCTTTACAATCAGTCATTTATTCGGTGTTTTGCAAAACTGACTTTTTACTTTGTTACGTCCTTTTCCATTACTAATATGTTCAAGGCAGCAGCTGTGGAGCTGCGTTCATCCATCTGCACCATTTCCTTTATTTAAAGGGGTATCATCTTTGTGAAAAGCTGTTTGACAACTCTTTTTAAAATTTGTTCAGAAACACACAGGTAATCAGAGAATGGTCACAGCTCAGAAGGAGGCCATTGAATTTGTCGCATCTAGTGGCACTCCCTCAGCCTGTCCCCATAAACCTGCATTTTTAATACTTATCCAATACACTTTTGAAAGCCAGAATTGAATCTGCCCTCATAATCCTCTCAGAGACGGCATTCCAGATCCTATCCATAGAGTCATAAGTTTTACAGCACTGAAAGAGGCCCTTCGGCCCACCATGTCTGTGCTGGCCATCAAGTACCTACCTATTCGAATCCCATTTTCCAGCACTTGGTCCGTAGCCTTGTATGCAATGGCATTTCAAATGCCCATCTAAATACTTCTTAAATGTTGTGAGGGTTCCCGCCTCTACCATCCTTTCAGACAAAGAGTTCCAGATTCCCACCACCCTCTGGGTGAAAAGGTTTCCCCTCAAATCCCATAAGATCATAAGACATAGGAGCAGAATTAGGCCACTCGGCCCATCAAGTCTGCTCCGCCATTCAATCATGGCTGATATTTTCTCATCCCCATTCTCCTGCCTTCTCAACATAACCCCTGATCCCCTTATTGATCAAGAACCTATCTATCTCTGTCTTAAAGACACTCAGTGATTTGGCCTCCACGGCCTTCTGCGGCAAAGTGTTCCACAGATTCACCACCCTCTGGCTGAAGAAATTCCTCCTCATCTCAGTTTTAAAGGATCGTCCCTTTAATCTAAGATGGTGTCTTCTGGTTCTATTTTTTCCCACAAGTGGAAACATCCTCTCCACGCCCACTCTATCCAGGCCTCGCAGTATCCTGTAAGTTTCAATAAGATCCCCCCTCATCCTTCTAAACGCCAACGAGTACAGATCCAGAGTCCTCAACCGTTCCTCATACGACAAGTTCTTCATTCCAGGGATCATTCTTGTGAACCTCCTCTGGACCCTTTCCAAGGCAGGCACATCCTTCCTTAGATACGGGGCCCAAAACTGCTCACAATACTCCAAATGGGGTCTGACCAGAGCCTGATACAGCCTCAGAACTACATCCCTGGTCTCTTATTCTAGCCCTAACATTGCATTTGCCTTCCTAACTGCTAACTGAACCTGCACGTTAACCTTAAGAGAATCGTGAACAAGGACCCCCAAGTCCCTTTGTGCTTCTGATTTCCAAAGCGTTTCCCCCCCTCTATCTATGTCCCTCATAATTTTGTACACCTCAATCAGGTCCCCCCTCAACCTTCTCTGCTCCAAGGAAAACAACCCCAGCCGAACCAGCCTCTCTTCATAGCTGAAACACTCCAAGCCAGGCAGCAACCTGGTGAATCCCCTCTGTACTCTTTCTAGTATGACCACATCCTTCTTATACTGTAGTGACCAGACTGCTTGCTGCATTACAAAAATGTCGCCTTTGATTCTTTTGCCAATCACCTTAAGGTTGTCAATCCCTCTGCCGATAGGAACAGTTTCTCTCCATCTACTCTGCCGAGATTGCTCATGATTTTGATTGCCTCTATCAAATCTCCTCTCGATCTCGCCGAAGGAGAACAACACCAATCTATCCTCATAATTGAAGCCCCTCATTCCTGGAAGTGTTCTCGTAAATCTTTTCTGTACCCTCTCCAAAACCTTCACAACCTTTCTTAAAGTGTGGTGCCCAGAATTGGACAAAATACTCCAGTTGAGGTCAAACTAGTGTTTTATAAATGTTTATCTTTGGGTCTTCCTTGTATTTGTACCCTATGAAGCCCAGGATCCCCTATACTGTTTAAAAAAAAATAATAATTTTTCCTAAATTTCCCCAATTCATTTTTTCCAATTCAGGGGCAATTTAGTGTGGCCAATCCATCTACCCTGCACGTCTTTGAGTTGTGGGAGCGAAACCCACCCAAACATGGTTACAATGGGAATTTCCACCACCAACAAGGGCCACGGACCAGACAATCCAGACCATTTTTTTAGAAATGCATTGAATATTGTGCAGTCAAATAAATTACAGGTTGGATTCTCCGCCCCGCGACGCTGTCAAAGCGACTGCATTTACATCCATTTAGTGGGTCTGGCCCAGATTCTCCGGGCCCTTGCAGTTTTCGGATCCTCCGGGCTGGGAATCACGTGACACGGGGGTCACAACGGGTATCACCAAACTAATAACAGATGTGGTGGTTCCCACGTGAGCCAAGGGGATAACTCCTTAAGTTACCCCCAAAGCCCACCTGAGGGACCCCCCCCCAACCCCCCGAGAATCCCTAAATCTCCCTGGGGGAACGTAAATCAGTAGCAATTCTCCTCCGACAGGTAGTCTCCCAAATGGAGAATCTTGCCCATAGAGTATTGATGCTGGATGAGAATGCTGATTGAACATTGGTGAGAGGGAATATGCCCTATTACTCTGATAATGGTGTCAATGCAGTTATGAGATCATCTTTGAAGGGATCTAGACCAAGGAATTTAAAATCTTCCAAATTATTTTTGAATTTAATTACCTACCCGGAACAGGCATATTTTTTCGTTTTGGCCATAATGTGGTGTTGGTTTTACATTTTATCAGGATCCTTCATTTAACATTCTAACTAAAGTGACTTTCATTGGCATCGTATTGGAAGGTTGAGTGGGACAGGCCCTGCACCAATTCCATTTTGAGTAAACTAATTTAGAGAGGCCCCTAATTAACATACAGAAGGGGCCTAACACCCACTTTTGCTGGCTGTCCGAAATGCCTGCAAAGCTACCTACACCAAAATGGCGATGCCTATAATTCAGTGCTGATAAAGTACGAAACCCTGAAATTGGGTCTTTTTTGCTTTTTTGCATGCCCAGAAGTGGGCACACCACCTACCCAAACATACATAAAGCCTTTTGGGCTGGATTCTCCACAGCCCCATGCCGAAATCGTGTTTGGCGCAGGAGAGGAGAATCAACATTTACACAAGAATCGGGGCCAGCGCTGCTCCTGCGATTCTCCGGTACCCAAATTATGTGGCGCGGCTGGGGGGTCATTGCCAGAGACCCTCCCAGCGATACTCCAGTCCCGACCAGCCGAATTCCCGATGGCGTGGTTCTAACCATGTAAGGCCTGTCAAGACTCACACGCGTTGGCTGCGGACTCAATCCGCGGCTGTCCTGGTGGGGGAACGGGGGGATCAAGCACCAGGGGGGACCTTTATGGGCGGCCGGGGCAGCAACCTGGCGGGTCAGATGGAGCGGAGCAAATAGGTGGGACCTTGTTTGTTGGTCCAGGTCTGCCGGCTGAGTCCGCCATGCGCATGCCCGGACTAGGAACCGAACGTGCAGGGTCCCGTATCTGCAGCCAAAGGTCCCTGAAGCACTCCGGATCCCTGCCAGCCCCCTGCAGGTAGGTGAATAGCTGAATATTGTTTTAAGGGAAGCCTGGAGTAGAACGCCAGCGTTTTTACGCCGGCGTGGGGACATAGCCCCATTTTTGGAGAATCCACCTCAAGAAGTAGACCATTACAAATCTATTTGCGGTCATGTGTAATGCTCTTCGGACTGGAATTTCACAGAAAAACGTCTTCAGACATCAATGGCAGGCATTTATGATAAATGAAAGATAAAGACTAATGTTAAGAGTTTGATATACGATACCTTCTATATCGAGGCAGCACAAAAGGAATGTCAGATCTTTAAGCATGGAGGATGAGCTAAGCCATGTGCAGGAATTTGATACAGCTGGAAAGCGTTCCGAGAGCAGGAAGCTGGAATCTTAAGGAAATCCCACGTTGTTATGTTCTGACATCAGATGAATCTTATTTCCTAGAACAATGGAAGTTTAGAAGAAGTAGAATTTCCTAGTCACCCCTTTTCCTCTACACAGCTACATCACATTGCAACATTTCATTGTTCGCAAGCAGTTTAATCCCACGTCTCTTCTGATGGGTGTTTTAATTCTTTAAGGACCGCTTTTAGTGAGTCAGACACCTTCTCATTTTCTTTTTCTCCCTCTTGGGGTCACTAAACAGGGTTGGGATTTTCTGGAGGAGCAGAAATCCCTGCCCACAGTCAACGGACCGCTCAATGGTCCATCAAATTTTCTGTCCCGCCTGCGACGATTCCTGCAGTGGACAGGACTGGGGAATTTATCCTGTTTCTCACAGAACAGAGGCTCCTTCACCAAATTATTTGTTGGGAAAGGGACAAGGACAGGATGTTAGGCAGCGCCCACTGGTGCTCACCTTTGGTAGAGAAGAGAGGGGATGGGTCTCATTCCAAATGTGGGGGCTTGTAGATACAAAAACAAGTTCTAGCATATCACCATGTAGCAGACATTTTTGGTTCGCATTTTCATGGTTTCATACAAAAATAACATGGAGAAAGGGCAGCACGGTGGCGCAGTGGGTTAGCCCTGTTGCCTCACGGCGCCGAGGTCCCAGGTTCGATCCCGTCTCTGGGTTACTGTCCGTGTGGAGTTTGCACATTCTCCCCGTGTTTGCGTGGGTTTCGCCCCCACAAACCAAAGATGTGCAGGGTAGGTGGATTGAACACGCTTAATTGCCCCTCAATTGGAAAAAAATGAATTGGGTACATTAAATTTATAAAAAGAAATAACACGGAGAGGTCCCTGGCTTCTTAGTGGCTCAGTAAATATAATGGCGTGAATACTGGCGCAATGGGTGAATTGCGAGGAAGTGCAAAATCAGGCTCTGTACTGAACCAATCGCAAGTCACCCGACTTTCTCCGCATGTCACAATCTATATGTCGCCCCCACTGGCCGAGCAAATATTTAAACAGCCGGATGCATGATTCACCCGGTATGCGGTACTCACCGGCCACCCCTGGGAGACCTCGCCAGGGAGCCATTGTGTGGACCAGTCTTAACAGCATCCGGTGGCCTCCCAGGCCATTGGACTCCCCCAGGTGGTCGGACAGGGCAAGGTGGCACCCTGGCAGCCGGGCACCTTGGCATTGCCAGGCTGGCACCCTGGCAGTATCAGCTGGTGGCCTCCCCAAATATGTAGGGGTTGGGGGGGGGTGACAAAAACAGGGGGGATGGAGCCTGAAAGGCACGGGGGGAGGGAGGGGAAGGGGGGGGTGCGAGATTGGGACAGCCTCCAGAATGGTGCCCCGATCTGCGAGGGTAAGCTCGACAGCAAGAAATTCCTCTAAGAGCAGCTTTGGCACAGAGAATCTCCCTAAGGCCTTAAAAACCAGCAAAATGTTGTTGATAGTGGGGTGTTTCCTGGCTCTGCCGACACCCAGAAACACCCCACTAAATGTGCTGTTCACCGGACTTTAACTTAAGTCTACTGAATCGCGCCCAGAGGTAAAACTTTTGTTTATACGAAGCTGTTTTGAGTCTCAGCATGAGGTGGTCCAGAAAACGTGTCTAATCCCAGCGCAACTGGGGCTTGAGGTCAATGCAAGAATTCAGCTTTATCTGGCTTCCTTTGGCTTCAAATGGACTATTAGATGGAGTTCTATACTGCATTAAAGTTCTGGTATTCGGGAATTACTTCTTATGGAAGGGGCTGAGGGGAGAAATAAATGATGATAACTGTCCCATAGTAATAGAATTAAAAAACATACATCACAGAAGGATGCTATTCAGCCCATGTGCCTGTGCTGGCTTATTGAAAGAACTATCTGATTCGTCCCATGCCAGTGTTCTTTCCTCATAGCTCTGCAAATGCTTCCTTCATATAACCAACTACCTTTTGAAAGTTATTACCAAATCTGTTTCCACCACCCGTTCAAGAAATACACGATAGCACAAGTGGCTAGCACTGTGGCTTCACAGTGCCAGGGTCCCACGTTCGATTTCCCACTGTCTGTGCGGGGGCTGCACGTTCTTCCCGTGTCTGCGTGGGTTTCCTCCGGGTGCTCCGGTTTCCTCCCACAGTCCAAAGACGTGCAGGTTAGGTGGATTGGCCATGATAAATTGCCCTTAGTGTCCAAAGAGGTTAGATGGGGTTATTGGGTTACTGGTATAGGGTGGAAGTGAGGGCTTAAGTGGGTCGGTGCAGATTCGATGGGCCAAATGGCCTCCTTCTGCACTGTATTTTCTATGTAGGTTCGATAACAAGTCACTCGATAAAAAACAATTCTCCTCTTCTCCCCTGGTTTCCTTTGCCATAGGTGGTGCGTTGCTTTGAATTTAGAAAGTCACATTGTTACAAATGGTGGAATTTAATGCCCTCCCGCATGGTGAGTTTGGTGCTGCTGGGGGGCATTTAATCAGGTGAGTGATGGGGACACTATTGCCTTCCTGCCTCTGCTGCAATTAAGTCCATGGAAGGCTCATGGACAGCCTTCCTGATCCACCACAGATTGAGGCCTTTAAGGGGACAAAGGCACTCGGTGCCTGATTGAGGGGCCTGACAACCAGCCCCTTGCCCTTGTTGCCAATCCCATTCCAGCCCTCCCCCTGTGACCCTGCCCCATGAACTAGGGTAACTATCGCAGATCTTATTCAATGAAATAAAATAATGGGCACTTTGACTTGGGGTGGATGGGTTGCTAGGGACTGTGACGGCAGGGTGGTGCCAGTAACCATGTGAATAGGTGTTGAGAGGTTCTGATGACACATGAGAGGTGGAAGTAGGTGGAGGCTGCTGCTGTGCGTGACACCGGGATAGTAGGAGGGCACCTTCACAAGATTCCAAAGCATCGCTTCACAAACTATAATAATCTAATACATCATAGATGTGAAAAGTGGTTTGTAAATCTGCTATTATTTCACATACTTAGTTTGATTTCTGTTATGGTCTCCGTACGACCCAGTGTCAGAAGACTCAGTAAAGCCCCATTCTTCCAGCATCCTGGCCCATGGCTTTGCGGGAGGGGCGGGGGTTTCCAAGGGAGGGGTTCCAATCCAATGCCACCTTGTGGCTACAGGCAGGAGTGGTGCTGCACAAATGACTTTAGGACTATGGGGCAAGGATAAGTTGGATTCCCCACTGCCCGACGCCAGTAGTGGATTTCCCGATCCGGATGAGAATGGAGCATCGGCAGAAAAACTGGATTGGCACCCATTCCGATGCTCTAGCCCCCTCCGCCAGCAAGGGGATGCAAAACATTGATTAACACCCATTTGCATCTGATTGACAGGCTAGAAGCCCACGTTTTCACCCTTTTTCCCCTCCCCCATTATGCACTGACCCCCCCACAGCGGGAAATCCTCCCAGCGGGATTTGGTGCAAGATAAATCCTGACCCCCGCAGCCCCCATTCCTCAGCATATCAAAAGCAGCTAAATCCTTTTTTTTCCTCTTTCACAGCAGAAAGCACTTAGATCCTTTTGATGTGGTGAGGAGCTGTCAATTTAAGCAAGAGTGTTTATAAACATTGTGTTTAGCATCACAGCATGGTATTGAGATACATTCAGGCATCAAGGGAAAGAGAGATCAACAACCCACCAAGCACCTGTCTCTGCTCTAATCAAACTGTCAATCACTGGTTAATGCAATGTATTGCTGTGTGAAATTGAATGGCAGATATATATTTCAAAAGCTATTATGGTATTTGAAGCCCTTTGAAGTGTACTTAGCTTTCCAGGAAGCCTCTGACATTGTAAAAGCTGCTGCTTTAAGCACTTTTGTCTGAGGCAGCACATGTTAGGGAAGGGTCAGTGAAAATGCACTGATCTTTCACTCTACTGCCTGGACTGCTCTTCAGCTTTCCGGCAGGGTCTCTGATCAGGATGTCTGATGGGGGGGGTGACTGATGGGGGGAGGGGAGAAGTCTGATGGGGTCTCTGATGGGGGCAGCTGGGGGGGGGGGGTCTCTGTTGGGGTCTGATGGGGGATCTGATGGCAGGTCTAATGGGGGACTGGGGGATTGGGAGGCGGTCAGTTCACTCTCGTGCATGCATGCTGTGGGGGGTGACCTATTATTCCCATGGTGGGGAGGGAGGGTGTCGCTTCTTGTCAGTGGAGGGGGGGCAGGATTTGCATTGTGAATGGGAGTGGGCCCTCCGCTGGACCTCAGTATTGGGCCACCTGCTCAAAATAGCGGCCCTGAACCAGGATTCCGATGGAATCCAGCGAGCTTTCCTCCATGCATGAATCTAGTGTGGAAAAGGAGAGGGAGTCGCATCTCAACACTGGTCCTAGCGCCAGGGGACACCAGAAGCAAGTTTCCTCTGGCGGGAGCACTTAATCTATAGCTCATAGAATCCAGCCCACAGTCCGGGCTAACGAAGCTAAATGTGGCCTCGGAGGGCATTCCTTGCCGAGGCCCCAAAAGGAAATAGAGCCCATTTAATAGTAGGGTTGTTCTCGGACATGCTGCGTGAGTTGAGGAGAACCACGCTAAATGTACCCAAAGCGGTCTCTGTTTCTTTTTCAGTAAATCACGCCCGTTAACCCTCTCTCCACAGGGCAGCACGGTAGCACAAGTGGATAGCACTGTGGCTTCACAGCGCCAGGGTCCCAGGTTCAATTCCCCGCTGGGTCACTGTCTGTGTGGAGTCTGCACGTTCTCCCCGTGTCTGCGTGGGTTTCCTCCGGATGCTCCGGTTTCCTCCCACAGTCCAATAGACGTGCAGGTTAGGTGGATTGTCCATGCTAAATTGCCCTTAGTGTCCAAAAAGGTTAGGAGGGGTTATTGGGGATAGGGTGAAAGTGAGGGCTTAAGTGGGTCGGTGCAGACTCGATGGGCCGAATGGCATCCTTCTGCACTGTATGTTCTATGTTCACTGGTGCTGACCAACCTGCTGACCTTTTCCCAGCACTTTCGGTTTTTATTTCTCATCTGTGTTGGTTTAGTCTGTGCCACGTTTAATGCAGGTAACTGGCACCGCGTGTGCACATCTGCAGGGCCTTTGCCCTCAATATGTTCTACTTGATGAGAGGAAAAGCTCCCGACTTGGAGGGACGTCCCTCCAGACTCATTCATTGAGGCAATGGAGGTGGGTGGGGAGTGCTATGAAAATAAAGATAAAATGAATGTGCTTATTCCGTGTTTTTCTGGATAGCATCGAGGGATTGCACAATATTTCCAAGATGATGCATTGTGTTTGAAGTGGCAGTGATTCCACCCCCCCCCCCCCCCTCCCACACACACACACACACACAGCCGCAGTTGGAATGTTGCCTGTGCTGTGTGGTGCTGTGCTGGAACCCTCCAGTCCCAGCCTCACAATCTGGGTGAGATTCTGGTGATGCCGCTGTCTAGAGCAGTGTGCATCTATACATCTTGTGCCGCTCGGCTTCTGGGACCTGTCACTCACATTCACAGAGACTGAACCAGGATGGTGAGCGGCCCCACTCTGCTGAAACTAACCCCATTGCCCTTAACTGCACAGAGTTTGTGTTCCTGCTTATGATGAACCAATGTTCCAGGAAGATGTCACCAGTTTGAGGGACTCTGGCGGAACTCTGCTCTCGAGTGGAGGGTAAGGGAAACTCACAGGTTTGAGAGGAATATCTGTTCCTCAGCATAGAGCATATTGGCTTAATTGCACCTGTCCATCTGTGACCTCTTGGACACTTCACATTCCACAGGGCTGAAGGTTTCATCCTAATTTCTTGCATTTAAGGAGCAGAAAGATTTCAACAAAACTGCTTTGAAACACGATGTGGCTTGTTTTTATTAAAATAATAGCACATTGGTTAGCACTGCTGCCTCACAGTGCCAGAGACCCGGCTTCAATTCCAGCCTTATCTGGCAGTCTGTGGAGTTCTCCCGTGTCTGCCTGGGTTTCCTCCAGAAGCTCCAGTTTCCTCCCTCAGTCCAAAAATGTGCAGGTTTGGTGGATTGGCCATTGCCCCTTAGTGAGCAACAATTACGTGGTGGTACAGGGATAGGGGGGGGGGGAGTAGGCCGAGGTAGTGTACTCTTTTGGAGGGCCGGTGCAGACTCGATGGGCCGAATGACCTCCCTCTGCACTGTAGGGAGTCTATGAAATGTGACATGCCGCCAGCTTCCATGATGTCAGTTCCTGGAGCTTTTTGTGATGACACTTCCTGGAGCTTTCTGTAATCTCACTTCCGCCAATGTCTTCTGGAATATGTCCAGCCAGCGTTGGCAACACTCATCACTTACCTGTGCCTGCATCCTTGGCGATCCTCAGCCTCAAGTGGATGTAGCACCGACAGCAGCACTGCTGAAAAGAGCTCCAAGCCTTCGGTTTGCCAAGACCTTTTGGCAGGCAGGGTTTCTAAATCCCAGGGTCCTTGATTTGAGGGCAGGCCTGCTATTGCCCAGTTAAGTGCCTGACTGGCCCTGGCCAGCTCTCCAACCAGCAGGCGAGACCCCTTTCACCAATACTGCCAATTAAGTGTTTATATTTGAGCAGCAGACACATCTTCCTGAGCCCCAATGTCCTGCACCTGGAATACCCTGGCCCTGCCTGTGGTAGAGGAAAAGCATCTGGGGAGGCGCTGAACCCCCCGAGTTTCATCGCCGAGAGCAAGCTGAAGCCAAGTGTCAACAGCGAAAGAAGTGGGTAGCAACACAGGCACCCCACCCACCCTAAAGAAGCGGGTAGCATCCCGGGCCCCCCACTCACCCTCTCCTCCAACCACCATCTGTCCTACCTGTGACAGAGACTGTGGGTCACGCATTGGACTCCTCAGGCACCTGGGAACTAATTTTTAGTGTGGAAGCAAGTCGTCCGCGACTCCGAGGGGCTGCTGAAGAAGAAGACTACTGCAAATAACAAGAGATGTAGGCTGATGGGAGTAGCATCACCCACACCACTCCAAATCAAACACCATCATGCCCAGAACATATGGTGTCAGTCCTTCATTATCACTGTGTCACAATCCTGGAACTTCCTACTTAATACCTGTGTGGCAATACTGTTGGCTAAAGGATGTGCCGCAGTTGAATGAGATGGCTCATAACTACCTTCTCAGGTTAAGTAGGTACTGGCAATGAATGTCAGTACAGCATTGGAGTCTTCAAGCCAGGCAAATATTGTCAGAGACTCCCCGCTGAGGTGATAACTCCACTTTAATCCACTCACTGGATGTCTATTTTATCCCTAATTATCCGACACTGCCTTGAGGACAAATTGCCTTAGTAAATTCAACTCCTATCTGTTGTATTTCGGAATGGCGCACAAGGGTCAGAAGTCAAAGAGGAGTCTGTGACCTTATTCATCCACCTACCCAGCTGAAAAAATAATGCATTTATGTATATGGCTGTGATTGTTAAGAGTTAACAGAGAATGAATAATCCAGACAATACTAAGAGGTGCATTGCTTCAGTTGATCTAATTTCTCATGTGACCTTCCCAATTTTAATTTTCATTCTTGCTTTTGAACATATGAAAGCTCTTAAAGTTAAAATTCAGCGTGCAAGAAGGAATTCTTCCAAAAGTTCTCAAAATAAATGGAGCCCAGCTCATACCCAAGCGATTATATAAAAGTTAACTGCTGCGAGACGTCAATACATAAAAAT
This sequence comes from Scyliorhinus torazame, assembly GCF_047496885.1. Classification (NCBI taxonomy): domain Eukaryota; kingdom Metazoa; phylum Chordata; class Chondrichthyes; order Carcharhiniformes; family Scyliorhinidae; genus Scyliorhinus; species Scyliorhinus torazame. Next base: position 75,298,085 of record NC_092712.1, read on the forward strand.
TCTTTAGTGCAGCACCCACTGTGTCAAAATGATGGATTATCTGCTTGGCCTAACCATAAATATCTTTATTAGCTCCTATTATACCACATTTACAATTTGGCTCCCCTGTCTCACAGAAGTTGAGATCCAAAGAAAATGGTGCATCTTCTTCTTCTTGATTTTCTTCTTGATTTGTTTTCTAGGCCCCTGCACGATCCAGATAGTTAACAATATGTTGCAGCCTGAGCTCCACAAAGGATAGGAATCAGTAGCATTTATGTTTCATTTCCCTTGTATGCGAATCCAAATGGTGACCAGATGTGCGACTTGCACACATGAACAAGACTCCCACTGAACTGCTTCTCAGACCAAATGTGAACTGCATTTTCTTAATGCCATATTAATTGGAACTTCATGTAGAGTCATATGTTTGGGCAAAGTGAAAGGCAAATGAAGTGTAGAATATTGGAGGAAACGGTGAATAAATAAAAAGAAATAAAAACAGAACCTCCGTTAACATGTTGATACACTTGGACCTGATTTGCAATACAGAAGTCACTTGTTCATTGTTTCCCATGCTCTTGTTTTGAGCTCTCCATGGCCATATTTTTCTATATTGTTCTTTCCCTACAAGGGGAGCTGATTAGGCTTGCGCCTCTCTGTAGCTTTTGGTATCATGGAGCTTCTTTGCTCCTCTGCTTAAATAGGTCTTTTAATATAAAAGAGCCACATATCTGAAGCGAGATGATTTATTGGTGGGAGTTCTGCCCAAACCCGTGGGAAGTCCTTTTGAGTTCATGAGTTGCTGCAGCTTTAGTTGAACCAGATACACAGGTGAGCTTTGATGTGTTGGGTACTCTGGATCTGTGGAGACTGCGTTTACCTTAGCAGTAACATAGACAGGCTACCAACACTTGTAATAGTACAACACTATTTTATTAAGCTAGAAACTGTTGAACATACTTTCACTGTGGGTTAACACGATGTTAGATTAAACTAAAGACCTATGCCTGTCCTAACCAGTCTATGCACTCAGCACATGGTGAAGATCTGTGCTGTAAGCTGTAAGTTCTGTCCTTCTGAGAGGCTGCATCCCGAATGAGTGGGAAAACTGATGCCCTCTGTCTTTATAGTGAGTGTGCTCTAACTGGTGATTGGCTGCAGTGTTGTGTGTGTTGATTGGTCTTGCTGTGTGTCCATCAGTGTGTGTGTCTGCACCATGATATACTGGTGTATATTATGACAAGCTTCACTCCAGCTGAAAATCTTGAGTGGCCTCCTTGTTTAAGTAATCCGGGAAGATTTAATCGGCAGCACATTCATGTCAGGTCTTGAAGCACCCACACACCTGACAATCGAGTGAACAGTGAATTAATGAATAAGTAAACCAGAGCTTCCAGTCAATGAATTACCTTTCAGAAAGACAAACTGCGCATACACATTGCACAGTACCTCATTGGGCGGGATTCTCCGTTCCCGCAGCTGGTCAGTGAGGTTTCCCATTGTGGCCACCTCACGCCGTCGGGAAACCCGCAGGCGTGAGAGCGTTGCCGGCGAAACAGAGGATCCTGCCGACAGAGAATCCCGCAGGCTGTATATTTGACCATTGCACACACTATGGCAAACACACATGAGCAAGAAACTTATTAGTGGATCACCAGACAATTTTGTTCTAATATTTAGAATTTCACTCGACTGCTTGGAAACGTTCATGACAGGTGGTGCCTTATGAATAAGTTTTCTTCACCAGATGACCAGCACTGTTGTGTGATGTAACAAGTTGCATTAATTTCTAACAAGCTGTGGCTCCTTCTGATTGCTGCAGGTGGACCTGGGATTCCTGCAGCACGTCTCTGCCATAGCAACGCAAGGTGCTGTCTCCAAAGAAACGCAGCGCAAGTATTATGTCCTAACGTACAAAGTGGATGTGAGCTCCACTGGTGAAGACTGGATAACTGTGAAAGAAAAGAATAAACAACCAAAGGTATGTTGTTCAAACAATCTTCTACTGGAAATATGTCGACAAGTTTTAAAAAAATGCTTGATGTGAAAATTATTACTCATCTCGTTTGTTCCTTGGAACCCGAAGTTTAGAAGACACAATTGATGCTTTATCCATGTCAGTGCAAGTAGCATGAATCGCTGCTCTTTTCCACCTTGAATTAAACTACCCTCCAGAGTTTGAAAAGCTACTTTTTGACCTACTGGAGGCTAATATTCTACAGATTTCCATTTTGGAAAGGGTCACATGTTGGTCGAAAGATTAAAGGCGCTTTTATTTTTCAGTTAATGGTACACAAAAAAGTTACTTGCATCAAATAAGTGGATTAACTTACCTCACCATCCCTCCTCCTGACAGCTGAGGCCTCATGTTATCCATGATTAATGATTGAGTGGATTGTATTATCCATGATATCCGTTGTTTTGCCACCTCCTGATACCTCGATAATATCGATGATATGATTGAGTGGATTGTATTTATTATCAATGCTATTTCTTGTAGTATACATTTTGAAATACAAGATATATAAATATTAGGCACAAATTGCCACCTCATATAACCTTCGGCAATAGGCTTCCTCTCTATAGGAATGAGAAGATCACACTCCTCTAAAGCTGGTCTTCCATTTATTTTCTTCAGTAGCCCATCGGCAACAACAACAACCTGTATTTATAGAACAGCTTTCACGTAATGGATACACTTCACCGAAACATTATGAAACAAAGTGTGACACTTCTCCGCATAGGGAAATGTTAGGTCAGCTGACTAAAAGCTTGGTCGAAGGTAGATTTTAGGGAGTCTTAAAGGTGGAAAGGGAGGTAAACAAAATGGGGAAATGTAGGAAGGGAATTTGGGGCCTAAGCAACTGAACTCATAGCCGCCAATTGTGAAGCAATTACATACAAACATACAAAACAGGAGCTGAAGGAGGCCACTCAACCCCTGGTCCACCATTCAATAAGGTCAACATGGCTAATCTGTTTGTATTTCGAATTCCACATTCCCGACTAGCCCCCGATAACCTTTGATTCCCTTGTCTGACAAGAATCGATCGACCTCCGCCGTAAAAATACTCAATGACCCTGCCTCCACCAGCTTCTGAGGCAGAGGGTTCCAGATTAATTCCATTTAAAACTGGGTATGCACAGGAGGCCAGAATTAGAGAACCGCATATATCTTGGAGGGTTTTGGGGTTGGAGGAGATTAACGAGATAGGGAGGGTCAAGACCATGGATAGATTTGTAAAAAACTATGAGAATTTTAAAATCCAGATGTTGCAAGCACAGGGGAGATAGATTATCATAGAATTTACAGTGCAGAAGGAGGCCATTCGGCCCATCAAATCTGCACCGGCTCTTGGAAAGAGCACCCTACCCAAGGTCAACCCTCCACCCTATCCCCATAACCCAGTAACCCCACCCAACACTAAGGGCAATTTTGGACACTATGGGCAATTTATCATGGCCAATCCACCTAACCTGCACATCTTTGGACTGTGGGAGGAAACCGGAGCACCCGGAGGAAACCCACGCACACACGGGGAGGATGTGCAGACTCCGCACAGACAGTGACCCAAGCTGGAATCGAACCTGGGGCCCTGGAGCTGTGAAGCAATTGTGCTATCCACAATGCTACCATGCTGCCCTCATAGGAAATGAGACTTGCTGCCAGTTAAGGCATGGAGAGCAGAGTTTTAGATGGCCTCAGGTTTATGGAGCGTAGAATGTGGGAGACCCGCCGGGATTATGTTGATTAGTTAAATCGAGAGGTAAAAAAGGTATGAGTGAAGGTTTCAGCTGAAGATCAGCTGAGATGGGGGTAGAGTCGAATGATGTTACAGAGGTGAAAATATGCAGTCTTAAGTAATGGTACAACTATGAGGCCAGAAGGCCATCTCAGGATCACATGTGACACCAGGTTTGCAAACAGATTGGCTCAATCTCAGAGTGTTGCCAGGGAAATGGATGGAATCAGTAGCTACTGAACAAAGGTTGGAGAGCGGAAAGAAACAGTGGTTTTGGCCTTCCCAAAACATAATTGGAGGAAATTGCTGCCCATCCATTGCCGGATGTAAGATAAACAAGCTGATAATTGAGCAACAGAGGGGGGATGCGAGAGAGGTGGTGGTGAAGTTGTGCTGGGTGTTGTCAGTTTACATTTGTCTGTCCCTATAGATCATTGTCCAACTGAAAACAAACGATCCCCACTTCCCATAATGTACAATGGTTACCCGGCCACATTCACCACACAAAATCATCCTTAAATTTTACATTTCCCCATTTGTCAAGATGAGTCACATTTCTACTTATGCACAAACTATATAGAAAACATTTGAGATGATAACACTGATCATGCAAATCTTCAGCCTATGAGGAAATCAATAATTGCAGTAATTTTAATATGCAGCTCAGAATTTTATTCAGAAATCCATGCTGTTGGTAGCTGTCCCTGGATTGGAGGATGATTTCTACTCAGGCACGCAGGTTTCTGCTGTGGTACTCCTGTTGCTGAACAGGCCAATTGTCAACCTTGAGATCTTTGGGCCAATGCGGCAGCATATCTCACAATGTAGTGGGATCTGAAGTACAGGATTAGTTTCCTTTACTGTCAGTCTCCGTCACCACTCTTTCTCATCACTAAGACGTTGTGACTCAAAGCATGTCGCTGCTTGAGAATGATTGGTAGCAAGCTTCTCCCACTCATCATGATCAATACTACTGTGTTTCAGAGTGTCTTTGAAATGAAGCGTTTTCTTTCCCTTCCCCCGGAATGTTGACCGTTGAGAGTTGAGAAATCAGGACCTGGCAGAGAAGACACTTTTCAGCCATCTGGACATAGTGTCCAGTCCATGGTAGTTGATTTTGGATGAGTTTTGGTTGAATGCTTGTGTAGCTGGCTTCAAGAATGACATTGACGTTTGTCCTTCCATTAAATCCGGGAGACTATGGCAGAGGTATTGCTGATGGAATTCATCTGGAACTCAGATGTGTTGCAACAATTGCTTTCCACACAAGGAGCTTGCTTCTCCCTAAATGAGACTATGTCCCCATGCCGGCGTAAAAACGGTGGGGTTTTACTCCAGAAATTCCTTCCAAAAAGTTGAACGAATTCAATGCCCTGCAGGGGGCTAGCAGGGACCCGGAGTGAATCTCGCAGCTTTAGCACGATACGGGCACTTCCGGTTCGGAGTCCGCGCATGCGCATGATGGTGGCCTCCCGCGGCCGCGCCAAGCTCCATGGCGGACTCAGACCGCGGAGCCACACCGAAAAAAGAGACCCCCCCTATCGGCCGCGCGCCTAAGCGTCAATCCCCACACAGTTCATCCCCGGCGGCATATAAGGCCCACTGGTCTCCGATCCGCCCGTCCGCAACCAGGGCAGCCGTGGACTGCGTCTGCAGCTGCCATGCGAGCGTCCCGGCCGGCAATAGGTGGTTAGTTCCACGCTGTCGGGAACCCGGCCGGTCGGGAGCGGAGGATTACTGGGCTGGCCTCTGGCAACCGCCGCCCGGCGGCACGGCTTACTCCGCGGTCACGCCGATTTTCGGGGCCTGGAGAATCGGCGAACCAGCGCCGGGCCCGATTACGACGTGAAAGTGGATTCTCCGCCCTGCGCCGGCCGCGATTTCGGTGAGGGGCTGCGGAGAATCCAGCCCAAGGACTTTTGTTGACTTGTGGAGATCTTTATTGTCAAACACTTGCCGCTGTCATTTGTAGAAGGCTGAGCTGGAGCAGTAGATCGGGTGTTGGGTCTACTCATCAGTGGTGGTCTTTCGAGAAAATTGGCTGTCAAATATTGTCACCAACCTGGTGGGTTTTTGTTGACACCACTGTCATGATACGCAGACATGCAGATAATGATATACAGACAGGCAGCTAATGAACACAGAGAACAGGACATGACCAATGAGCAGGCAGGACACTCAGGGGTGGTATCTCACTATAAAAGGCACGAGGCACGAACACTCCGCCTCTTTCCACTGATGAACATCTACAGAGTGAGTCAGGGTGCATGTACAGTATCACACCTCCAGCACATGGCTAAGAGCTAGTCTGGTTCAGTCAGACAGAGTAACCACACTTAGGTTAGCAGAGAGTCGAACTCATAGAGAACTGTGCTAACTGTGCTACTGGTTCAATAAATCAGATTGAACTAACTTCAAGGTCTGGCGTATCTTTTGGTTAAAGCTGCATCCAGTTGCAGCCTGTGTTATCCCAGAGGACACAACACAACAGGCTACCAGGAGACTGCTTAATCTAGGTGGTTTACCTCAGTCCATTCCGTGACGACCAGCGAATGTAGCCCGGCACCATGGAGAAGATTCAGGCTCCTCACCAGCTCAGGACCTCCGGCAATCTCAGTGCCAACTGGCGGACATTCAAGCAAATGTTTCTGCTGTACATCGAAGCTTCAGACCTCGTGGATGCATCTGATGCAAGGAAGATCGCGCTTCTCCTCTCAACAGCGGGTGATCAAGCCATCGAACTCTTCAACTCTTTTCACTTCACCGAAGGCCAGGACAAGACAAAGTTTCAGACCATCCTGGACAAGTTTAACAGTCACTGTGAAGTGGACACCAATGAAATCTTTGAGTGCTACATATTCAAACAGCGTCTACAAGGTAAAGATGAATCTTTCAACTCCTTCTTAAACTAACCTCCACCTGCTAGCGCTGTCCTGCAACTTTGGTGATATTGCTGACTCCATGATCAGAGACCAAATCGTTTTTGGAGTTCACTCTGATCCTCTGAGAGAGCAGCTACTGAAAATCAAGCATATGACCCTGCCAGTTGCGATTGAAACATGCACAGTGCATGAGCACGCCAAAAGTTGCTATGCCCAGTACAAATCGGCTGAAAATGAGAAACTTACCTCCCACGAGGCAGAGAGTGTGCAGGCCATCTCCCGGATGCAACCCCTCAGCATTGATGAAAGCGGCCATTTCGCGTGCTTTTCCCGGGGCCCCATGCATGCGCAATGTGAACAGGATAACGAAGCGGCCGACACCCACACTGCGCATGTGCGACGACACGCGGAGCATCAGGACGCCGACGTCATGACGTGCTCGAACTGCGGCAACGCCCACTTAAAGAAACACTGCCCTGCAAGAGGCAGGCGATGTTTAAACTGCGGGAAGCCTGGACACTATGCAGCCTTGTGCCGGTCTGCACCACCAGTCAGGGGCCAGCATTCCCAATTCCGACGACGGCGCGTTCAGAGTGCAACAACGATTACAGGATTCTAATCCTGGCAGCACAACAGATCCAGTGGAAGAATGCCTGGACTCCGCCTACTGTGTGGGCATCATTACCAAATGTGAATATGCCACATCCAACTCATCACAAATTCAATCCATCCTTGCTGAGGATTCTGCGGACGAATGGCGTGAGGTGATGCAGGTCAACCACTGCTCCATCCAGTTTAAGCTGGACACAGGTGCTTCTGCCAACCTCCTCTCACAGGCAGATTTCAAACGCATCAAGAAGCCCCCCAAGGTCCTTCGAGCAGCCTGCACTATCCTGGACTACAACGGAAATGCCATCACGGCACTGGGATCCTGCTATCTACTCGTCTCCAACCGGAGCACCCATATACAGTTACGTTTTGAAATTGTCAAGCCAGACAGGGCATCCCTACTTGGCGCGCATGCCTGCAGCAGAGCAGCTGAATCTCATAGCGGGTTTACACAATGACATCCTCCAATGTGGATCTTCAGGCCGGCATTGACAACATCCTCGCTCAGTATCCGGATGTGTTCGACGGGGTGGGCACGCTGCCATATCGATACAAGATTCTGCCATGACCTGATGCCGAGCCAGTGGTCCACGCACCACGCCGGGTCCCGGCTCCGCTGAGGGAGCGCCTGAAGGCACAGCTCAAGGATCTTCAGCAACAGGGCATCATTTCCAAGGTAACCAAACCGACTGACTGGGTCAGCTCGATGGTATGTGTTCGAAAGCCTTCGGGAGACCTACGCATCTGCATTGATCCCAAGGATCTCAATAAGAATATAATGCGTGAACACTACCCCATCCCGAAGCGGGAGGAACTCACCAGTGAGATGGCACACGCACATTTTTTCACCACGTTAGATGCGTCACATCGATTTTGGCAAATCCAGCTGGATGAGTCCAGCAGAAGGCTCTGCACCTTCAACACACCGTTTGGCACATACTGCTATAATCGCATGCCATTTGGCATTGTCTCAGCATCGGAGATATTCCGTCGCATCATGGAGCAGATGAGGAGGGCATTGAAGGGGTTCGTGTGTATGTAGACAACATCATCATATGGTCCACGACCCTTGAAGAGCATGTTTCCCATCTCCAGCAGGTATTCCGCCGTGTCCATGCCAATGGCCTGAAGCTGAACAGGTCCAACTGTTGCTATGGCATGTCAACACTCAAGTTCCTAGGTGACCAGATCTCTCAGCAGGGCATGTGCCCCGACACAGACAAGGTCAAGGCCGTCGAAGCCATGAAAGTCCCGGAAGACAAGAAGGCAGTATTGCGCTTCCTGGGCATGGTCAATTTTCTGGGCAAGTTCATCCCAAACATGGCCTCACAAACCACGGCCCTACGAAACCTGGTAAAAAAAGTCCACTGCCTTTGAGTGGAAGGCAGCACATCAGGCAGAGTGGTTGGAGCTGAAAGCCAAGCTCACCACTGCACCCATCTTGGCATTTTTCAACCCAGACAGGGAGACGATGATCTCAACAGATGCGAGCCAGGATGGCACCGGTGTGGTGCTGCTTCAAAGCGATGACACTTCCTCCTGGGCACCGGTAGCCTACACATGGAGGGCCATGACGCCCACCGAAACACGGGATGCGCAAATAGAGAAGGAATGCCTGGGTCTTCTCACTGGCATTCTCAATTTTCACGACTATGTCTACGGCCTGCCGACATTCACTGTCGAGACGGATCATAGGCCTCTGGTCCACATTATCCACAAGGACCTGAACGACATGACGCCTCGGTTGCAACACATCCTCCTCCAACTCAGAATATACGACTTTGACTTAGTGTACACGCCTGGCAAGGAGCTCATCATCGCTGATGCATTGTCCCGCTCCATCACATTGCCTAGTGAACCGCTGGAAATCATCTGGCAGATTGAATCACAGGTGCAGCTGTATGCTAGCACCCTCCCGGTGTCTGGATGAGAAGGTGGTTCGTATCCGCGAGGAGACAGCCAAAGACCCCCTCTTGCAGCGTGTCATGCACCACCTCGCCAATGGCTGGCAGAAAGGGCAGTGCCCTCAATTTACAATGCAAAGGACGAACTGACGGTGATTGATGGTATCCTCCTCAAGCTGGACCGGATTGTCATTCCACTCAGTCTCCAGAGCTTGGTGCTCCGCCAAATCCATGAGGGACACCTTCGTGTCGAGAAGTGCAGACGCAGAGCCAGGCAGGCTGTCTACTGGCCGGTATTAGCCAGGACATCTCGAACATGGTCCTCAACTGTGCGGCCTGCGAACGCTTCCAGCCAGCGCAGAGCAAGGAGACGCTGCAGCAGCAGGAAATCGAGACCTCCCCGTGGTCCAAGGTTGGCATCGACCTCTTTTGTGTGAATGGTCGTGACTACGTGCTGATTATTGGCGATTTCTCCAATTACTCTGAAGTCGTGAAGCTCTCAGGCCTCACATCTCGGACCGTCATCAAGGCCTGTAAGGAGATGTTCTCCAGGCATGGTATCCCACTCACTGTCATGAATGACAATGGCCCGTGCTTCAACAGCCACGAGTGGTCTATATTTGCCAAGTCATATCATTTCAAACATGTCACTTCCAGCCCACACTATCCACAGTCCAATGGGAAGGTTGAAAAAGGGGTGCACATTGTGAAACAGCTCATCTGCAAGGCCGCGGATTCTGCTTCTGACATGTACCTCGCGCTGCTTGCGTACAGGGCGACCCCACTGTCCACTGGCATGTCGCCGGCTCAACTCCTGATGAGCAGGGACCTGCGGACGACACTTCCAGCCATACACTTGCCCAACCTGGATCACCTCCCGGTGCTGCAGAAGGTGCAGCAGCTCTGAAACCAGCAAAAGCAGGGCTATGATGCTCATGCCACCGATTTGCCTGTGTTATCCCCGGCAGACACTGTCAGGATCAAGATACCGGATGGTGGCTGGCCTGCTCCAGCTGTCATTGTTTGACAGGCTGCGCCCCGCTCGTATATTGTACATATGGCTGATGGTTCTGTTGTGCGACGAAACAGACGGGCCCTGCGCAAAGTTGCCTGCCCACAACCGCTTCTTCGTTTCCGTCCGTTGTTTTGCCACCTCCTGATACCTCGAACTACGAGGCCACCAGTCAGGCTTCCATCCTGCCTGTCAAGGCTCCGTCGTCCCCACCACCACCTCTCCAGCGGTCAAGAAGGATCAGACGCAAACCCCAGAGACTGGACTTATGAACATTTGTTTTGTTTGCTATGTTCTGTTTCCTCACATTAGACAGCTGTCTTCACATGTAAATACATTCACATATGCCACCGCTTGTAAATATGTTAATATATGCCACCACATGTAAGTACGTTCCTATATGCCAACAAAACATTTAAAAAAAGGGAGAGATGTCATGATATGCAGACATGCAAATAATGACATACAGACAGGCAGCTAATGAACACAGAGAACAGGACATGACCAATGAGCAGGCAGGACACTCAGGGGTGGTATCTCACTATAAAAGGCACGAGGCACTCACACTCCTCCTCTTTCCACTGATGAACATCTACAGAGTGAGTCAGGATGTATTTACAGTATCACACCTCCAGCACGTGGCTAAGAGCTAGTCTGGTTCAGTCAGACTGAGTAACCACACTTAGGTTAGCAGAGAGTCGAACTCATAGAGAACGGTGCTAACTGTGCTACTGGTTCAATAAATCAGATTGAACTAACTTCTAGATCTGGAGTATCTTTTGGTTAAAGCTGCATCCAGTTGCAGCCTGTGTTATCCCAGAGTACATAACACAACAACCATGACTCCCTGCACTCATCTTACTTGGTGGAAAGAGAACATCCCCTTCCCCACTTCAGGAATGCGACAATTGTAACTCTCTTTAAGAAAAGGGGCATAAATCATGCTGTGGAAACTATCAAGGTATATTCTTCTTATCCAGAGCAGGGGAAATCTTGACACGCATTCTCATGAATCACCTACTTCCTGTGCCTCAGAAAATCCTCCCAGGGACACAGTGTGACTTCAGATCTTCCAGAGGAACCTCCGACATTGTAAATCCAATAAAAATGCCAACAACAACACCAGGAACTCATTGCCCATTCATCGGACTGACCAAAGCATTTGACTCAGTAAATCACATAGCTCTATGGATTGTGCTCCAGAGTTTTGGATGTCCAAGAAATTCCATCACAATCCTGCAGTTGCTTCATGGTGATATGACTGCAGCTATCATGAGCGGGAGATCTGAAACAGACAGCTGCAAAATTCAGACCGGGGTCAAACAAGGTTGTGTTATAGCGCCAATACTATTTACAATCTACCTGACAGTCCCTATTTACCTCATCAAAGATCAACTGTCGAGATGGAAAACTAAAATACCGTGGCAAACATCTCTCTCTCAGAAAACTAACATACTATAATTCCAAATCAAAAAAGACTTCAATTGTTGACAAGTTTCATGAACTAGTCTTTTTCATTAGATGGGATTAGATGGGATCCATTTCGTAGATTTCCTCTGTGGATTTTACCTAAAATTTAAGAATAGGTCAATCAGAGATACAGCTCAGAAAGCTGATTAAGTACAGAATGCAAGAAAAGGCCCTGCCCCTTTGTGATTAAGTGTGAGAATATAAGTTCCCTTTTAATTCCGGCCTCTTGTGCATCTTCAAATATCTTCGCTTCACGATTGGTGGCCTTGCCTTTAGCTGCCTCAGCCTTAAGCTCTGAAATTCCTCCTCTAATCCTCTTCACCTCTCTGCCTCGCCTCTATCATTCCTGTGGATGCTACTTAAAAACTACGTCCCTGAGCAAGCATTTGGTCACCTTTCCTCACACCTCCTTACGTGGTGACAAATTTTCTTCAGTAATTGTTCCTGTGAGGCACTCTGCGCTGCTTTGCTCTGTTCAGGGCACTATATTTTTGTTGTACGTCGACTCTGGATGCTTAAGCCTGTCATTAACCATTGGAAAGGTGAGAAAATAGAACCAAGAATCTTTCTCTCAGGATCCCTGTCAATGATTGTATCAAAGATCATCGCATTTTTAATAATCTAAACTCCATAGTGAAGTCTGCACATTCTGCAGATATGAAGCTCCTTGTCCAGCCACATCAAGAAGGTGTTGGTCCATTGACCACTGAGCTATTGTCGCAGTTAATGTTAAGCTTATGCTTAGCACTAGGAGAATTCCAGTTGGACATTAATTTATAATCACATGAAAGAGGCTGGAATAATTGACCTGGACTGTTCTTTCAAGACTGAATAGGGAAAGACTATTCTGATTATCTGTCCTTTTGGGCTCCGAATTGGCATCACAAAACTTTTTTTTGAACGATCAAAGAACCAGCAGACCAGCTTAACCAAAGCGCTTCACTCGTATGGAAACCAGTTCAAACAATTCTTTTACTGGTGGTACGCTGGCCCTTTGAGTATCTCAATGTCCACCAAGCACCACTTGATTTAAAATCCAGCCCCTGGAGACACAACGTGACATGAAAGAGAAGGCCACGGGGCTGGGAATGGGGTCCAGATGTCAGGCAATCAGGGAAGAATTTAGCAAGTTTAAACATATATTTTGACAAGACTTGTGGAGCTACAAGCTCTTATACTCCAGAGAACAGAATGTGGAGAGGTTCACAATTCACACTGAAATTGTTTAAATTGTCAGCGTCTTCTTACCCTGTGTCACAAACGTGCATTATAGGAGCATTGCCTCATTGATGAGCCACGATAAGGTTTGGATTTTAAGACTAGAATTCTGTCATTTTAGTCTACAGCACAGAACATTCAATCAATTTAATTCCCAGGAGTTATTCACTCTGGCGTTCTACAAACTGAGAATGCATCAGATTTCTAAGTATGAGAACACAAATGCATTATGAAGGCATGTTTGCTAAAGAACAGCATCTTCGTTTAAAACTGATCACATTTCTACAAAATATGCCTACAAATGACTGTTGCCAATATTAGTCAGCGGGTGCTTAAGCATTCACATGACCTCCCTCTGTTTGCTGTTTTAACAGGGGCATTAACACATGTAAAATAATCTGAGGCTCTAATGTGGATCATTAAACAGATTAATCGTAAATCCTTCTGGTTGAATAAACTCATGCCACCTGTAAACCCTCAATTTAAATGTAATTAAATGAAATATAGTCTAAAACTGAAATCTTCTGTGAAGTAATGAGTAAATTATTACCAAAATGTTTCTTAAACCAGTTTAAGAAGGCTGTCATGTGAAACTCAGAATCACTTCATTGTGTGAGGAGACTCAATAGGACAGGTTTAATCAATCCGACTTGTTTCCATACACATCAATATGAAAGTATAATTGTTTCAAACAGTCCCTGGGTGGAGCAGTCTGTTATAAAGGGCAGGTACCGACTTCCGGGTGCGGCTATGCAGAGCTAGGTCGCATGTTCGGTAGCTCCCGCTTGGAACGGACTTTTGGGCTCTTTACAGGGCCCCCACAGGATTTGTTTGGCATTTCCCGGTGTGGGAAGAAGACTGCAACATTCTCCCGACAGTGTCCCCCAGGAATGGTATGTCTCTTGGTTACCAGACCCGGCAGAAACAGTAAAAGATTTGGCTTAACTGCAGGATAAACAAAGCCTCTTGCAGCATGCAGGCGGGGGAAGGGCAAGCTTAAAGCTGCAAGCTGACTTGAGGGCCTTAATTAAAGGTGCATTCTAGCAGCAGAGGGAACAACTGTGAAAAGATCTACCAAGGCCATTGAAGAAGCGGGAACGAGGCTTCCGGTGGTGGCCATGGAGGAGTAGGTCGCGCATTCGGCAGCTCCCGTCTGGAATGGACTCTCATACCTTTTTCAGGAGTTTCCACAGACTTTGTGGGGCTAATTGGTGAAGTGAACACTGCCAAAAGGATTCCCTCTCGAGACTTCCGGATGCAGCTGTGTGGAGCTAAGTCGCACATTCAGCGGCTCCTGCAAAAACGGAATTTTGGGCTCTTTTAAGGGCCCCAAGGGCACTTCTTCGACGTTTCCCGGTGTGGGAAGGAGTTAATAATAGCTCCCCGTCAGTGTATGGCTTTAACTAGGAGCGGGGTGACAAAAAAGGTGGTGGTGGACCAGAAGAGGTGAGGAAAGAAGGACAAAATGGCGGCGGGCGGAGACCAGGCAGCGTGGAGGCAGTGGGCGGAGGAGCAACAGGAGGGTATCCAGCGCTGCCTCAGAGAGATTAAAACGGACCTGCTAGAGCCGATGAAGGCTTCTATTGATAAGCTGCTGGAGACCCAGACGGCCCAGGGAGTGGCGGTCCGAGAGGCTCGACAAAAGATCTCTGACAATGAGGACGAGATCTTAGGCCTGGCGGTAAAGCTGGAGGCGCACGAGGCGCTCCACAAGAAATGGCAGGAGCGGTTCGAGGAGATGGAGAATCGGTCGAGGCGGAGGAATCTGCTGATTCTGGGCCTCCCGGAGGGGCTGGAGGGGCCGTACGTGGGGGCCTATATGGTCACCATGTTGAACTCACTGATGGGAGCGGGGTCCTTCCAGGGGCCCCTGGAGCTGGAAGGGGCCCATAGAGTGTTGGCAAGGAGGCCCAAGGCTAACGAGCCTCCGCGGGCGGTGCTGGTGCGGTTCCATCGGTTCGTCGATCGGGAGTGCGTGCTCAGGTGGGCCAAGAAGGAGAGGAGCAGCAGGTGGGAGAATGCGGAGGTTCGGATATATCAGGACTGGAGTGCGGAGGTGGCGAAGAGGAGGGCCGGGTACAATCGAGTGAAGGCGGTGCTGCACAGGAAGGGGGTGAAGTTTGGCATGTTGCAGCCGGCGCGATTGTGGGTTACCTACAAGGACCGGCACCATTATTTTGAGTCTCCGGAGGAGGCGGGGCCTTTGTTTAGGCCGAGAAGCTGGACACAGACTGAGGGTCGGGGTGGGCGATTGGGGACTGCGGTGGATATGTTGTGCCTATTTTTGGTTCGGGGGGGGGCTTTTGCATTTTTTGGGGTTTCTTTTTCTCTGTGTTTTTCTCTTTCGGGTTGGGGAGGATGGATGGGGCGGGTTGGGCACTGTTTTGGTTGGTGGCGGGGCCTGGTAGGTGGAGAGCGCGGGCTTTTTTCCCGCACCGAAGACTGGGGGGGGCGGGGAAACGAGGATTATTTCCCGTGCTTAGAACGGAGGGGGGAGAGCGAGAGCCCGTGGATGGGGAGCGGGAGAGGAGGGTGTGCCACACAATGGGAGGAGTAGAAGGGGAGGCGGGAGTGGCCGGGGTCAGCAGGAGTCAGCTGACTTGCGGAAGTGCAATGGGGGGAGTAAACCAGCTAGGATGGGTCCTAGCCGGGGGGGGGGGGGGAAATCGAGTTGCTGCTGCTAAGGCCAAGGAGGAGCTGGAGCGAGTGGGGGGGGGTCGAGACGGGGGTATGCCGCTGTGGGGAACGGGCCGGGTGTGGGGTGCGGGTGCGTGGCTGGCCGAGGAGGGGTCATGGCTAGTCGGCGGGGGAGGGGGCGGGTAGCCCCCTCATCCGGCTGATAACCTGGAATGTAAGGGGACTGAATGGGCCGGTTAAGCGGGCCCGCGTGTTCGCGCACCTGAAGGGGCTCAAGGCGGATGTGGTTATGCTCCAGGAGACACACCTGAAGGTGGCAGACCAGGTAAGACTGAGGAAAGGGTGGGTAGGTCAGGTGTTTCACTCGGGGCTGGATGCCAAAAATCGAGGAGTGGCGATCTTGGTGGGAAAGAAGGTGTCATTCGAGTCGTCGAGCATTGTGGCAGTTAATGGCGGTAAGTACATAATGGTAAGTGGTAAGTTGCAGGGAGAGAGGGTGGTACTGGTCAATGTGTATGCTCCGAACTGGGACGATGCGGGTTTTATGCGGCGTATGTTGGGTCGGATCCCAGACTTGGAAGTGGGGGGCCTGATAATGGGGGGAGACTTTAACACGGTGTTGGATCCGGCACTGGATCGCTCTAGGTCTAGGACGGGTAGGAAGCCGGCGGCGGCTAGAGTGTTGAGGGGATTTATGGACCAAATGGGAGGGGTGGACCCTTGGAGATTTGCAAGGCCGGGGGCTAGGGAATTTTTATTCTTCTCACATGTCCATAAGGCTTATTCTCGAATCGACTTTTTCATTTTGAGTAGTGCGCTGATAGCGAGAGTAGAGGATACCGAGTATTCGGCAATAGCAATTTCGGACCACGCCCCGCATTGGGTGGACTTGGAGATGGGGGAGGAGAGGGACCAGCGCCCGCTGTGGCGCTTGGAGGTGGGGCTGTTGGCGGACGAGGAGGTGAGCGAGCGGGTCCGAGGAAGTATAGAGAGGTACTTGGAGACCAATGACAACGGGGAGGTCCGAGTGGGGATGGTATGGGAGGCACTGAAGGCAGTGGTGAGGGGAGAGCTGATCTCCATTAGGGCCCACAAGGAGCGGAGGGAGCGGGGGGAGAGGGAGAGGCTGGTGGGGGAGATGGTGAGGGTAGACAGGAGGTATGTGGAAGAGCCTGAGGAAGGATTGTTGAGGAAGAGGCGCAGCCTCCAGGCCGAAGTCGACCTGGTGACCACCAGGAAGGCGGAGGTGCAGTGGAGGAAGGCCCAGGGGGCGGTCTACGAGTATGGGGAAAAGGCAAGAAGGATGCTGGGGCATCAGCTTCGGAAGCGGGACGCAGCTAGGGAGATCGGGGGAGTTAAAGACAGGGGAGGGAGCGTGGTGCGGAGTGGGGTTGGCATCAATGGGGTCTTCAGGGCCTTCCACGAGGAATTGTACCGATCCAAGCCCCCACGGGAGGAGGGAGGGACCGTTTCCTGGACCAATTGAGGTTTCCAAAGATGGAAGAGGGACTGGTGGCGGGACTGGGGGCACCGATTGGGCTGGAGGAGCTGATCAAAGGAATAGGAAGCATGCAGGCGGGGAAGGCACCGGGGCCGGTCGGTTTCCCGGTCGAGTTCTCTAAAAAATATATGGACCTGTTGGGATCGCTGTTAGTTAGGACCTTTAATGAGGCAAGGAAGGGGGGGGCTTTACCCCCGACGATGTCCCGGGCACTGATCTCCTTGATCCTGAAGCGGGACAAGGATCCCCTGCAATGTGGGTCTTACAGACCGATTTCCTTGCTAAATGTAGATGCCAAGGTGCTGGCGAAGGTCTTAGCCACGAGGATTGAGGATTGTGTGGCGCAGATCATCCATGAAGACCAGACGGGGTTTGTGAAGGGGAGACAGTTGAACGTGAATGTGCGGAGGCTTTTGAACCTTATCATGATGCCAGCGAGGGAGGGGGAGGCGGAGATAGTGGTGGCGATGGACGCTGAGAAAGCCTTCGATAGGGTAGTGTGGGGGTACCTGTGATAGGTGCTGAAGAGGTTCGGGTTTGGGGAGGGGTTTGTCAGGTGGGTTAGGCTGTTGTATGAGGTCCCAATGGCGAGTGTGGCCACAAATAGGAGGAGGTCCGAGTACTTTCGGTTGCACCGAGGGACGAGACAGGGGTGTCCCCTGTCCCCCCTGCTCTTCGCACTGGCGATTGAACCCCTGGCTATGGCACTGAGAGAGTCGAAGACCTGGAGGAGGTTGATGCGGGGTGGGGAGGAGCATAGGGTGTCGCTTTATGCGGACGACCTGCTGCTGTATGTGGCAGACCCCGTGGGAGGAATGCCAGAGGTAATGAGGATCCTTCGGGAATTCGGGGACTTTTCGGGGTACAAGCTCAATATGGGGAAGAGTGAGCTGTTCATAGTTCAACTCGGGGACCAGGAGAGGGGGATTGGTGAGCTCCCACTAAAAAGGGCGGAGAGGAGCTTCAGATATTTGGGGGTCCAGGTGGCCAGGAGCTGGGGGGCCCTGCATAGGCTTAACTTTACAAGGCTGGTGGAACAAATGGAGGATGCGTTCAAGAGGTGGGACGCGTTGCCGCTGTCCTTGGCGGGTAGGGTGCAGTCAATCAAAATGGCGGTGCTCCCAAAGTTTTTGTTCCTGTTCCAGTGCCTCCCCGTGTTTATCCCGAAGGCTTTTTTCAGGCGGGTTAACAGGAGTATAATGGGATTTGTGTGGGCGCGAGGGACTCCGAGGGTGAGAAGGGTGTTCCTGGAGCGGAGTAGAGATAGGGGGGGGCTGGCGCTGCCCAACCTCTGTGGGTACTACTGGGCCGCCAATGCGACAATGGTGCGCAAGTGGGTGATGGAGGGGGAGGGGGCTGCATGGAAGAGGCTGGAGACGGCGTCCTGTGTGGGTACGAGTCCGGGGGCGCTGGCAACGGCGCCGCTGCCGCTCCCTCCAAGGAGGTATACCACGAGCCCGGTGGTGGTGGCGGCCCTCAAAATCTGGGGGCAGTGGAGGCGGCATAGGGGGGAAGTTGGGGCCTCGGCATGGACCCTATTACGGGGGAACCACCGGTTGGACCCAGGAAGAACAGGTGGAGGGTTTTCGGGGTGGCACAGGGCAGGAATACGAAAGTTGGGGGACCTGTTTGTGGACGGGAAGTTCGCGAGCTTGGGTGAGCTGGAGGAGAAGTACGGACTCCCCCCGGGGAACACCTTCAGGTACTTACAGGTAAGGGCGTTTGCCAGACGGCAGGTGGTGGAATTCCCGCGGCTACTGCCACACACAGTACAGGACAGGGTGCTCTCGGGGGCGTTGGTGGGAGTGGGGAAGATCTCGGAAATTTACCAGGTGATGCAGGAGGAGGAGGAGGCCTCGGTGGTGGAGTTGAAAGGTAAGTGGGAGGAGGAGTTGGGAGAGGAGATCGAAGAGGGGACGTGAGCAGATGCCCTAGGGAGGGTGAACTCTTCCTCTTCATGCGCGAGGCTCAGCCTCATACAGTTTAAGGTGCTGCACAGGGCACACATGACC